>NC_069382.1:194750213-195085570 GCF_027475565.1 Acinonyx jubatus | reverse complement strand
GCACAGAGCCCGACGTGGGGCTCGAACTCACGGACCGCGAGATCACGACCTGAGCCACCCAGGCGCCCCTGAACTGTGCTTTTTAAACAGGAAATCCAGCTGCTTAAAAGACAGACTGTCTCACTCAGAATATAAATGCTGGCTTTCTTTCAGGTGTAAGAGCGTGTCACTTCAACGTGAACGATTCAACACCCAGCCAGCTGGCAACATCGCAGGTGTAACAGAAGTGCTACAACGTGTCCTCGTATCTAGGAAGTGAGTGGTTTCCTCGGAAAAACTATAACGTTGCAGTCTGGTTGAAATCAGAATAAATTCGATTTCGTTTGTCTGTCCTCACACTCAAGTGATTACTGAGTTTTTCACACTCAGAATAGAAATGTTCTGTTCAAAATAGAAATAATTAGTTTGTGGCGTCAATCTGATGAATCGTCGGAGAAAGTACTGGTGTAAGCATTTAGGCAGAGTTTCGTTATAGGTACATGGTGTCCTCCCCAAATTGCAGAGTTGTTCGCCCTTTGATCGTATGCGATCACTGGGTGTGTATATGTAGGAATGATCATGTCATGTGCCTTTGACCCAGCTTCTGCAATTGCGATCTCATTTTTATAATAGTTTTGTTAGGTGACAGGACCACTTGAAAGCATTTTATGTGTTCCTGCCACTTTAGATTTTATCATGTGTAACTTACTGGGTTTCTAGCATTTGTTCAACATGGGCACTTTTACTCATTTTTAAGTACACGTACTTTTTCCTTAACATTTAAATAAAATATTTTTATAACTTTCCTGTGGGTTTTGTTACTGCAGACTTTGGGACGTTTGGTTTCAGCTGTTAGCACTTTGCATTAACCGTGTAAGTCTGCTCTGCTCTTCGGAGACCTCAGGAAGACAGATGCTTTCAAATGCAACTACATTGCCTTAAACCTCACCGGCACGGGCTTTGTGGTGTTGATTATCATCTCCCTGACAAAGGGGACTTCGAGGAAGGTGTGGGCTAATGTTTACAAAACACCCGCCACAGTGCCTGGTACACGTAGGTGCTCACTCCATTCATGGTAATGGAGAGAGAAAGAAGGACCACGTAGATCCAGGATCAGGGATGGGATGAGGCAGGCGTGACCAGCGGGCAGAATCAAGCCCAGCCTGTGTACACACACGTGAG
Source organism: Acinonyx jubatus (assembly GCF_027475565.1). NCBI lineage: Eukaryota > Metazoa > Chordata > Mammalia > Carnivora > Felidae > Acinonyx > Acinonyx jubatus. The sequence continues at coordinate 195,084,409 of NC_069382.1, read as the reverse complement.
GGCTTCCTCACAAGTAAGGAGCAAGGTCAGGCCCCCCCCCCCCCCACCATCCCATCTTAAATTTTTTATTTATTTTTTTATTTTTATTTTTTTTAATACTTATTTAGTTTTTGAGACAGAGAGAGACAGAGCATGAACGGGGGAGGGTCAGAGAGAGAGGGAGACACAGAATCTGAAGCAGGCTCCAGGCTCTGAGCTGTCGGCACAGAGCCCGACGCGGGGCTTGAACTCACAGACCGTGAGATCATGACCTGAGCCGAAGTCGGACGCTCAACCGACTGAGCCACCCAGGCGCCCCCCATCTTAAATTTTTTTAATGTTTATTTATTTTGGAGAGCGAGCGAGTGAGCGAGCAGGGGAGGAACAGGGAGAGAGGGAGACACAGAATCCGAAGCAGGCTCCAGGCTCCGAGCTGTCAGCACAGAGCCTGACGCAGGGCTCAAACTCACATGAGACAAGACAAGACGAGACATGAGATCATGACCTGAGCTGGAGTCTGGTGCTTAACCAACTGAGCCACCCAGACACCCCATTCCCCCCACCCCATCTTTTATTGCAGAGCATAGTTCCATTTGGATAGAAAGCTAAGGCTGTGCATGTCCGGACGCTGGTTTGTCAGAACCCAGAGAGCCAAACGCTGACACTGTGGCCAAGAAGACGGTAAGATTACACTGTTACTTGGAAAGAGACCTTTCAATAAGTTTTTTGAAACAGGATCATGTGTGGTCCCTGTTTCTGTTAATAACTGCCACGTGTGTTATTTACGGGTCTGTCCCTGTTACTGTAACTGCTAAATAAGTACAAACGGTATCAGGCCGTCCTGTGGGAGGAGCACCACCCTTCAGAGTCAAGACTAAATGAGCACTTGTAAGTCCCCACCCCGACGGCCAACGATACGGTAGAGGCAGGTGCGTGCTCTTAAAGCTGTACCTGACTTTGGCCATCCCAAGCCTCAAGCCCAAGTCTCCTACCTGCTTGCACCCCGGATGCCCAGGCCCGCTGCTCAGAGGTGGTGGTGTGGTTGGGGAGCAGGGCTGTTCCACAGGACGAGTTCTCCAGGTGATTCCTGCATGCGGCCCGGGTCGAGAACTCCCCTGTTCCAGTCGGTCTGGGGAGAGATCTCTCTGCAGAAACTGGAGCCTTCGAATCGGCAGGGAACAGAAAGATCAAGGGATCTAACTTCGCTCACTAGGATGAAAACCAGACTGGGACTCCCCCCGACCCCCCAGTCTATGTCTGGGACCCAGCTCGGGTGACTGGCCTTTCTAAGAGACTAAAAGGATTTAAGACCCTGGCTGTGTCAGGGCTCTTTGGTCGTAAAAGCTCTCTTCAGCAGCAGCCAGGCACTGGAAGGGACTAGGGAAAGTTGCAAAGTGTCTGCAGGTGGGCTAGTGTGGGGGGACAGGCTGGGGCCGGGTGACAGAAGTTATTAGGTGCCCTCTGCAGTCCCAGTCCAGAAAAATGCCTCCACTTAAAAACATTTTTCTCTTGAAAGACCGATTCAAGCACAGTATTCCTCGAGGTGGGAAAGAGTCTGGTGGATTCTAGGCCCATGGGATTCATCAAAACTAAAGGAATCAGCAGCAGGAGTATTTTGCACGCACTGAGGACTTACTCCAAAGGGGCAGGCGTTGCAGGGTTCTGGGCCGAGGGAGGGTGGGGCAGTTGGTGGGGGCCGCACACCCTCCTCACCCGAGTGTCAGATTCAGCCCCCAAGCCGAGGACCATGATTTCCCCATTTGGGCAGAAGTGGGACGTATGGCTGCTTTATTTCTAAAGCAGCGTGAGCGCCTGGATTTTGGTGTTAACCGCAGCTTTTGCAAACGTTTCAGAACCTCACTTCGGGCGTATTCGTCGTGCCCTGAGACGCATCCTTCCCACGTGCACACAGATCTATTGCTATGTTTCCCATCTTCGAACACACCCGCCCCCCCAAGTCGGGTTCCCTCCACTTAAGTGCCGCTCCACTTAATGGCCGTTTTCTTTGCCCCCCACCCCGCGCCAATGGCAAAACTCCACCAAAGAGCTCTCTCTGCCCACGCTCTCCAGTCGCGCTCCTTTTTGAAAAAGTTGTATTAGGTCACACTTTTGCAAAAGAGTGTTAGAATGTTGCCTTATGTTTACAGTAAAGAGGAGTCAAAGAGGACCTCAGGAGCTGGGTGCCCCCCAGCCTACACACCTCCAGTGGCAGGAGTGACCCCCAACTTAGCCACTGCTCCCCCGCTGTCCCCCGGCACTCACCTGAACACCATCAGGGCCATCCGGACTCTTCTCATAATCCCTTCATCCCTGTCACCGCGGCCAGCACAAAAGGCCTGGCACTCCCGGGCCACGTCTCACCTGGCCTCACCCCCACATGCGTGTGTTCCCCTCATCCGCGTAACAAATCACAAGACACGTTTAGGCTTAAAACCACCGCCACCGTGGTCTTGTTCGTGTGTCTGAAATTTGGACAGGAATTTGCAGGGACAACCTGTTTCCTCCCCACATGGGGTGACCCAGCCGGCAGGCTGGTGGTCCCCTTCCAAGGCGGTTCCCTCTGGGCCGGCGAGGTGGTGCTGGCTGCTGATTTCTCTCCGCACAGGGTCTCTCTCGGGGGGCTGGGGGTGGTGGGCAGTTTGGGTTTCCTCCCCGCAGAGTCGCTCAGGTCCAAAGCTTTTGTGTAGGTGTCGGTAGCTGCTCTAATGAGCTGCCACAGACAGCAGCTAAAACAACAGACATGGATTATCTCGCGGTTCCGTAGTTTGAGGTCTGCAGTGGGGCTCACGGGTGCGGGCGGGGCTGTGGTCCTTTCTGGAGGCTCCAGGGGGGGAGTCCATTTCCCGTGCTGTCAGGCAGGCAGCAGAATTCAATTCCTCACGGTCCGAGGACAGAGCTCCCCATGCCGAGCTGGCTGTCAGCGAGGGCCGTTCCCAGCTTCTAGAGGCACCTGCATTTCTCGCCTCGTGGCGCTCTTCCTCCTCTCAAAGCCGCACCTGTCCTGCCTCCTCGTCATTGTCATATTGCCCAGATCCGCTCTTCTGCCTTCCGCTTCCGCTTTCAGGGGGCCCGTGTGATCATGCCAGGCTCACCTGGGCAACCCCAGGTGCTCTCCCTATTTTAAAGTCCTTAATCCGCCATCAGTGTTCCTCTTGCCGTGCAACGCAGCGTTGTTGGTAGCTTCCCGGGAGCAGGGTGTGGACCCCTTTGGGGGCATCGCTCTGCCCACCGCTGTGTCCCAGAGACAGGAAGCCCCCACTTAGAGCATGGGCTCAGAAACTGTCCAAGTAGTTACAGACCCCAGATTCAAGGGGATATACCTTCCCCTCATCCTAAAGGAGGAGGGTCAAGGAACGTGTGAGCCGGGTGTTAAAACCGCCACAGCCTCTGGCCACAAATTCTCTCTGTTCCTCCCACACGCGAAAGTCCCAATCCCGGAAGCCCCATCCTGTTCCAGCATCAGACACAGGCTTGAGCTCCAGGATCTCATCATCTGAATCAAGAGCGGTGCGGGGGCCTCGAGCTGACCACCCTCACAGGCGAGTTACCTGTCGATCGCACACCAAACATACAGCGGTGAGGCAGGCGCACGTACACGCAGTAACATTCGAAAAGCGGGGAGCGAGGCACGCAGTCGCTGGTCCACAGAAATCCAGCTGGGCGCGGGTCCCCCTCTCTTGCTTAGGGACCAGTGCTGCCTCCTAGGACTCTGACAAGGTGTCAGGCTCTACCCTGTGGGCTCTATTCGCCCTCCGTGTCAATTCTTTTCTGGAAGAAAACAGTTTGGAATCCAGCTTTCTCAGCCTGCTTCCTGCCCAGAAAAGGTCTGAGCTCCTGAGGGTTCTTCATTTTGCACCGTCTTCCCCTTGTGTCTGAGCTGGAGGTGTTTCCGCAAGAACAGTTTGCAAAGAATGAGAGGTCATCTCTGCGGCTGCATTTAAAGAAATCTTTACCTCCTCGAGCTACAGGGTAGACCCAGGGAAGGATCAGGCTCAGGACTTAATTGTGGGCAAAGTATCCGAGTCGGCTGACTTCTCAGTCTGGGAAATTTCATCCACCAGAGTCAGGGCCTGACAGGGAACAACCAGGTCTTGAGAAATGGACACCTACCTATGGCATGAAGTGGATGTCATCTGATCCACCAAGAGCAAGGCTGGGCATGCCCCACAGTGATGCATTGCTGAGTAGAAATGGTATATAAGCTTGAACGTGAACTGGAAGCCATGAGTCGGTTGCATGTACAGGTTGTCTCCTTTTTAAATTTTTTTTTTTTTTTTTTTTTTTTTTTTTAATGTGGGGCGCCTGGGTGGCTCAGTCAGTTGAGCAAGCAACTTCGGCTCAGGTCATGATCTCGCGGTTCGTGACTTCGAGCCCTGCGTCGGGCTCTGTGGTGACAGCTCAGAGCCTGGAGCCTGCTTCAGATCCTGTGTCACCCTCTCTCTCTGCCCACGCCCGCCTGTGCTCTGTTTCTCTCTGTCTTTCAAAAATGAATAAACATAAAAAAATTTTTTTTAATTTTTTTTAAATTATTTTTGAGAGAGTGTACAAGCAGAGGCTGGAGGGCAGAGGTGGGGGGGGGGGGCAGAGGATCCAAAGTGGGCTCTGTGCTGACAACAGCAGTGAGTCCAATTCGGGGCTCGAACTCACGAAATGTGAGGTCATGACCTGAGCCGAAGTCAGATGCTCAACCGCCTGAGCCACCCAGGCGCCCCTGCACTGTCTCCGTTAATCTACACCTGCAGTCCCTTGGGGAGCTTCTAATGAGTGGCGGAGAAAAAGCTCCAGCTTAGTTTCCAGGTGGTTCTGCATGATATGACGGCAACAGCCATCACGATACGCTGTCCCCCTGCGTAGACGGCTGCAGCCTTACAGCCCCACCCAAAGGTGACCCTGAAGGAAAGGCTGTGAAGGAAGATCTTCCCAGCGGGCTGAATGTTGAGTGGTACGTTTGCTTGGCCACTTTGGCCGGATTGAGAGATGGCCGGAGTACAAATGGACATGAACTCGTGGATGGTTGCTAACAGACTCCCAGCGTGGCTGGATGGTCAGTGACTTGGAAAGAAAAGAATTGGAAACTTACTGACAAGGAGGTTTGGGGAATAATATGTGGAGGGGCCCGTCTGCACGGATTCAGAGTGTGAAAAATGAGTCACGTGAGTGTTCACCAGGGGCACCGCCTGCAGGGGAGGGGGTAAGAGAGCATGTTCTGTTGGTGTCTGTCAGCCTCTGCCTAGCCACCCAGCGTTTCCTCCACGCGCCCACGTACAAGGTGCAAGATGGAGGGCTGTGCACACGCTCAGCAACGTAGAAGTCCTTCCCCAAGGCTGACCCGGTTGACATACTCTGCATACAGAACCTTCTGGAATGACTTGAGAAGGGGCTCTGAATTTTTACCACTTCTCCCTTCCCTTGAACCTGGATGGGCTCATGACCGCCTTCACCGACAGAATATGCCGGAAATGACGCCTTAGTGTGGCTTCTAAGGCTAAGTCGTAGAGACCATTCAGCTCCTGCTGGGGCTCCTGGGATGCTTGCTGTCCAGATGTTCCCTCCTGGGAGGCCCCCTCTCGAGGCTCAGATGGAAGGCTGTGGGAGGTTCAAGCTGCAGAAAGAGGGCACGTGTGGGAACTCAGCTGAGCCCAGGCTTTGGGTCCCTGGGGCACCAGAATGTGAATGAAGAAATCTGCAGAGATTCCAAGCCCTGGCCATTGAGTCACGCCCCAGCCGTCCTCCTCTTTCCTGCTGAGGCCCTGGACATTGTAGACCTGAGACGAAAAGCAATGCCCGCCGTGTCCTCTGTAGATCCTGACCCAGAGACCCAAGAGCACGACAAAAATGGTTGCCACACGCCAGCAAGTTGGGTAAGCGATTAAGTTTGCTGGAAGCACTGTGAACTGGGCAGGAAGCAGGCTGAGAAATCTGGATTCCAAACTGTTTTCTTCCAGAAAAGAATGACACAGAGGGCGAATAGAGCCCAGAGGGTAGAGCCTGACACCTTGTCAGAGTCCTAGGAGGCAGCACTGGTCTGCTGCTGATGCGGTACCTTTCCCTGGGGACACTGGCCTGGTGGACGTTCGATTCTATCAGACCCCTTCCATCATGAAGGGAGTGGGGGGACTTGTCCTCCCTGGATGACACACATACTCTGAAGAGGAGTTTGCCTTTTCCTTCCCATGATGCTTCTGCTGGCATTTATATGGTCAAGGAGTTCCACACCACACTGCTGCTGCTGCTTTTTTTTTTAACATTTATTTATTAAAAAAAATTTTTTTAATGTACTTATTTTGAGAGAGAGAAAGAGAGACAGAGCACGAGCGGGGGAGGGGCAGAGAGAGAGGGAGGCACAGAATCCAAAGCAGGCTCCGGGCTCCGAGCTGTCAGCACGGAGCCCGACGCGGGGCTCGAACTCACGGACCGCGAGATCAGGACGGGAACCAAAGTCAGACGCTCAACCGACTGAGCCACCCAGGCGCTCCTATTCCCAGGATGTTTATGGCAATGTTGCAAGGCTTTTGTCAAGGAGACCCGCCCCCCTCTTCCTTCGAGGACCCTGGGTCTGTGAACTGGCTCAGGTTTGGGAATTGAGTGAGAGTCTTGTAATGATTCAGGATAGATCTCTGTTTACCTTATCTAGAGATTTTCTAGTTATATAAATCAAATAATAATGCTTTAATAGGCTGCCTGTCATGGGCTGAATTGTGCCCCCTTGCCCAAAGATAAGCTGAAGTCCCTCCCATGGTCCCTGTGCCTGTGACCTTATTTGCAGATGTAATTACAATGCAAGTTAAGATGAGGTCATGCTGGAGGAGCGTGGGCCCTTAATCCAATGTGACTAGTGTCCTTATACAAAGAGGAGACGAACAGACACAGAGGAAAGATGAGCATGTGACAATGACAGGGACAGGGATTCTATTATGCAGCTGGAAGCTAAGGGGCACCAAAGATTAGGACCAGCCACTAGAAGCTGGAAGAGGCGAGGAGGGACCCTCTCCTAGATCCCTCAAAGGGAGGGAGTCCCTGTCGACACCTTGATTTCCAACCTCCAGGTTCCAGACCCGCCAGACAAGAAATTTGTGTTGTTTTAAGCCCCCCAGTTGGTTAAGCTTCCAGCTCTTGATTTTGGCTCAGGTCATGATCTCACATTTCTTGAGTTCAAGCCCTGCATCAGGCTCTGTGCTGATAGCGTGGAGGCTGCTTGGGATTCTCTCTCTCTCTCTCTCTCTCTCTCTCTCTCTCTCTCCCTCCCTCCCTCCCTCCCTCTCTCTCTCTGCTCCTCCCCTGCCTCTCTCTCTCTCTCTAAATAAATACGTAAACATTAAAAAATAAAAAAAGAAATCGAGAGTTCTGTATGGCTCAGATCTTTGAAACACTTATAAATCAGCGGAGGCAGAAAGATGGGTAAATCTGTCAATCTTCAGCATCGTTTTGAGTAGAGAGTAAAGGAGACCGACTTTAGTCTCCCTCTTTCGTGTCCAGAAACTTACATTTCATTGCTCATTAAAAGGAATCGAGGTGGCCCAGAGAAGGGAGTCCCACTTGACTCTCAGATGGGGATTGCGTGTTATGTGTCTTTGAGTTCTCAGTGAGGAAGGGCAGTGCGACTGCTCTAACAGGCAAACTGTGTAACGTTAGCGGCTTAGCACGGTAGAAGTTTTCTTCTCACTCATGGGGGCCCAGCTTCAGCGGGGAAACTCTGCTTTGCCACTCACGGGGTGGGGAGGGGGGCTCAGGCTGACGCACTCCGCCGTCTTCAGCACGGAGTTCGCGAGGGCGCTCGGGGTATCGATGCCATTGCTTCTGCCTCCGCTCCCCTGACCAGAACCTGGTCGCCTGGCTCCACCTAGGTGCAAGGGGAGAGTCCCTGGCTGGACAGCCACTTCCCGGTGACGATTCTACGCCGTGGAAGGGGAGCCCATGTTTGATGGTCAGCTGGCTGCCTCTACAGCATAGCCTCAGCTCAGTGTCCAGCATATAGTAGGTGCTCAGTAAATAACAAAGTGTCTCGGGTACTTTGTATTTGGTGGCACATTCCCACGTACTTCATATGTATCAGGCTACTTTGTCCCCATAGAAACCTGCGAGAATGGTTAGTATTAAGAGCTCCGTTTTAGGGAAACCTGGGTGGCTCGGTTTGCATCTGACTTCGGCTCAGGTCATGATCTCGCGGTTCGTGAGTTCGAGCCCCACGTCGGGCTCTGTGCTGACAGCTCAGAACCTGGAGCCTGCTTCGGAGTCTGCGTCTCCCTCTCTCTCTGCCCCTGCCCTGCGCACGCTCTGTCTCTCTCTCTTAAAAATAAATAAACATTACGAGAAATACTAAAAGAAGAGCTTCGTTTTACAGATGAGGAAATTGAGGCACAGTGAGGCTCAGTAACTTGTCCAGGGTCACGGCAGTAAGTGATGGAGCCAGGAATCGGACCTCGAAGCCTGGCTTTAGAACTCACCCACCGCCCCCCCTCCCCCGCCACTTGACATTGCCTGTCCCTACAAATCCATGCTGACTTGAGCTTGATTCATGAAAGAGACAATGAATTAATGTGCGCTGTAAAACCGCAAAATGAAATAAAAGCAGAGGTGATTTTTACGGAAGTCTGGGGCATTCGTGGAGTTCCTGCCCTCTGCCAGGCAGTCTCTCTCCCTCCCTCTCTCTCTCTCTGTCTTTCTCTCCCTCCCAGTTTCCCATGGCATTTGACACAAACTGTGGCTTCATTTTGTTGTCCCCAGGCCTGGCCTTATACCTGACACTTGGGAGGGGCTCACTACACATTTTCCAACGTAGGATAAAAACACAGCTTGGGTGCTAGGGAGCAGAGCCAATCAGACATAGTTCTCTTGCCTTCAGGGCACTCAGCATTGGAAAGACAGTTGACAATAGTCTACAGTGTGGGGCACGGACGGATGGGGAGCTGGACACACCCACAGGGGACCACAGAAGGAATAAGCTGGGTGTCTTCGTTTCCCGGGGCTGCCCTAACAAAGGCCACCAACGACACAGATATATCGGCTCAGAATTCTCGAGACTAGGAGTTCAAGATCAAGATGTCTGTTCCAGGCCTCTCTCCGAGTTTCTGGCAGTCTCAGGGGTTCCATGGTTCGTAGATGGCACTCTGTGTCTTCACATCACCTTTCCCTCTATATGTGTCTGTCTTCAGTCTCCCCTTTTTTGTAAGGACACGGCCATATTGGATCAGAGCCCACCCTGATGACCTCAACTTGATCGATCATTTCCAAATAAGGTCGCATTAACAGGGATGGGGAGTTAGGGCTTCACTGGAGGGGGGGGGGCGCATTCAACACGTGTTCACTGAGCACCTCGGGTGTGCTGGTCACCGCTGTCCTATGTGCTGGAGCTAGAGCCATGGACAAGATAGGCAATGTCCTAGACCGTTCGTTACGGCGGGAGAGACGGGCCACAGATGTACACACGTTCCAGGTGTGAGCTAAGGAGGAAAAGAAAGCAAGGGAAGGGGACGGAGCAGATGCGGGAAGACACAGCATTGTGCCCGTGCCCTGCGGGTCTGGTGAGACCCACACCTGGCTTGCTTGTTCATGCAACTTCCCCCCACTTGTGCCTTCGTTAACCCCTCACTTTATTTACCGAGCATCACCTGGCCTGGGTCTGGGGAAACCCAGCTGAAAGTCACAGTCTTCCTCCCAAAAGAGGAGCAAACAGTGCCTCCTCTAGGAACGTCTCACCCTTCCTGGCAGACTCAAGGCTCACCCAACCCTCCCCTCGGGGCAGCCCTGCTCCCCGGGGGCTGCTTGCTCAGTCCCCCCTGCGGGCCATGATTAGAAGACAGGGCCGAGTCTCACATCGGATGCTCTCTAGCCTCCCAGTGCATTCCCGACACATACTTGTCTGTTCAGCATGTCCCTGCCAGGGTGCCGGCTCCTTGACGGCAGTCTTTCATAGCTGAAGTTTCCAGTACCCAGAAGAGCCTGGCACATGATTCAGCGTTGGATAAGTCAGTGTTGGCCACACCAATGAATGAGTGAAAAAAAAAATGAGCGAATGAAGGCAAGACAAGGCTCCCAGGTTGACTCCCTGCTGGTCCAGCCCCCGCCCCCCGCGCCTTCAGGACTCTCTGGCAATCAGAACCGCTACACTGCAAGATGAAAATGTGGGTCTGCTTGTTCAAAAATTAATTTCAGGAGAGCAACAGAGCGTGAAACCCAGGGGAAGAGGGGGTCTCCTGGGTGAGGAGCCCTCTATTACAGCACAGGAGGCTCACGCGGGAGGCCTACCTTTCCTCCTCCAGGCTGCAGGCCCTCCAGCAGCTCCCTCACCCACTCCCTGCTCCCACTCTGCTCTCAGCCACCTCTGCCTTTAGGATGCTCTTTTGCAAAAACCTCTGGGTGGGGAGACTCTCCTCTTCAGTGGCATCTGAGCGGGACACCCTGGCAGACGCGGTCAGCTTCAGAGGGGCTGGGGTGCTGAGGGACGGGCTGGGGGCACCTGTAGCTCCGGGAAGGCCCTAGGCAGCTCCCCCCAACACCTCTGCTTCCAGAAGCAGCTTTCCATTCCCTTGGAGGGGGTGCACAGGTGATCTCTCTTCTTGGGAGGCAGCTCCTGGGCATCTGGGCATCTGGCAGACACACAAGCACACCAGATGCACAAACACAGACACAAACAAAACACACCCCTCCCCCATTCATAGACCTAGGGAGGAGCGCTGAGACGCCGTGGCCTCCTTGTCCCAACCAGACACACCCCTAAGACAGACAGCCAGACACAGACAGAGATTCACACAGAGAAAACATACGGTAGAAATACACAGGGTGAAGGACAGACAGACTCACAAGGACATTTTGAGGCTCACCTAGACCTCTGCGGTCCCCGCCGCAGCTCCTCTGGGACAGTCGGAACAGTGCTCACACCTGCGGCCCCTGGGGCACCCCTGCCGGACCGCATCAACGCCCCCTGCGCCTACTCGGTCCGGCTGACTCAGGTGACCCTTGGCCCCCCACCGCAATCCCAGGAGCCAGGAGGCACCTGTCGTCATCCAGGGTTTCCGTGACGCCCGGGCAGGGCTGGGTGGGCGGGCGTCCACGAAGCGGACAGGGGTGCGGACAGCGGAGGGCGGGCGGGGGGGCCGGGCACGGGGAGGGGACTTCGGGGGAGGGCTGGCCCGGGTCCCAGGCGTCAGGGGCGGGGAGCGGCCCGCGTGGGTCAAATAGTGGGCGGGAGGGCTGCCCCCGGGCTTTGGGGAGTCCCGGGAGGTGGGCAGTGCGCTTTCAGGAGCGCGAAGAGGCAGCCAGGGTCAGCCCGGGGTCAGCGGGTGGGGGGCGGCGGCGGTGAGCGGACCGGGCTGTGCACCTTGACCGAGGGAGGGCAGAGGGGAAGAAGCGGGGAGAGCAGGTGTCGCAGGGCGATCGGGAGAGGGGGACCGGTCGGCAGAGAGCGTCAGGGCAAGGGCGGGGGTGGGGACAGCCGGTGGGGCCCCGGGCCCGCAGCCACTTCCGGAACCAGACTCCGGGCGGGTCACTCCGTGATGCCCGGGGGCCAGGGGGCGCCTGCCTCTCCCCAGGCGGCCGGGAGCGCCCCGGACAGGGTGCCGTCGGGGCCCGCGGCCGGCCCCTCGCCCCAGCTCGCGGCCCCGCGGGAGTCCCCGGCCCCTCGGCGGGTCGCGCTCCGCGCCAGCGTCCCGCAGAAGCTGGCCGAGGCGCTGAGCAGCCAGTACGGGCTGATCGTGTTCGCGGCGGGGCTGCTGCTCCTGCTGGCCTGGGCCGTGCACGCCTCGGGCGTGGGCAAGAGCGACCTGCTGTGCGTCCTCACGGCGCTCATGCTGCTGCAGCTGCTCTGGATGCTGTGGTACGTGGGCCGCAGCGCCGCGCACCGCCGCCTCCTCCGCCCCAAGGACACGCACGCCGGCGCGCGCTGGCTCCGCGGTGAGTCTCCCGGCCGCCGGCAGGTGCGGCGCGAAGCCCGCCGGCTCGCCCGCCAGCCGCTCGGCGGCGCCCTTTCCCCCGACTTCCCTCTGCTCCGTCTTCCCCCGCCGCGTTTCGGGCTCTCCCCGCCTCCTTGACTTCTCTTTCTTTGTTAAGCCCGGGCTGTTGTAGCAGCCTCCTCTCTCTCTGCCGTCAGGCTCTCGGCACACATCCCGTCCTAACAGCCGCAGCTACACGAGCCCGCTCACGTCTCTCCCGGCTGAAATTCCTGCAGCCACGAGGGAGGCCGCACTCCCCGTCCTGGCTTTCACGGCCTGCTAACCAGCCCCCCGCAGTGCTCTCTGGTTTTATCCCCTCTTTTGCCCTCAGTTCTGGGCTCCCGAGAGGCTCTTAGTTCCCATTACGGTGTTTCAGGTCTCCATGCTTTTGCATATTCTGTTCCCGCCTCCCGCAGTGCCTTCCGCCTGCCTTGCCTTCCAGAACAGGGCTCAGGCCTCACTCCGTCCCCTCCAGTGGTGCTTTTCTGATTTCCCCTGCTCTTTGTGGTCTGACCACACTCCCCCACCCCTCACCATGCCCTGGGAAGACCTGTTCTTGATATCTCTGTCCACCCCCCCTCCCCACCACCCTGGGGGAGCTCTGTGAGGCTCACGTCTTAGTCCTAGAGCCACCTCCGGGTCTGGTGTGGAGGAGACGCTAAGAGTGTGCCTGCAGCTGGGGCGAATGGAATCGTGGCTAAGCGGCCAAGCATTGGGGCCGCGGAGGGTAATACACTTGCCAGGTAGTCAGGCCGCGGTGACTGAAACATCATCAAGATAGGAAGGTTCCCCTCCTCCAGGAGCTTCGGCCCTTGAGAGGGAGCTCGATGGGGTGCAGTCAAAGGGAGGAGGCAGTGGGGAGTCCGCCTTGGAGACAGTCCCTGTGAAACCTTCCCCGGAGAGGCCAGGTAATGTCACTGCGCGGGGACCACACACATCACACATCTCTACGTGACCGCTCGTCAGGTCTGACTTTAAATCTGCCCGAGAGCGTGGCTTTTCCTTGTCCTTGCGTGACCTTGGGCACGTTCCATAATCTGCCCACCCTGCCCGTTTCTGCAGGCGGGGAGCAGGAATCACACACCTGGGGGGACCAGTGACTGCTGGCTGGGTTCAGGCTGCGTGCCCAGCACACCTCCCCTCTCCTTCCCACCCACCTCCCTTCCGAGGTCTGGCCCCAGTGCCATCGTCTCCGCCCGCCCTGCCGGGAATTGCTGCCAACTCCCACTGGCCACCGTGGCTTTCTCTGTGTGCACCTGTTTTGCTCCGTGTCGGCTTCCACCGCGTATTAGGGCTGGCTGCATAAGAGCCTCGTTACCGGGTGAGATTTCAGGCTTCGTGGCCTCAGGGCCTGCGGCTAGTTCATCCTGCCTTTGGAAAAACTGGACCCAGTTCCAGGCTGGGCCCGAATTCCTGTTCTGCAAACGGTTGTTTGAGGGAGGCTCATGGTTTTGTGACTCTGAATGGCGGGGAATCCCGTGCCTTTTCCGGTGTCTGAATCAAACAAACAAATGGAAATGAAATGTTATTTTGAGGACACTGATTTACACAGGCTAGAAAAGATTACACACGTAGGCTTTCCACCTGGGCTTTGCTGTAGTGGAAGGTTCCTTTCTTTGACCCTCCCTCACCTCTTCCCTTCCTCTTCCCTCCCTCCTTGCCCCTTCCTTCTACCACCGTTCCCTCTCCTGCCCTTCCTCTCTCTGTCTCCCTCCTGTCTCTCTCTTCCCAGAAAGACTCGAAGCCTTGTGATCTCAGTCAGTGGCTGAATGGTGGTGCCGTTTCCCAAGATTAGGACAACAGAGGGAGGAACAGGGGTGGGGGTGAATAAATACGTTTCCTCTTACAGACACGTTACTTTTCAGATGTCTATTAGACACCCAGTAGTGGCAAATATAGAGACAGCACGTAGCAGGTGTTCAATAAATGGCGGCTGTTGAGACAAACACGATACCGTAACCATTCAAGTGAGGAGCGTGGTTAATGGTCATGGTGTGGTTCTGGAAGGCTTGGCTCCGTGTCCCAGCTCTGCTACGTTCACCTTCTGAGTCCCTGTTTCCTCATGAGTGAAATGAGAATCCCAGTTGTTTCTCGGGGAAGAGCTGAACGCAGTTTGCAAAACACTGTGATCCCTGTGAATGGGCTGCGGTTCATCAAAAAGCAAGAGGCTAACTGTCCCAAAAGAACATGGGGAGGCCATGGGAGATGCGTCAGCCCCAGCCAGCCCTGGGGTTTTCCTTGGAATCGTAGCTGGAAGGACAGGTTTGACTCAGCTCTGCCCTGGCTTCTGTGACAGTCCTAGACATCCGGGGCTCTGAGAAAGAGCCGGCCTGTGAAATTCGGGGCACTGATGTTTTCAGAGAAAGTTTTGGGTCTTGGTATGGGCTGTGAGGCATTTCTTTGAGCAGAAAATGTTCTGCTTCACCTACTGAGCATGAGAAAGTGAAAATTTCCTCTGGAACAAATAATATTGATGTATTAAAATATTTAGCAGAAATGAGGGGCTATTAATCCAGCTCTTCTGTTTGCTAAGTAAAGAGATTGGTTTTTTCTGGAAGGAATGACAGCAGCCTGGCTATCTCGTGCCAGCCCAGTGGGTACATTGATATGCACACTCAGTGAATAGCTGTTTCAGGCTGTTAATTGCTACGATGTAATTAACATCCTAGTTGTTTCTAGTTCCATTAAAGACTGTAGTGGTTTACTTACCAGTGGTAGGATTTTGTTGTTACTGTTCTGTCTCAAGTCCCGAGAAGTGTCATCAACACACAATGATGGGAACAATGACAATGAGAAATGAAGCTGTGTTTATTGAGTTCAGAATGCAGGCACATTAGAAGCATTGTCTCGATTATACGTCCCAGCAATTCTTTTTGGTAATGCTTGTGAGTAATCATCCCCAAATTTACTCCTTTTCTAAGATCATATTTTTGCATAATACTTGTTTCTTTTTTTTTCAGTTTTTTTTTAACGTTTATTTATTTTTGGGACAGAGAGAGACAGAGCATGAATGGGGGAGGGTCAGAGAGAGAAGGAGACACAGAATCCGAAACAGGCTCCAGGCTCTGAGCTGTCAGCACAGAGCCCGACGCGGGGCTCGAACTCACGGACCGCGAGATCGTGACCTGAGCCGAAGTCGGCCGCTTAACCGACTGAGCCACCCAGGCGCCCCAATACTTTTTTTCTTAAAATGAGACCCACCCATGTGTATGATACATTACATCTCTGTCCAGCATGCTGCCCCCAGAAATGGACTGCTCCCAGCACCGTGCTCGTCGTCCCTTAAGGGCCTGGGAGTGAAGGGGCAGAGGTGAGCTGCTTATGTCAGACCAGCTCAGGGGTGGTGGCTGTACCGGCTGTCGAGTTAAAGGTCAGGAACGTGGTGATGGGTTTGGGAAACGGGCTGTCCCCACTTGTGAGTAAGCGGGTCCCAGTGTGTGCGAGAAGAGGGGCAGGTGCCATGGGGGACGGCGGCAGGGAGCAGCGGAGGGGGGCCACCAGGGGAGGGGCGGAGGCACAGAACGTAGAGATGCAACAATTGAGCTCCCCATCACTGGGAATGTTTAACAGTGAGAAGGTGAAGAGGGACAGACTCCTTGCTTCCGGGCAGATGGCCTGATACTAACAGGTGTCAGAGAAGGCAAAAGTCTACTTCCTGTTTGCTTTCTGTCTTCTTCCTCAAGGCTCCCCGGAACTTGTGGGGAGCAACAGAGAAGGGAGCCAAGTGTACAGACTGGAAATTTTCGTGGTGCTTGGGCAGAACCGTTGGTCTGGTTTTGTTCGACGGCCTGGAATGAGCTCCCAGAATTGGCTGGGCTCTGGGGCTGGCGGGACCTTTGGACGTGGCCCTGCACAGAGGGGTGCGGACAACAAGGGGGCAGCAGAGGCTAAGAGCGTGCCCCTTCTCTGGGCATGTAGCTTTACTTCTGCCTCAGTTTCCTCATCTGTAAAATGGGGACGATGATACCACATATTATGAGACTCAGTGAGTTAGTACATAAATGCTTAGGAGCCTCTGGCACATCATAAGAGAAATATCTTACAAAATAAATGATTCAGCATTGTAGTGTGTAGGTGCAGGGGATGCGTGAAGGGAGGCAGAAGACAGCTGGGGGCGGGGGTGAGGGTTTAGGGATTTAGGGAAGGATCCCCAGAAGAAGATCTTTTGTTTTTGCTGGAGTCTGGGAAAAAAACATTAAAAATCATTTTAAAATGATAAAAGAATACACAGAATATAGCAAACTGAGCATGACAGTGACACCCGGCAAATTTCTGGAGCAGAACAACACGTCGGGGGTGGGGGGTTTGAATAATTCCCTTGGGAAGGAGAGCGGTGGGTCCCCAAGACCCAGCCTGGGGTCGCTATGACAGACTCTTGCCTAACTGCATGCGTTTTCTTACATATTATTTTTTGGATGAGATTTTTTTTTTGTCTAATAAAAAACTATAAACATAATGTCAGGATTTCAGCATCAGCAAGATAATGGGGCTGCCCAAAAGGCTGGTGCCAGTTTGGCGTTCATTGGAAAGGAAGTCAGACTGCACGTGGAATGCCTTGTCCCCCTCTGACCATCACACGGGCACCTGCAGAAGGGTGGCCCCAGGAGGGACGAAAGGATGTCGAGTCCAGAAGGGAGAGGAGGCGACAACCTCACTCCCGTCAGCCCCAGACCATCCTTCAGCTCCTGGAAAGCAGAGTTACTTCTTTTTTTTTTTTTTTTTTTTAATTTTTTTTTCAACGTTTTTAATTTATTTTTGGGACAGAGAGAGACAGAGCATGAATGGGGGAGGGGCAGAGAGAGAGGGAGACACAGAATCGGAAACAGGCTCCAGGCTCTGAGCCATCAGCCCAGAGCCTGACGCGGGGCTCAAACTCACGGACCGTGAGATCGTGACCTGGCTGAAGTCGGACGCTTAACCGACTGCGCCACCCAGGCGCCCCCAGAGTTACTTCTTTACGGAAGCCTTTCCTGATACCTTCAGACCAGGTGTGGACCCCAGGTGGTCTGGTCTCATAGGGTCCTCTATTTTCTTCTTGACGTGAATCAAGCAGGAGTTTGTGTTACTCGGTGTGTCGATCTCACCAGATTGTGGGCTCTTGGAGGCAGAGCCCCTGTCTGCATGTGCCCCCCGTTATAGCCTGAGCTCCTGGCACAGTGCCTGGCACGTAGCAAGTGCCAGTTGGGATTTACTGAATCGCCAAGTGAACGGATGGGTGAATGAATGAATGAGTGAGTGAGTGAATGATGACACAATCTCCAAGGAAGAGGATGACAGTTCTAGGAGGCTGACTACAGTTCAGCATAGGGAAGAACATTCTAATATGAGCCCCAGCTGGTGATGGAAGGGTGTACGTTGAGAGATGGTGAGCCCCCCAGCCCTGGGCATGTCCCGATGGGAGACCAGTTGGCCGCTAGTCATAATGCACTGGAAGCATTCTTGCATGAGACGGGGATATAGACTGACTTTGTGGGACCTTCTACCTCTGACAGTCTACAGTTCAAGGTTCCAGACTCCTAGGGAGTATTTGGGTGCCTACCACAGAGGAGGGTTCTCCCCTCTGCCAACACGAGACCTTTTAGGGTTATTCTCAAGTGACGTGGCTGGGAAACTTCGAATTGGTTCGAATTCATTGTTTTTCTTTGTGATTGATGATAAGAATGATGATAGCATCCATTTGTAGAATTTCCTACGTGTGGGGCACTGTGCTAGGTACTTTTAATGTAATGACTCGTTTAATCTCCTCTACATCCCTAAGAGAAAGCCAGTCGTGTTATTATCACGTTTTACAGATGAGGAAACGGAGGCATAGAGAAGTTAAGTAATTACTGAAAGTCATCAACTAATAACTGATGGGGAACAGGATTTGAGGCCAGGCTCTGACCAGTACAGCCTACTGTCTTCTCGCAGGCGAGTCGATTTTTGCTGATGATACTCTAGCGGCATCCAAAATAATATATTCTCTTCTTGAGGTGTGCAAAGGGACGCTGTAAAACCAAGTTCACTGATTGTGTGCCTTAATTCTTCTGTGTCCTTCCTTACGTTTCCTCCTACCAGATCAGTCTAATTCTGGAATCTTCCACTGGATCTCTTTAAAGTAGCAGTTACATATACTATAAATAGGGAACTCTATTTTATTTGGCACACAAGGGACTATTACATCTTTCTCATACATCATGCCTTTTTTTCATGCGTGATGACAAAGATGAAGGGATTCTTCATCCTGTTTACTACGTTTAACTTCAATTCCATGTGGTCGGGTATCCGTATGGCTCTTCCTGCTTTCTCTTCATTTGCATGGTCTCTTTGTCCACACCTTGATTTTCTGCCCTTGCTACTCAGTGAATAGTGTGATTCATAAAACAGTTAGGTTTTGCTTTTAATCCAATATTCCCATCCTTGCTGACTAAATTAATGGGAGATTCAGATCATTCCCTGTACCCCTTTACTGTAAGGATTTATATGCTTGACTTTATTGTTCCCAGTTTTCTTTGCGACCATTATGGTTTCTTTTACATGTTGTTTCATTTTCCTTTTGCATACGTTTGCTTTTTGGAGCACTTGAACATTTTTTTCTAAAGATTTTATTTTATTATTTAAAAAAATCTTTATTTTTGAGAGAGAGAGAGAGAGACAGAGTGTGAGCAGGGGAAGGGCAGAGAGAGAGGAAGACACAGAATCTGAAGCAGCCTCCATCTGGGCTCTGAGCTGTCAGCACAGAGCCCGATGCAGGGCTCGAACTCATGAACTGTGAGATCATGACCTGAGCTGAAGTCGGACGCTCAACTGACTGAGCCACCCAGGCGCCCCTAAAGATCTTATTTTTAAGTAATGTCTGCACCCAATGCGGGGCTCGAACCCACAACCCCGAGATCAAGAGTCCCACGTTCCTCGGACGGAGCCAGCCAGGAACCCTGGAGCACCTGAACATTTTATTGTGTCTTTCTATTCAATGAATGGCTATCTTTCCTTTCCTGTTCTCACAACCAGATGCATTTTGCTCCATTCTTATCCAGAAAACCCCTTAACATTTCCCCCAGGAAGGCACATTGCTGCCTCTGCTCCAATGAGAGGAGATCTGTGGAATCCATTTGTTTCTTTCTTTGCCCCTGTTTTCACCTGGTCTCTATCTCTTTTCCATGAGATCTTTGAAAGGTTTTCTGTGTCTGTTCCCCACCCAGTCTGTCCCAACCTTACTCTGCATCACAAAGCTTTCATAGACCATGTAAATCACACATTTCCAGTTGGTGTATCTTCATCCATTTGGGTTTAACTTCTATTATCCTGTTTTTCTTTCCTATTAATTTATTTATCTACTAGACTATTCATCCTCCATCCATCCTCCATCCATCCATCCATCCATCCATCCATCCATTTTCACCCTCCCCCTCTTCCTTCCATTATATGTCCATCCATCCATCCATCCATCCATTTTCACCCTCCCCCTCTTCCTTTCATTATACATCCATCATCCTCTCCAATCTGTTGCTACATTTATTGCTTGCCATTGTTCCCTCTCCTCTTCGTCTCCCCCAATTATGAGGACTCTCCCCCGGTTCACAGGCTGTTTGGCTAAACAGCAAGTTATGTGGATGACTCCCCCCCCCCCCACCTCTGTTCTCTGTTCAGCCGGCACCTTCTGAGAGAGTTCTTTCTGACCTTCGTCAACTTTAATCGTCTTCCCGCTTTACTTTTCCTCACACACTTTGCACTTCCTGACACTTCTTCTATGTTTATTACTTATTTGCTCATTCTCTGTCTCCCCCACTAGAATGTTAAACTCACTGAGGGCAGGCACTTTATTTTATCTCCCTTTTTATGTCTCCAGGGCTTGGGACAGTGGCTGGACCATCCCTGGAACAGAGAGTTGTTGAATGAATTGCATTTTGCATACCCTCAAATCTCTTTCTGTCTTGTGCCCTGAGAAGCAGGTGACATGCTGGCTGGAGGTAGGGTTCTTACATTGAAGTCCTTTCCCTAAAGTTGACTCTAGCTACTGTCCCACTGATTTCTGCAGATGAGAAGTCTGGTGCCAGCGTGCACCTCTACATTTTGTGCACACCCCAATTTATCCAATATTACACATGTGTATTTGTTGATTCCCCAGCAATCTTGTTTGTTTGCCTTTGAGCCCCTGGCAAAATGCCTGATGCATAGTAGGCGTTCCCCAAATATTTGTTGTATAAATAAATGGATAAAGGAAGGATTTTTAACACTATGAGAAGGCAGATGATGTATTTATCGTAACTCTTGAAATATCAGTGACAGGGGTGTTCTAGACCAGTGGTTCTCAAGGTGGGGTCCCAGATCAACAGTGTCAGCCCCACCGGGGAGCTTGTTAGAGATGCAAATTTGGACACCCCCCCTCCCCAAACCTACTGAAGCAGAAACTCTGGGGGTGGAGCCCCGCAATCTGCGGTTTAACAAGCCTTCCAGGTGATCCTGATGCATGTTCAAGTTGGCGAACCAGTGCTGGAGACTGGTCTCGTTTTCTAGATGGGAAAACCAAGGCTAGGAGCAGGGAAGTGACTCATCTGAATTCACGCATGCCACCGGGGGCACAGCTGGAGCCAATGCCCAGGTCCCCAGGGCTGCAGCCTGTGTCCTCGCCACACCAGCCAGGCTGCCTCACCTCCTCTCGCTATTTCCCCTGTAATCAAAACGAGCCATGCATTTGTCAAACCTTTTGAAAGCACCGGGATTGAGTCTCCACCCTTACTGAGCTTTTGATTTCACTGGGAGCTTGCCAGGATTAAAAACAAACAAAAAATGTGACTTAGAGTTGTTTCTATAAGGCTTTGAGCAATGGAAAGGAGCTGGGCGATTGCGTTACTTTTCACTGGAGGCTTGGGTTGGAGCTGTAATGTTATAGCTCAGTGTGAGGACCCGTCCTCTCTCTCGACCTCACCACAATGCTTGTCACACACGATCTAGTTTCCTCCCGCTCGTGGGAGAGGAGGTGTGAATGGCAGCCAACGCTGGCCCAGAAGAAGGATTAGGACCTTGGACGTTGATCAAGTCTCCATGACCACTCTGTTTTTCTTGCTAATATTTTCATTTGTTACAAGTTTCTTTTTAATGTGTTTTGTATATTCCTTTCCATCTTTTTTTTTTCCTATGCATATTTTTTGTTTGTGTTTACTGTTTGGTCCAAACCATGCCAGATACACCATCAAAGAATACTTCCTTTCTTCACTTTCCCTAAGTTCAGGCCCTTTCCGTGACACCGTTATGGATGCCCCTTCCTATCAGTTTTAAAAATATGCTTTCTATTTTGGAAAAGTTTCAGGTTTACCGAAGAGTTGCACAGAGAGTGCAAGGGTTCCCGAATGCCTGTGTGCCCCTCATCTTTTTCTCTAGAGAGCAGGGTTTTAAGATCAGAGAACAGATTTTTTGAGAACAGTGACACTCTTAGACTGATCTTTTTTGGGGAAAAGCTCTTAGAGGCCTTCTGTTTATTGGGCTAATCTTTGTTGAATGTATATCATTTATCAGACCCCAGGATATGCATCAGGTGGTAACAATGATAAACAGGACACAATACTGTCTTGCTGTGTATATATGTAATTAATTCTAATATGTATGACACAACATAAAATTTATCGACTTAGTTGTTAAAATTTTTTAAATGTTTCTTTATGTTTGAGAGAGAGACAGAGCGTGAATGGGGGAAGGGGAGAGAGAGAGAGAGGGAGACACAGAATCCGAAGCGGGCTCTAGGCTCTGAGCTGTCAGCGCAGAGCCCAACATGGGGCTTGAACTCGCGAACCGTGAGATCATGACCTGAGCTGAAGTCCGGTGCTTCACCAACCGAGCCACCCAGGTGCCCCTATTTCCTCCCACTCTTAATGGAGGTTAATAGTATCCTCTGAGGCCCGACAGTTTTTTCATTTTGATGTTTTAGGTTTTACGTTTACGTCTTCGATTCATTTGGAGTTAATTTTTGTATATAGTGTAAGGCAGGGTAAAATTCATTCTTTCATGATTGGATTAGCCACTTTCCCAGCACCATCTGTAGAAACGACTGCCCTTTCCTCCCTGAATGGTCTTGGCACCCTTGCAAAAACCATTTGACCACGTAGGTGAGGGTTTTAATGGCATTTACTCTGAAACGACATCCGTGCATGTCAACACTTACACATGTGTGTTTCTGTGCTCTCCCCGCCCCCCTCCCCCCCAATTTAGGTAGCATGACATTGTTTGCGGTCATCACCATCATCCTGGGATGCTTTAAAATTGGCTACTTCGTTGGATTCTCTGAATGTTTATCAGCCACTGAAGGCGTCTTCCCTGTCACACACGCAGCACATACTCTGGTCCAGGTAAACCCTAAGATGTTTCTGTAGGTCGCCTCGCCTCCTGCGGAGTGTATCCCAGGGCACACGAAACGGGAGGTGTGGGAGACAGCAAGAGGAGGCGTAATCCTTCTCTGAGGCTCAGTCCGTCCGTTGCCTCCGCTCTCAAATGAGTCTCTGTGTCCCCTTGGCTGTCTTTGTGGGGATCCTACGAGGGGGCCCTTGTAATGGAGAGTCAGGACATTTTGCCAAGCTTGAGGTTACCAGAAAAGGCTCGGGAGTGGATTTTCATATATGTTCTTGGGTTTTATTGAGCTGTCATTCACCCACCGTACAATTCACCCATTTTGGTGTACAAGCCAGTGGTTTGGTGTATTCTCAGAGCTAGGCGACCATCGCCATAATCAATCTTCGAACATTTTCATCCCCCGCAAAGGAAACCCTGGGCCACGACCGTCACTCCTCTGGGTCACTGAAACATTGTATTTTGGAGATTTGGTCTTTACGGAGCTCGTTAAGGCTAAATGAGGTCACATGGGGGGGTGTCCTAATCCAATAGAACTGGCGTCTTTATATGAAGAGGAGATTGGGACACAGACTCACAGAGAAGGAAGACGGTGTGAGGACAGTGGAGGAAGATGGCTGGCCGTCCACACGCCAGGGAGGGAGGCTCGGGAGAACCCTGCCCACACCTTCATCTTGGACTTCTGGCCTCTCGGACCGTGGGAAATACATTTTTGTTGTTTTAAGGCACTCAATCTCTGCTGTTTTGTCATGGAAGCACTAACAATTTATTTATTGGCTACTTATTTCGGGGGAGTCAAATCTCATGATGACAGAGGCTTATGGTGATACCAGTGACAATCTGGAGAGTCTTAGTGGGACCAGAAAGAACTTCCTTCTTTACCTTCCTCCCTTCCTCCTTCCCCCTTCCTTCCTTCCTTCCTTCCTTCCTTCCTTCCTTCCTTCCTCTTCCCTTCCTCTCTCCTTCCTTCCTTCCTTCCTCTTCCCTCCCTCTCTCCTTCCTTCCTTCCTTCCTTCCTTCCTTCCTCCTCCCTCCCTCTCTCCTTCCTTCCTTCCTTCCTTCCTTCCTTCCTTCCTTCCTTCCTTCCTCCTCCCTCCCTCTCTCCTTCCTTCCTTCCTTCCTTCCTTCCTTCCTTCCTCCCTCCTCCCTCCCTCTCTCCTTCCTTCCTTCCTCCTCCCTCCCTCTCTCCTTCCTTCGTTCCTTCCTTCCTCCTCCCTCCCTCTCTCCTTCCTTCGTTCCTTTCTTCCTCCTCCCTCCCTCTCTCCTTCCTTCCTTCCTTCCTTCCTTCCTTCCTTCCTTCCTTCCTTCCCTCTGAACCCAACAAATAGTATTCCCAGTATTAGGAATGCATGGGCGAAGAGCCACGGTCTGAGCCCTGCCAAGGTGTCAGTCAGATGGGGACAAATTACAAATATAGATGACAACACAGGGCTCAATGCTTTGACCAAAGTCACCCAGTGATGAGGGTGCACCAGCTTTGGGGTGAGAGATCGTTTCTGCCAGGAAGAGCTCCAGAGGTGTCAATGAAAGCAGGGTGTCAGAGATATTGGGGGATGTGTGGTCTTCCCACATGACGGGGAGAAGGTGTGTGGGGCCGTGGGGGGAGGTGGGCTGGGGCGACGGCACAGACGGAGCCATGGTTTAGCGGAGGGCTTAAGCGCATGGACTCTGGTCAGGTGATCTGACTCTGGCTCATACTCGCGATGGTGAGCTCAGGCAAATTACTTAACCTCTCTGGGTCTCAGGACTCGCATCTGTCAAGCGCCTGCTTCCTGGGGTTTTGTGAAGATTGAAGGTGCTAATGTGTGTAAAGCACTTTGCAGTGAGCACTTGGCCAAGGCTGATGGCCACTTAGGAGCTTGAACTTTATATCTTGAGGGCAATGGGGAGCCATCGAAGACTTTAGGCAGAGGAATGACCTGGGCAGATGTGAGTTTTCAAAATATCACTCTGTTACTTGGTGGGTTGCAGATCTCTATCTTCCTAATTTAGGGCATTTTATCAGTCAATTCATCAAGCATCCTATACCTAGCGGACATTTACTACTTGGCATTGCTACACTAGATAACTGGAGAATGAAAAACAGTATTTAAAAAAAATGGAATTTTTAAGTTGTGCTAACCTACATACAGCATAACATTTGCTGTCTTAGCTACAGTTCAGTAGTGTTGAGTATATTCACACTGTTGTGCAACCCACCTCCAGAACCCTTTTGTCTTGCAAAATTAAAACTCCGTCCCCATTAAACACTGACTACTGATTCCCTCCTCCCCCAGCCCCCGGTGCCCACTATTCGACTTTCTGTCTCTACGACTCTGGCTACTTCAGGGACCTCAGATGAGTAGGATCATACGGTGTTTGTCCTTTTGTGACAATTGGCTTTGTTTCACTGAGCTTAATGTCTTCAAGGCTCATCTGTGTTGTAGCAGGTGTCAGGATTTCCTTCCTTTTTCAGGCTGAGCAATATTCCATCGTATGGATGGGCCACGCTGTCTCCATCCATTGATGGACACTGGATTGCTCCTACTTTTGGCTGTTAGGAACAACACTGCTGTAAACATGGGCGTACAAATATCTTTTTGAGACCCTGCTTTCAGTTCCTGTGGATATACACCCAGGAGTGGGATTGCTGGATTACATGGTAATTAAAAAAAACCATTTATTTTGGGTTCAGTCGGTTGGGCATCTGACTTCGGCTCAGGTCATGATCTCGCGGTTCGTGAGGTCGAGCCCCGCGTCGGGCTCTGTGCTGACAGCTCGGAGCCTGGAGCCCGCTTCGGATTCTGTGTCTCCCCCCCTGTCTCTGCCCCTCCCCTGCTCGTGCTCTGTCTCTCTCTATCTCTCAAAAAATAAACATTAAAAAAGTAAAATCAACAAATAAAATGTAATTTAACGTTACTGAAAAAACCGGGAAGGAAGATAACAATGTGTAGTTCCCTGCACATTCTTGTCAAAGTTTTACAGAGAACGTGCAGAATATCCTATTCCGAGATTTCACTTTAAAACATCATAAACTTTTTTGGGGGTTGCCATGTGGTCTGTACGAAAGTATCAGTGAAGTAGCTGTCTAACTTGGAAGTCATTGATAAATCCTTTTACCAAGCGTTTTCCCTCTTGTTGGGCTGAATGGCACCTTACCAGGAGCCACTGCTCTCTGTCTTTTTAGGACGTCAGATGTTTTAAGGGCCATCCCCTGAAAATGTTTTCAGAGCAGCCCAGTCAGTCTTAGGTAAAACAATGTGGAAGAGGTAGGATGTGTAAGTGAATTTTCTTTGGTGCTATCTGATTTTCTTTTTTATAGCTCTTCCTTGCAAAATGAAGATTGAACAGGGCAAATTTGTTGTTTATTTATTATTTAAAAATGTCTTTTAAATTTATTTTTGAGACAGAGAGACAGAGCATGAGCGGGGGGCAGGGGGAGAGAGAGAGAGAGAGAGAGAGAGAGAGAGAGAATCTGAAGCAGGCTCCAGGCTCTGAGCTGTCAGCACAGAGCCGGACGTGGGGCTCAAACTCCAGAACAATGAGATCATGACCTGAGCTGAAGTCGGACACCCAACCGACTGAGCCACCCAGGCGCCCCGAAAGTATTTTTTTTTAAAAAGCCCTCAACATTTGGCTTCAGGCCACTGGTGTAGGAACTGTTTGTTGGGTGTTTCTCGGAGGAAGCCTAACACGGGTGATAGAATCGGGGTGACGGGGATCGTGACAGGCAGGCGGCCACTCCCCAAGCCCCATCCCTGCTGACAGCCTCAACCTGTCTTCGACACCTTTCTCGCACACCTGGAGTCTCGCCTCCGGAGTGCGGTCCCCACTGGGGGGGGTGGCACTGCCGCCTGAGAGGGCCTTGGTGACTTTCCATCCTTGGGACCCTTGGGATGGGAGTTCACGGACGTCCCAGCATCTCCCCGCTCCGCTTCTGTGCGTTTCAAAGCTTCTCAGTATGCGAACATGACAGTGGTTTTCACTGACACATCTTTCTTTTCTTCCTTTATTTCCTAGGTGTATTTTCTTTGGGGGCATGCCAAGGACATCATCCAGTCTTTCAAAACCTTGGAAAGGTAAAAAGCATGGGAACTGCTAGTAAAGCAGTTGAACTTGGTGTTCGTTTAGAACGCACAGACTCATCACTGCCATTGCGCTTGGGTTTTATTTTATTTTTTTTAATGTTTATTTACTTTTGAGACAGAGAGAGACAGAGCATGAATGGGGGGAGTGTCAGAGAGAGAGGGAGACACAGAATCGGAAGCAGGCTCCAGGCTCCGAGCTGTCAGCACAGAGCCCGACGTGGGGCTTGAACTGGTGAACCACGAGATCATGACCTGAGCCGAAGTCGGACGCTTAACTGACTGAGCCACCCAGGCGCCCCTGCGCTTGGGTTTTAAATGGGAGACCAACTCTCCCTTCCATCCCGACGAGCAAAGCCCGCGCTCTTGGCCTGGGGAGGAGACCCTCCGCCATCCGCCTCTTCCTGGGGACGGACGGCCCTGGGAGTAGGACCATGTGGGTTCGAATTCCGACTCTGCTGTCGGTGACGTTTTCCTTTACGATCCTCGGTTTTCCTCATCTGTAAATGGGGATGAGAGGAGAGCCAGCCTCTGACGACTGAATGAAGTGATTGACATAAACCACGTGCCTGGTGCATAACAAGTGCTCAGTAAGCGTGGGGTCTGTCATTCTCTCTGTCACCTTTCTCTCGAGTGATTGTGAGAATCAAGGGAAAGAATCCATAGGATAGGGAGTGAATTAACTAGATGGAAGGTGTTACCATCACGTAAGAAAGCCCTGGGTGCCCACATACCACCGACTCAAAGAATCAGCATTTGTTTCATAGAAAGATCTCTTATCAGATCATGACAAACAGAAAACTCCCCCAGTACCATTTGAAATGACAACAGATATTGAAAAGATTGATTTATGGGGGCGTCTGGGTGGCTCAGCCGGTTAAGCATCAGACTCTTGATTTCGGCTTCGGTCATGATCTTGCAGTTTGGGGGTTGGGGCCCCGGGTCAGCAGTGTGGAATCTGCATGGGGTTCTTTCTCTCTCTTTCCCTCCCTCTCTCTCTGCCCCTCCCCTTGCTCGTGTTTTCTCTCTCTCTCTCTCTCTCAAAATAAACAAATAAACATTAAAAAATTTAGGAAAGGAATTATGGATGACCCCTGGATAGAACCATTTTGATAGCCTATTGAAATAGAAATAGCTTTCCCCAATCCCACCATGCGGAAAGGATCAGCCTCAACAGGCAGTGAAGCATTTAATGAGCTGCTACTGTGTGTAGGGTCCACGGCCAGATACTGTCAGGGCTATGCGGGGATGTTGGGCCGAGGTACCCCAGGCACCTGGTGGGATGTCCCGGGGGCTGTGCCCTGGCAGCCCGTGCTATCCTCTATGGCCCTGAGTGGTCGCCCAGTGGAGAGAAATGGACAAACCAGGGACAAATGAGTTCTGGGCCCCGAGAACCCAGCAAAGAGCACTTTCATGGCCCCTTTCTCACATTTGATCCGCACGTGGGCTCTGTAAGGGTAACTCATGGGAACCACGCTTCCCTGCTTTGAAGGGGTGCGGCCCACAGGTCCCAGCAGATTAGGGGACTTACCCCATGTCTCCAGAGTGCAAGTGGCAGGCCTGGGATTTCTGTCCCGGGTTGTCCTACTTTGCATGCCGGGGAGCGAGGAACAGGTGGATCCTTTGCTCTTCCTCCCACAGACGCTTTTTAAGGATTATGCTTTTTAACTGATAAGATTGCAAGGATACAATAGGACCTAAGAATCACCTTAATGACACTTTTGTGTTTCCCCGAAATTCACATGCCGAAGCCTTAACCTTCAAGGTGATGGTCTTTGGAGGCAGGGCGTTTGGAGGGTAATTAGGTTTAGATGATGTGCTCGGTGGGGTCCCCCATCATGGGATTGGTGCCCGTAGAGGAAGAGACACCAGAGATCTCCGTCTCTCCCTCTCTGCACACCCAGAAGAGAGGCCACGGGAGAGCTCTCACCAAAACCAACCGTGCTGGCACCTTGACCTGTGACTTCCTGTCTGCGGAACCGTGAGAAAGAATGGAGTGTTTTGTTACGGCAGCCCCAGCCGACTGAGACGCCCCCCCACCCAGCGGTAACTACCGTTAACATAGCAGGCTGCTTCCTGACAGCTTTTCCATGAATACAGTTTTCAATCCTTTTTTCTTTTTAATTTTTTTTTTATTTTTTTGAGAGAGAGAGAGAGCAGGGAAGGGGCAGGAGAGAGGGAGAGACAGAGTCTCAAGCAGGCTCTGTGCTCAGTGCAGAGCCCGACGTGGGGCTCAAACCCACCACCCTGGGATCACGACCTGAGCCAAAAGCAGGAGTCGGACGCTTCACTGACTGAGCCACCCGGTGCATCTCCGTTTTCTACTTGCGATCGCGGCCCTGCCCTTCCTGCTGTGCTTGGTCTTTCCATTTTATCGTTGGCATTTCCTCCGGTCGGCGTTGGTCGACCGCCCCGCGGGTCACTGCCGCAGTTAGTCTAACCAGCCGCCCTCTTGTGTTAGTCTGCTCGGGCTGTGGCGACAGAATGCCACACGCTGGGCGGCCGAAACAACAGAAGCGCACGGTCCTCGTGGTTCTGGAGGCTGGAAGTCCAAGGTCAAGGTGACAGCAGGGCTGGGTCTGGAGGCCTGCCCGCAGCTGTGTGCTGTGGCCTCACGTGGCCTTTCCTCTGTGCTCGCGGAGAGAGAGCTCCGTTCTCTCTTCCTCTGCTTCTGAGGACACCAGTCCTATTCGACCGGGACCCCGCCATTATGACCTCGCTGAACCTTGATGACCTCCTTAGAGGCCCCATTTCCAAATACAGTCACGCTGCGGGGTTAGGGCTTTAACGGAAGAATTTTGAGGAGACACAAGCCAGTCCACAGCACCCAATCCTTCTGAAAGTTTTGTTGCTGTTATAAGTCGTACTGTGATGAACGTCCTCAGTCAAACATCTTTGGTGTTTGAACATCTCTGATTATTTGCTTGGGGTAAGTCCCTAGAAGTAGAATCGTTGGGGGTAAAGCGTGAGAGGTTTTCAACAGACGTGTATGGAACATCTCGTCTACCCCCAGAGACTCCTGGCTGAGTGGGGTGGGCATGCTCACGCATAAAGCACTTTCTTTGAGGCGTGTTCCTCACGAGGACTTTTCCCACGTTAGCCCTGCCACTTAGGGGCCATACGATCACCAGCCCCCACTCAGCAGATGAGGAAACCGAGGCTCAAAGAAATGAAGCAAAGCGTCCAAGGTCAAGACACCTGCCTGTGCACGGCTGGGGGGCTCTGATTGTTGGCCGTAAATCCGGGTGACTGCGGTGGCCTCCTGGCTTTGCGGGCGGAGTCTTCCTCTTTCTAATGTCACTCACGCAAGCACAGCCTCGGGACATTCAGGCCCATTCCCCTCCAGGCGGAAAAGGGTCTTTGGCTCTGCTCGGGCCTCTGCACTGCCCGGTAAGGCAGCCACCAGCCGCACGGGGCTACTGAGCACTTGAGCTGCAGCCACTTCCAACTGAGACGTGCGGGAAGCGTCTAACACACATCAGGTTTTGGAGCCTCGGGCGACAAACCGAGTACAAAAGATCTCAGGGATAATTTTTGTTGCTGTTGATTCTATGTTGACGTCATAGCAAATTAGATTGGGTTTAAGAGAAAATGATGCAAACTATTTTCACCTGTTCCTTTTTTCTTTTTTTCTCACCACTTTTTAAAAACGTGGCTACAGGAAAATCTGAAATTCTACATGTGGCTCACATCCGTGCCTTGCACTCTCAGTTTTTGGACGGGACGGCTTGAGGCCAGGCACCCAGACATTTGGCAACCAGGGTCTGTCATCTGAGGGAACTCCAAGGGATGGGACACACAACTCCGTGCCCACCTCCTTGCTGGGTGTTTGGACGCAAGTCTCTCCCTGTCTCGTGGCCCCTTTCCTAACCTGGACAGCGAGAGGCTTGAATGAGATAACACACAGAGCTTGATTTGGCCTGTTCTGTGTGTAGAGACAAGTGTTAAACATTTTTGAGGTACTCCCCACCTTTAGGTTTTGGATTTCGACTTCTCTAGCAAAACTGGAAGATTTGGCCGTCCCAAACGCACGTGCAGCAGAGGGCCAGAGCTGAGTGGGGGGTGTAGCCTCAGTTTGCTACAGTCTCCACCGCTCCCTAATGGACCCCAGACCTGCTTTATTCATTGACGTTTCCTGCCAGGCCCTGAAGGCTTCAGAACTTACCACTCCCAGACCTGCTGTCATTTTTGTTTGTTTGTTTGTTTGTTTGTTTGTTTGTTTTCTGGTCTTTTGAGCCAGGATTCCACGGCCCCATGCTTTTTGTATGTCCTGGGACTTTTCTCCGATCTAAGAATTCCCCTTAACTTGTTCGGATCCATTTCTCTTCCCAAGGGTGGGGTTTGGAGGTACAGTAGCTGTGCAAACAGAGCTGAAAGCATAAACTGAGGTCAGAAGTGGCCCCCGGAGGCCTTGTGTTTGTTGTGGTCTGGGGCCATCAGACCCGAGTATGAACAAGGCGGCCTGGCATGAGGAAGTGTCTGCCCTTACTTTGTAGGACAGTTTCCAGGTCGGACCAACAAGAGGCTGCCAGCTCACAGAGACTCTCTGCAGCTGCAGGTGGCATTGGCATTATCTCATCGGGTCCAGCGGGCCTGGGATTGGACGGTGCCCTGTGCACCAGGAAAGAAGAGAAGAAAAGGAGCCGTGTGCATTCTAAGTAGAAGAAAAGGCAGTCGGCCTGAGGCAAACAGCATTGTCTGCATTTGTGCTCGGCCCCGGGGTGAGCTGGCCACAATCTATAGCTGCTGGGCGAGCACAGGGGCAAGCAGATGGGCAAACACCTGTTCCCTTCTCCTCTTGTGCCTGGATGTTATGCAGCTGCTCCAGGAAGCCAGGGTTCAAATGAGGAAAGTTTGGCTTGTGGTCACTTGTGGGAGCCCCCGAGGGGGCAGCTGGGGTTAAAACTCAGAGGAGAGGAAAGGTCAGGGTTGAGGACCCAGTCACACCAGTTTTCCTCTGGGCAGATGGTGGACAAGTGTATGCTTTCACTCTGCCCTTCTTAGTGGGTTACCATTTCATCCCATACTGGTTGCTTCATGGTTACAACGTAGCTGCCACAACTCCAGCCTTCATGTCTGTATTCAAAGCTGGAAACAAAGTGGGGGGGGAGGACAGTACATAGGCTTTTTTATTCTCATCCTTTTCATCACAAAATCAGAAGATTTTGGGAGTGCCCAGTAGACTTGACTTCACATCCCACTGGCCAGAGTGGCCATGCCAGGCTGCAGGGGAGACCAGACAGCGAGTCTCTGACTTGTTTCAGTTTCTTTTTTTTTTTTTTTAATTATTTATTGTCATGTCAGCTAACAAATAGTGTATACAGTGTAGTCGTCTTCAGGAGTAGATTCCCATGATTCATCACTTACATACAACACCCAGTGTTCATCCCAACAAGTGCCCTCTTCAATGCCCATCACCCATTTTCCCCGCCCCCCACCCCCCGACACCTTCCACCCTTCGTTTTTTTTCTCTTCATTTAAAAATCTCTTATGGTTTACCTCCCTCTCTGTTTGTAACTTATTTTTCTTTCCCTTCCCCTATGGTCTTCTGTGAAGTTTCTCAAATTCCACATACGAGTGAAAATATACGATCCCTTTTTCTGACTTACTTATTTCCCTTAGCATCATACCCTCTAGTTCCATCCACCTTGTTGCAAAGATTTCATTCTTTTTCATTGCTGAGTAGTATTCCGTGGTGTGTGTGTGTGTGTGTGTGTATGTGTGTGTGTGTGTGTGTATACACAATGTATGTGTATATGCATATATACACATCACATCTTTATCCATTCATCGGTTGATGGACACTTGGGCTCTTTCCATATTTGGCTATTGTTGATTCAGTTTCTTTAGAGGTAAGTGGCCAGACAGAGGGGGTGGATGAGGACCATTGGGTTGGCCAGCCAACAGTGAGGGCGTGCCCAACCCTCCACATTTCCAGTGTAGCCCTTCGTCTTTCCGTGATGGTTCTTTCCCCTTCTGGGAGAAAGGGTCCGGGCTGTGGTGGGGTTGGTGCTTGCTTTCAGTAAGCTTCCATGACTGGATCCCAGTTTCTTCTTGTCCCATCGACAATGAGCTGAGTATTGGCAGGTTCAAGATTAAGGCAGAATGCCAAGGCTGGTTTTGCAAGTTCCCACGGAACTGCCTCTCCCCAGATAGGGACCCACCTAAGGTCTGAACCGCCTGGCAAAACCAGACTCTCGGCGAAGAAGGAGGCACGCGCGTGTATGTGTGCGTGCATGTGGGAGTGTGTGTGCACAATGTCTCCCTCTCACCCCATGGGGCTCGGAGCTTCCCAGGGTGGCTCAGTAACTGAGTCCTTGTGTTTTTCAGGTTTGGGGTGATCCACTCAGTGTTCACTAACCTGCTTCTGTGGACCAATGGTGTCCTGAATGAGTCAAAGCACCAACTTAATGAACATAAAGAACGTCTCCTCACGCTGGGCTTCGGGAACGTCACAATAGGTGAGTGATAAGAGTTGTCCCGTCCCCGTGCTGGAACCTCTTAGAAGGCTGCAGAGACCAGAAATGTTCAGAGTCGAAGAGGCAGGTTCCAAAGAACAGCAGGGTCCTTCCACCTCAACGTTGGCCAGACAATCATCCGTTGTTGAAAGTCTTTCAAAACCTCCTAAGCCCCTCATTCTGGTTACGTAAGTAGGACGTGCTGAGGGTAATTAATGGTTTCCTCAGTGACTCAGGGACTTGCCGGACCCAAGGGTTATCATTTAGGGTACCATTTCTCACGGTACAGTTTGGTATGGAAGTGGATGTCTTTGTTTACAGCTAAGGAAGATTGGCAGTCATTGTGTTTTTAATTAAGCATCTATTACCAGTTCTTTCTAAAGTATAGCTTTGAAATACCCAGAGAGGTCTCAAGGTTGTCGTTAATTGGTTTGAGTTCATTTGAAGTGGTTTTTTTTTTTTTTTTAACTCCCTCCGGCTTGCACCTATGGCCCATCCTTATCCCCAGCCCCCACC
This sequence comes from Acinonyx jubatus, assembly GCF_027475565.1. Classification (NCBI taxonomy): domain Eukaryota; kingdom Metazoa; phylum Chordata; class Mammalia; order Carnivora; family Felidae; genus Acinonyx; species Acinonyx jubatus. The sequence continues at coordinate 195,051,145 of NC_069382.1, read as the reverse complement.
CCCACCCTGCTCCCGTTTGAGAGCCTGCCACACCTCCTTCCAAAGTTCTTTCGCGTTTATGACCTGTCGCTTCTCTATTAGAACAGTGGGGCTGAGAGGAATGTGCAAGGTGGAAATGTGCTGGGAAACGGAGAGCCTAGATTTGGGGATGTTCTCATCACGTCCTGGCTGTGTGACTTTTGGTAACCATTCAACGTCTCTGGGCCTCCCTTTCCTCATTCATAAAGTGAGGGGACCTGAACCAGGTTCCTTCAGGGAGTCCTTTTAGCTTTAATGTATTACTCAGGTACACTCACTGTATGACCCCAGGCCCTTCGCCCAGGGCGACTTTAAAACAGTTTTCTTACCAGGGACACCTGGGTGGCTCAGTTGGTTAAGCATGTGACTCTTGATCTCAGCTCAGGTCACGATTTCATGGTGTGTGAGTTCGAGCCCCACATCGGGCTCTGCACTGACAGTGTGGAGCCTGCTTGGGATTCTCTCTCTCCTTACCAGTGGGGTGGGGATGGTGAAGTCAGGGCACACGCTTGTTTCTCCAACCCCCAGCCCCCACTCTCCACCGGCAGCTGACTCTTGGGAAAGTCCTTCTCTCTCGTCAACTCTCGTTTCCTCATTGGTGTCAGTGATAGCAATGAAAACAAAGCAAACTTCCCAAGTGTTTGCTGAGGGCCTGGCACGCTGTTCTAGTCCCTTCGTGCGGCTCATTTAATTCTCAAAACACCGTGGGGTAGTCAGTGTTGACCTTATCATACGGATGAAAACATCAAACCACAGAGAAGTTAAGTAACTAGCCCAAGTCCACACAGTAAGTAAATGATGAAACCCGGATCTGATCTGGCTCCAGGAACCTCTGTGGAAAGATGGAATTAGATTGATCTACAAAGAAAAGACTCTGTCAGCTCTAACATTCCGTTGATCTGAACCTTTCTCCTTGATTTCTTCCCCTGATTTTGCACAGGAGCGCCTTGGGTTACGAGAGGTGGGAAACCGGTTGTGCGGTGAAAAGTGCAGGGTTCTGCAAAAGTGAAGGTGATTTGTGCTGCCACAGGCTTTCCATTTGATTTTATAACTGGTCTCTACAAGTCACGAATTAAGGCAGTGACAAAGTGTAAAGAAAAAAAAAAACCTACAGTAGCACCTACCCAGAAATGCAGTTACGTGCTGTTAATATTAGGTTATTTCTTTGTCGTGTCCTATTTCTTGATCTGTAGTTAAGGCCATAGTGTATATATTCAATCTTTTTATTTTTTTGACTACAGCCTACAATAAGAACTAGAACTTGCACGGCAGCTCAAGTGCACATCTGTACGTGTGGACGCATATGCCACGAAATAATAACGTTGCTGTATCAGAGACACTTTCAAATTTCTATTGCATCTGGTACCATTCCATTCCATTCTATTCCATGACAAGTCCTTTCTGTTTAAAAAATACATTGGCAGCTACCCACTAAATTGATTTCATAACTGAGTGCTCAGCTGTGATATGTATTTATTTTTTTCATTTAATTAATTTATTTATTTTGAGAAAGAGAGAGAGAGAGAGAGAGAGAGAGAGAGAGAGAGCATGCACACAAGCAGAGGAGGGGCAGAGGGAGAGAGAGAGAGAATCCCAAGCAGGCTCCGTGTTGTCAGCTTGGAGCCCGACGTGGGGCTCGATCCCATGACCATGAGATCATGACCCAAGCCGATATTAAGAGTTGCACACTTAACCAACTGAGCCACCCAGGTGCCCCCTTGTGACATGCATTTTAAAAATGCTGTGTATACAATTTATTCTTACTTGTTTCCATTGTTATGTAACATGATCACTTTCCTGTACCATTAAAACACAACTTCATTACAATTTTTAATGGCAGCCTTCTATGCCATTGTATGAATGTATCAAAATTCGCTTAACAGTTTCTAAATTGTTGGACACTGAAATGTTTCTCTTTTTCTCTCTCCAGTGCGCGCGCGCGCGCACACACACACACGGTTTTACCTAATGCTTTGATTACACTTTTTGGCTTTGATTACATTTTTGACTTGTCCCTTAACACAGATTGGAATTCTAGGTCCGAGACTACAGCTGCATCATCTTTAAGGCTTCTGTTACATATTTTCTTATTTATGTATAGCACATGCCCTCCTTGTTATGAAATCGCTCTTTATACCATTGCCAAGTGCCTTCCGGAAAGTGGTGCCAACTCGTGTGCCAAGCATTGGAGTTTGATGGTTCCCGTCTCACACTACACGTGCTAGTATCCAGTATTCTCAAGAGGAAGTGCTTTGCTCATGAGAAGGGGCATTTTCCCTCATAAAGTTACTTAAAAAAATTTTAGGGGCACCTGGGTGGCTCAGTCCATTAAGCATCTGACTCTTGATTTGGGCTCAGGTTATGATGACCTCAGTGTTGTAAATTCAAGCCCCGTATGGGACTCTGCCCTGGACGTGGAACCTGCTTGGGATTCTCTCTCTCTCCCTCTCCCTCCGCCCCTCCCCTGCTTGTGTGCTCTCTTTCTCTCTCTCAAAAAAAAGTCAATAAAAATAAAAAATAATTTAAAAATCACACATGTAAATCATATGCACATAGAAAGTTTAGAGGATACAAGGAAGCAAAACTTGGAGGAAAGTAATACAGTAGACACCTTACACTTACACAGTGTTACATGCCAATGATATCTCCACAAATCCATGAAGCTGGGGGAAAGAGACACAATAGAACTTTCTTTTACTGGAAAAAAAAAAAAACCCAGAAAGAAAAACAGAAAGGGAAAAACAAATTTGCCTGCCACTTTCCCACCCAGAAATAACCATTGTTGACATTTTAGCTTCTATCTTTCCAGATTTCTTCTATGTGTCTGCCTATCATCTATACATCTATAATTTATAAAAATGGAATTATACTCTCTCCTCCTCAGTGAGCTTCTCTTATGCAAAATCTTGTGGCCATCTGTGCATGTTCAGTAAATTTGTATAATACCATTTCTTTTTTTTTTTTTTTTTAATTTTTTTTTCAACGTTTTTTATTTATTTTTGGGACAGAGAGAGACAGAGCATGAACGGGGGAGGGGCAGAGAGAGAGGGAGACACAGAATCCGAAGCAGGCTCCAGGCTCTGAGCCATCAGCCCAGATCCCGACGCGGGGCTCAAACTCATGGACCGCGAGATCGTGACCTGGCTGAAGTCGGACGCTTAACCGACTGCGCCACCCAGGCGCCCCTATAATACCATTTCAAAGGGCTGGTGTAGGTACGGATCGATGGGTATAATGTGACTCATGGAGGTAGTGCTCATTGGGGGGTAGTCATGGCCGTCAATTTAGCCACGATATTAAACGTGATAACAAGGCACAACACAAAGCTTTAATTCAACGGGAACACCCATGCGTGACTCCCCAGTGACGCTATTTACTCATGCTCTTCCACCTGCCCACTCAACATGCCAACCTCCCTCCCGTGCATTCTCTCTCGCCCCCAGTCTTGGACGACCACACGCCTCCGTGTAACTGCTCGCTCCCGACGCTCTGCTCGGCCATCTCACACGGGATCTACTACCTCTATCCCTTCAACATAGAGTATCAGATCCTGGCTTCCATGATGCTCTACGTCCTGTGGAAAAACATCGGACGCAAAGTTGACGGCCACCAGCATCAGAGCGTGCGGTTCAAGTTCCGCGGGGTCGTGGCGGGCTCGGTCCTGGGCCTGAGCGTGCTGGCCGCCACGATCGGGGTCGTGGTGGTGTATCTGATTCAGATCGGGCGCTCCAAATCCAAGAGCGAGTCGGCGCTCATCATGTTCTACCTGTATGCCATCGCCTTGCTGATACTCATGGGGGCCGCCGGGCTGCTTGGCATCCGGATTTACAGGATAGACCAGAAATCGCTGGATGAGTCCAGAAGCCCGGCCCGCAAACTGGATGCCGACCTCTTGGTGGGCACCGCCTCCAGCTCCTCGCTCATCTCCTGGGGTTCCATCTTGGCCGTGCTCTGTGCCGAAGCCTGCCCCCCCCACACCTGGTTCAACCTGCCCTACTCCGTCCTGATGATTGTTGAGAAATACGTCCAGAACCTCTTCATCATTGAGTCTATCCACCGAGAGCCGGAGACGCTGTCTGAGGACATCAGAACCCTGCGAATGGTCACCGTCTGCAGCGGCAATGCCATGCCCCTCTCCTCTTCCGGCCTCAGGAACGGGGCTGTGGCCGGGGACGCGGCTTCCCCAGGCGGCGAGATGCTCCGCGCGGCCAACGGAAACACGTGTCTGAGAGAAGGCTGTGGCGGAGAGGGGGGCGAGGGGAGCCGGGAAGGGACCCCGGGCCCCGCCTGCCGCCCCGGTTTCTTGCAGGGCGACAGCAAGAGAAGCATCTTGAGGAACATCGCAGCCTTTCTGTTCCTCTGCAATATTTCGGTAACGTGCATTAAGTTACTCACCTTAAACGCGATCTATGTTCCTTGCTTTTCTCCCCACCCCCCCCAGAGAAGGAGTGAGGGAAGCTTATTATCAAAATGATGTAAGTGTGGGGTGAAAAAATGAGGCTGGAATGAAGGTGTCTCCTCCACAAACCCACTTACTGAGCACTGCCGTGTGCCAGGGGCTGGGGTCGGGGCTAACGACTGCAGGTGACAAGACCCCCATCTCTGTTGGTCAGCAGCCCTCCCGGGTGAGATCTGTAACAGATCTGCCCCACGGAGGGCAGGGAGAGGCGGAAGGAGGCCACTCCAGCTTTGTAGGTGATGGTTTTAGTTTTTTTATTTTTTTATTTTTTGTAGGTGACGGGAACTTACATACGAGGCTTGTCTTGGGCAGCAGCAAGACGAGTGGGGTCCCTGTACCTGCCTGCTAGATGGCAGAAGTCTATATGCAGAGAGAGGCTTAACTGGGTTCGGTTGCACATGCCGTGCAGGTGTTCTCAACGCCACATCATTATTTCAGGGCTGTGTCCTTGGAGCAGCTTCTGGCAGCGAAAAGGGCAAGGAGAACCCACGTTCCAAGGACAAGGGAGGGGGCGGGTGAGGAGCCTGTGAGGGCTCGGGGGGCCAACCGGTGGTCACTTCTTTTGGATGACCTTCCCCAATAACCTCTTCCTCAGAGAGGTCACAGTATAGGGGGGAAGGGACACAAGGAAAACATACGGCGAGTAGGGCAAGTGTTGGCACAGAGTATGTGCAAAGTGTAACGGGAGCATGGATCCAGGGAGGGACTTTAGTGAGTCGGGGATGCTTGAGGTGAGGCCCAGACTCAGTTAGGAGAGCTTTTGGCTGCAAAGAACAGAAAGCTTGGCCAGCAATCTCTTCAGTCTTAAAGATGAGAATCCTGAAGGTTGGCTATTCAGGGTTGGTCCGGCAGCTGAGCCTTTTGATCAAGGATCTAGGTGCTGGTCGTCTTTCCACTCGACCACACTTTGTGTGGTGCGGACTGCCACGCGGTCACAGAGTGGCTACAGCAGCACCAAGCATCACATCGGGGCTTGAGACACGAGGAAGGACTAGTGCCAGGCTGCGGCTTTCCCACGGCCACCCCTAGCCGCGAGGGAGGCCGGGGAAGTGGATGGTTTCCAGCCTGCAGCCTCTGATGGCAAGTAGCAACGTGGAAGGCGTATGGTAACTCCATTTGGCTGCCCGGGTTCTGAGGAACGGTTGGAGGTTTACCAGGTGGCCAAGGCAAGCATTGAGCGCAGAGGGCGCGCGGTTCAAAGACACAGAGGCGGAAGCCGCCGCGGCCTACTTGGGGAGCAGCAAAGTAGTTCAGCACGAATTCCACACAGGTCGGGGAGAGCCGTGGCGGGGGGGAAAGAGCAAGAGGCGGGTCTCGCCTGTGGGTCTGGCTTGAGCGGAGCTTCGTCAGCCCGGCCGGGTCTGGTCCTCGTGCTGAGGGCCACAGGGGACCCTCTCGGTTTGTGTCTTGGATGGATCCCCTTAGCAGCGGTGTGCGGGAAGGAGGGAGACAGGCGAGCCCAAGGGCAGGGACACCTGGAAGCCCTGAAGCAGCCCAGATGGGAAATGATGGCCCCCTGGCAGGGGACCAGGGCAGGGCAGTGGCCTGGGGGTACACAGCCAGGGCAGTGGCCGCGGGGATGGAGAGAGGACAAAGGAAGAGTGAGCCCCGTGCCTTGTTGGGATCCGTTCTGGAGATTCACAGTAGGATGGCAGGGCTTGGTGACCAAGGGAGGGGCCAGCTGCCTCTGGCACCACACGGGCCTCGAAATGACCGTGGCTGGCGGGAGGGTGGGGACGCCCCGCCCACGGCGCCTGCCTGTCGTCACGGTCAGCTCTCTGCAGCCGCCAGGGCTATGCCGTTTCCCCGTCAGCTCCCTGGCTTTCGAGCTTCCTCCGCCTAGTTTCAGCGGGGGAGTGCCCAGGGACCGCCAATTTTGATGTCACGCCAAGGCCACAACGCTGGGAGGGTCCCTCTGAGGCCGAGATGGCCACGTGTCTGCCCATCAAATCTGATTCTTGCTTTGGGCCACCCGGACCTCGGTCCGCCTCCAGCCCGGCAGATGGTTACGAGGAGCTCTGAAGGCAGAAGGGGTCCCAGGTGAGCCTGGGTCCAGGTGGGCCCGCGTCTTTCATGGAATAGACATTTCTGGAGCATGTGCTGGGCACAGCAGGGAATGAAGGAACCGAACAGGAGAGAGAGAGACAGATTAGTGACTATCGCAGGGCTGTGTTTTATGTGAGGCTTGTATTCCAGGGAGACATGTATCCACTCAGATCTTTCTTTGTTAATGTTTTTATTTATTTATTTTCTTTTTGGAAAGAGAGAGAGAGGCAGAGAGAGAGGGAGACACAGAATCTGAAGCAGGCTCCACACTGTCAGTGCAGAGCCTGATGCGGGGGTCAAACCCATGAGCCATGAGATCATGACCTGAGCCGAGGTCGGATGCTTAATGGACTGAGCCACCCAGGTGCCCTCAGCTTAGATCTTACAAAGTCAGAGTTGGTTCCAGAATCCCCCTAACGTGTGTTGTTTTTGTACACACCCAGAGGTAGGAATCTCTCTCTTCTCAGCAAGTTCAGAAAAGCCGCTTTCCGCACGGGTTCTTTGCTTGACCACCGGTGAGGCGCTTGGCTTGTGGTTTCGGACCAGCTCGACCAAGAACCGTGTGGCCATGGTAGACTCTGATGGTAACTGATGGTCTGTTGGGACCCGACGGCCGGACTCAGGGCTCTGTCCTGGGAGGGGGACCCGTGTCATCTCTTCACCTCCGTGCTCCCCCCCCCCCCCGGTGTCCCCAGGCCCTGCCTCTGTTCACCGGGGAGTGAGCCGGAAGACAGAAATCATCGCGGGGTGATGTCCGGGGGTCCCTCAGCAGCCCCACGGGCCACACGCGCACCCGCGGTCCATCCCACGAGGCCGTGAAGCCCCTGGCAGAGGGTGAGACTCGTCATCCTCCAGGACCAGGTGCCGGAACAGAGGCCGCAGCCGGAGGTGCTGGTGTGCACGTCCACGTGGGGACGGCAGCGGCCATGGGGACAGATGAGGGTGGCGGGCGGGACGATGGGATTTAGGGAGAGGGGGGAAGGGGGAGGGGACCGTCTGGGTAGAATGACGGGCATGGGGAGGCCGCAGGGAGCGTGTGGATGCATGGCCAAGTAGGGCTTGCGGGACGTGCTCCTGGGGCGGGAACGAGACCCGCCTGGCTGAGCATGACGAGCAAAGGGAGGGACACGAGAGAGGCGCCAGGGTGGACCACGCAGGGTCTCAGCAGCCACAGACGCAGCCAGGACGGAATCCTGAATGCAGCAGGAAACCGTCGAAGGGTTTTAAGGTAGTGACAGGATGCGATTCGTGCTTTTTCTTTTTTGACTCAGTCGAACCTTTAATTGTAGGCAATACCACGTAACACAAGCGTTTACCATAATATTTACCATTTTAATCATTTTATTTTTTTTTTCAATTTTATTTATTTTTTAATTTTTTTTAATGTTTATTTATCTTTGAGACAGAGAGAGACAGAGCATGGACGGGGAGGGGCAGAGAGAGAGGGAGACACAGAATCCAAAGCAGGCTCCAGGCTCCGAGCTGTCAGCACAGAGCCCGCCGCGGGGCTCGAACCCACGAATCGTGAGATCGTGACCTGAGCCGAAGTCGGATGCTCAACCGACTGAGCCACCCAGGCACCCCACATTTTATTTTTTTAAAGAGTTGATTGATTGATTGATTTAGAGGGAGCGAGTGGGGAGGGGCAGAGAGAGCGGGAGAGAGAATCCCAGGCAGGCTCTACACTCACCGTCAAGCGCAGAGCCCGACGTGGGGCTCAAACCCACAAGCCGCGAGATGGCGACCTGAGCCGAAATGAAGAGTCAGACGCTCAACCCACTGAGCCACCCCGGCGCCCGCGTTCTAACCATCCCAGAGCATACGGTCCAGGAGTGCGAAGGGCACTCCTCACTACTACCCATCGCTGAAACCTGTTCGCCTCATGAAACTGAAATTCTGTAACCGAGAAACAAGCCCCTGTTCCCCACCGCCACCCCCCGGCCCCCTGCAACCCTGTCCTACCTCTGGGTTCGACCACACCGTGCAGTTCATGTGAGTCAAGTGTTCACGGAGTGTTTGTCTCTTTGCGACTGGCTTGTCCCGCTTAGCGTAATGTCCCCCAATATCAGCCACGTGGTAATGTGTGAAGGGGGGGGGAGAGATGTCAAGAACAACTCCCCGGTTCTGACCCGAGTTCCCGGGGACACGGTGACACTATTTATGGAGACTGGGGACTCCGAAGGGGCGGCAGGCTCGGGAGGGGCTCGGGGTGGAAGGAAGACCCCGGGTTTAGTACCGGACGCGTCCACTCGTAAGGCGCCTCTGCAACCTCAGGCGGACATCCAAGCAGATGTTTGGGTTTCCTACTGCCGTGTAACAAACGACCCCCAGCGCAGGTCAAAACCAGCAGCTGTTTCATTAGGTCTTACGACCTCGTGGGTTAGAAATTCTGGCAGAGCTTGGCTGGGAAAGTCTTGTCTTCCTTGTGGCATCGACTGAGGCTGGTGGGCGGGCTGGAATCGAGGGCCCAAGGTCTGGCGGCTGGTGTGGGGGTGGCTGAGAGGGCTCAGCTGGGACCCTCGGCTGCAGTGTCTACACACGGGCTCTCCAGCATGGTGGTCTCGGGGTCGGGGGGCTTCTGAGGTGGCGGCTCGGGGCCCAGCGGCCAACCTGCCGAGACTGGAGGTGCCAGTCTCTCGGGGCCTGTATGGATATCACGTGCCATCAGTCCTGCCTGCCACACGCTCTGGGTCAAGCAGTGGGCAGCGTCCCCCAGATTCAAGGGAAGGGGACACAGCCCGCCTCCCACTGGCATGAAAAGCAAAAACACTCCACAGCAGATCTAAATATTGGACCTCAGGAAAGAGGGCCAGTCGTCTGTCCTCGCCGTCTCTGCCCACTGTCTTCCTTCCGTTCCTCTCTCTCCTGAAGATATAGCCACCGGCTGGCTACCGAGGGCCAGCGCGGCTGTGAGTGATGCCTTAGGGGGCTTGCGAACCAGAGGTCCGGGCTGGCAGTAAACGGTCAGGCAGGAGACCCCTTCTAGCGAAGCGCCCCCCGCAGAGAACGAGCCGAGAGGGAGCGAGGTCACGCCTGGCACTGTCTCCGATCAGAAGGCCCAGGCGGGTGAGGGGGGCTTCCTCAGGGGGTGACAGGAGCTGGGTGGTGAGTGTTCTGGGAAACAGCCGGGGTCAGGCCCCGGGGCAGGGAGCTTATCTCATTGCAGGAGGAGGATGGTGGGCCACGTGACGGGGACCCAGGGTGTGGGGGACATCTGGGCAGTGGGGTTGGGGGGCCTGGCGAGGGATCAGCCAGCAGTGGGCTTTATAATCCCATGTAGGGGGTTGATTTCGTTTTCAGTGGCTGTGAGGGCTGGTGGGAAGGGATGTGGTCTCGCAGAAGAAGCGAGTCTGGCAGCTAAGTGGTGAGTGGGCCCGTCAGGGGCGCTGTGGAAGCCGGATGGTCAGGAGGCCGCCACGGTGGCCTGGGTGACAGGGGACAGCGATGGCCGGGCAGGTGCACGTGGACAGAAATGGGTCCACTGATGCCAGGGCGTCGTGGAGGCACAGTCCTCCGGGCTCGCCGATGGGCTGGCTGGCAGGTGCAGTGTCTTGAGGGAAAGAGGGAACACGAGGGTGATGCCTGGCGTGTGACTGGCCACGAGGAGGAAGATGTCGCGGGTGAGATGGGGGAGTGTGAGACGCAAGTAAGACGCCAAGTAGCCCGTGGGGTCCTCGAGGGCAGATCAGGCGAGTAATTCAGACGTGGGGAGTCATCGGCCCATAGTTGATGTTTATTTACAGCCAAGGCTGGGTGAGCTCGTTCAGGGGTCGTGTGTGTAGGGGAGGGAAGAGCACCCAGGGGTGAGCCCTCCAGCCAACAGAGAGAGACTGAGCGAAGGAGGAAGCAGGAAGGAGCCGGGAAGAACCGGCCAGGGTGGTTGGAGGCGCCTTAAGGGTCACGGAGCCTGAGGTCACAGTGGGCAGAGATACAGAGGGGACCGTACGGAGAGGCTAGTGAAACGGTGCATCAGTTCCTGCCGCTGTGTAAGGAATTACACAAGCTCGGCAGCTTGAACAACACCTGGTTGTTAATGTTGTGGAATCTGGAGGTCGGGAATCCCAGCGTGGCTTAGCCGGTGCCTCCGCTCAGCTGACTGCCGGGGGATCTTTCCAAACCCACTTAACGTGGCTGTTGGCGGGATTCACTTGCTGGTCGGTTGTTGGGCTGAGGGCGTGAGTTCCTGACCTCCCTCCGCTGCTGGCCGCGGAGCCTCGCCACGGGGCAGGTCACACACAACAGGGCGGCCGGCTTCCTCTCTTGCAGGACTCCCCGGTCCTTCTGCCACCCAATCTCAGAGGTGACGTCTCATGCCTTCCGTCACATTCTGATGTTTGAAGCGAGTCATGAGGCTCAGCCTGACCCAAGGGGAGGGGCTTCCACAAGGACGTGACTCCCAGGAGGTGGCGTCGGTGGGGGAGGGGGGGGGGTCATCCAAGAGGCTGCCTGCCACCATGCAAGGGTGGAGAAAGTTCCAGAAGTGTGCAGTGTAAAAGAGAAGCAGGCCCAGGAGACCGGCTGTAGGAGGCGAGGTGGAGGAGGAGGACCTGGGGCGGGGAGACTGAGGCAGGACCAGTGTGTAGCTTCCGCAAGCGACGGCAACGATAGGTCACCGCTTTAGGTTTTGCAAACATAGTTGTCATTTTATTCTCATGTGAGCCCTCTGTGACAGGTGTCTGCAGTCCCACCTTCCAGCTGAGGAAACTGAGGCTCAGGGAGGTTAAATGGCACTCTGTGAGTGCCCCAAACCCAGGTCCGGCTCCAAAGCAGGGGCTCCTCCCCTAAGCAGGGGGGTGTGAGCAAGGCCTGGACTGTCTCTCCAGGTCAAGCCAGAAAGCCCCACGTGGCTGGGGTCTCCAGGCACCAATGTTGGGATGCAAAGGCGGGTGTGATAAACGGGTTGACCTCTGCTGTAGGTAAGCCCGGGGGGCTGTGCACATAGGAGCTCCTTCCCAGCCTGGTTAGATCATGGAGGGCTTCCTGGAAGGAGGAGAGTCTCAGGACTTGGAAGAAGGAAGACAGAGAGCCCTTGATAGAGGGAGAGGCAGGAGCAAAGCCCTGAAGGCTTGGAGGAGAGTCACATCCAGCCTTCGGAGGCTGAAGTGAAGGGCGTGGTGAGGGACGTGGTGGTAGTTAATTGCAGTCAAACTCAGTGCCCCGTCACTGAGGGAATCTGGACATTGTCCTGAAGGCTTCTGGGAGCCACTGGCGCGTGACAAGCAGAGGAATGGCAAGGTCAGATGTGCCCATTATAAAGATCGCTTCCACAGCAGGGTCAGGGTGGATGGAAGGCATCTGCTGGAGTTGGGGCGGGGGCATTGGGAGCCACTGTGGCAGTTCAGGCGGGGGATACTGAGGTCCCGACCAAGGTGAGGGCTGTGGGGACAGAGAGAGTCGGGTGGGTGTGAGCAGCATCCACTCGGGAGGGGGCTGAGGAGGCCAGAAGAGTCAGGCAGGCTCGTTGGATTTGGAGACCTCCAGGGGGGACGTTGCAGGGACAGGTGTAACTCTGAGTCCCCGAGTCCCGGCCGGCGCCTGGGGGTCGCGTGGGGCTCCCCAGGCGGCTGCTGGCACGGGCCCCTCTTCTCTTGTAGCTCTGGGTCCCTCCCGCCTTCGGCTGCCGCCCCGAGTACGACAACGGATTAGAGGAGATTGTCTTTGGCTTTGAACCCTGGATCATTGTGGTCAACCTGGCCATGCCTTTTTCTATTTTCTACCGAATGCACGCAGCTGCCTCTCTCTTTGAGGTCTATTGTAAGGTATAGTCTGTGTCCCCATCCAAGCCCGAGGAGTGACCTAACAAGAGAATTCACTGGAGCCACCTGCAAATGGCCAGGTTGGGCAAATATCGCCTGGCAAATGCACGGAGGGTTGTCTTTGCGGCAATTATTTCCCGTGAGCTGGAATTGTCTATCACCCCGGATGAATGTGAGCGCGTTAGATCAACGTCGATGAGGCGGCTGAGATCTGGTCTCGGGTAGTGAATTCTCACCAAACTCAAATTCTTTTATCTCCTTTTATTTATTTATTTTTATTTTTTTTTTGAGAGAGAGAGGGAGCACGAGCGGTAGAGGGAGAGAGAATCTTTAGCAGGTTCCGTGCCCAGTGCAGAGCCCGACTTGGAGCCCGACGCGGGGCTCGAGTCCCTGACCGTGAGATCATGACCTGAGCTGAAATCAAGGAGTCTGCCGCTTAACCCACTGAGCCACCCAGCGCCCCTTCTCTCCTTTTAAACGGGATCCTCTGTGTTTTTTTAGAAGAATGTGATCCCAGGTTGGGGGGAAAAACATTATGCGGTTTGTTTTTCATAACAATTGTTTTCTATCATCACGTTACTGCCTAGAACTCTTCTGACCGGCTGCGTAGTACAATGCTCCTGACGTTTTATCCATCCCAGAGCTGATCAATGCCGATACAATCGCACTTAGTTTATATTGTACTTTCTGAATATGTTTAATTTTTTGAACAAAGTTACATTTTTCATCTGGATGGAAATTAGTGTACGGATCAATACAGAGACCTATTTCTTCCTGGAAATTTCGGCACATTTTTGCGATTTTATTTTTAAAAAGAAATTTTACTATTCTCTCTCACTGTAAATACATACATGCCTATTACAGAAAAAACGTGGACATTTTGGAAGAGTAGAGAGAAAACATCACCTAGGACACTACTGTTGGGTTGACGATCACTTTAACACCTTGTTGTATTTCCCAGAGGTGAAATGAGATTCACGGCGTTCTTATCATTGTCATTATTATGCTTGCCACTGGTGATCTGACATGTCCAATTTTGTATCCATTTCCCCCCCACTTAACAATAGAGCATAAACCTTTCCTCCAAGTGGTTTTGGAGGCTTTGTAAATATCATTTTGCTACTGTGTTAAAGTTCATCAGATGCATGTGCCATAGTTAGTCTTCCTATTGTCCGAGTTAGAGTGTTTATCCTGGTGGGTTTTTTTAAGGGCTTCTGCAAAAATCCACTACCTTTGTAAAGCATTTCCCATATATCATAATTGCTTCTTTACGATATACACTTAAAATCTGGATGTCTATTCCAAAGGTTGTAAATATTTTAAAGCCTCTTAAGAAATAATGACGTTTGGAAGGCCTTTTTATGTGCTTTGCCATAATTATTTTAAGATCATAATAAAATTAGCTTATTTCCTATAAATACTAACGTGACTATCTTTTCATCTGTGTGTATTTTGTCTGTTTGATAGCACAGGCAAATGGCACGTTAAGAAACACCAATTTTTTTTTTTTTTTTGTTACATGACGAAAATACCTTAAGTTCTAGGGAAAAAACTAAAGACAACGGGCAGATAGACCGAAAACAAAGTCAAAGATGATCTGTCATACCTTCTATTTAGGGTGGTGGCTTTCAACCTGGTGCCATCCTGTCCCCAAGGGGACATTTGGCAAAGCGTGGAGACAGTTCTTATCGTTACTGCCATGCGGGCGACAGGTGTCTGGTGGGCAGAGAGCAGGGGTGCAGGTCGGCACCCTACAGTGCACGGCACGGCCCCCACCACAAAGAGTTATCTGGCCCCAAAGGTTCATAGTGCCCAGCATGAGGAACTGTGATCTAGAGGTAATTGCTGTTAATTTTCGGTACCTATCAGTACACACACACCTACATACACGCACACGCAGCACACACACGTGAATGGGATTGCTTTTATGTATACTGAATTTGCATGTAACTAGCTTTTTTCCCCTCTTAATACACCTGCGTGGTTCTGGACAATTTTCGTTTCCCCGTGGCATCACGTCTCACACTTGAGCATACGTAAGAATCATCTGGAGAGCTTGTGAGGACTCCTGCCTTCCCAGCCAGAAGTTCAGGTTCCGCTGGGCTGGAGTGGGGCGCAGCGTGCTTCAAGAAGCGTCTCAGGTGATGCCGTGTCCCTTCCAGAAGCACCTCCTCGAGAGTCCGTGAACCCCGAGTCAAGACTCCTGAACAGCCTCCAGTGACATTGTGTATTCTTCTGCAATGTGACCTTGGGTAGCTCCAGAGCACATTCCGTGGAGGGTTGTATCATTCCTTATGTAGTCAGAACCCGACGTTGGACAGGTAGAGACATTTGACGGTGTGATCCTTTTCTGTTTTTCTTCCTTTTTTGCTTTCTTTTTGCTATTACAAACGACACCGTGGCAAGCATTTTCATGGCTGAGTCTCTGTGCACATGTTGATAAACCACCCTGTATGAGACGAATACCTGTGAATGCCGATCTATTCAGAGGACTTCATTTCGGCTGGCATTCATTTCCCCCGGTGCTGAGCACATTAGTACAGCCCAGGGGCTGTGGGATTAGGGCTCCAGGCGTGGCCACGGGGCGCCATCAGAGCAGGAAAAAGCCAGCACAGTCTTGCTGGGCTCAGAGCTTCTGAGACGTGACCTTAAAGATGGACCGCCTCTTGCTCCTAAACAAGCAGAGCTCGCTCCATCAGGATGGCTGTTTGAGCCAGGCAGCTTTGTCCCACAGGTAGCCAAGCGTCTTGACTCGACCCACTTAGGCAGCAAAGCAAATGTATTCCCTTCATACCAAGGCAGCCCACAGAGGACGAACCGGAGTGTGCAATAAACAACTGTCAAGCTCTCAGGGCTAGAGGAAGAGAAATGCAAATTGGAACAGCAATGAGCCATCATTTCCCTCTCATCTGATTGGCAAGGGTTGGCCAAATGCGAAGGACAGAGAATGCAAACACACCGCTGGCGGAACCTCTGTGGAAGAGCGCGGCCACCAGGGGGCGCCGGTGCCTTTCCGCTGAGTCCTCACCTGTGCTTTTAGGTCAAAGTGAGGGGCGATCCGGTGGGCGAGCAGCAGACTCCAGGGTCCCCAATGAGAGCAGGGGTGCAAAATGCCCCGTCTGTACCCTGTCCACAACTTTGGACTCTCGTGGCGTGTGTCAGGGACGGCTGTCCTCGTTGCCAGGTGAGGGCTGGGTGGGTTCTGAGTTCCCCTAAGGAAGCTGAGAATTAGTTTCAACAGGGGTGTTCCCTCCACCTGCTCCCACCACGTCCGGCTGTCCGTGGGGCATCCTTGTCCCCATCACGAGGCTTTGGAGGAATGTGGCTGGAGGACGTTCCCATGTGTGGAGAGTCCCCCAAATAGAGTGGGTGGAACTTGGTCAGGGAGGGCTGGGGAGGTGGGCGCAGAGGGCAGTTTCACTGGGTCTGATGGGGCATGACAGTAACATTAGCTGCTCCTAAGGGCAGACCCTGGGGCCACAGGGACAGGACAGGGAAAGAACGAGGGCAGCGTTTTGTGTTTTTTAATTTTTTAAATGTTTATTTATTAAAAAAATTTTTTTTAATGTTTATTTTTGAGAGAGAGAGAGAGACAGAATGTGAGCCAGGGAGGGTCAGAGAGAGAAGGAGACACAGAATCCGAAGCAGGCTCCAGACTCTGAGCAGTGAGCACGGAGCCTGACGCGGGGCTCGAACCCACAAACGGTGAGATCATGACCCGAGCCACAGTCGGACGCCCAACCGACTGAGCCACCCAGGTGCCCCAACGTGTACTTATTTTTGAGAGACTGCGAGAGACAGGGCACAAGCAGGGGAGGGGCAGAGAGAGGGAGAGAGGGGGAGACACAGAATCCAAAGCAGGCTCCAGGCTCTGAACGGTCAGCAGAGAGCCCGGCGCGGGGCTCAAACCCATGAACCGTGAGATCGTGACCTGAGCGGAAGTCGGACACTTAACTGATCCACCCCGGTGCCCCGAGGGCAGTGTTTTAATGCTCAAAAAGGGTGATAATTTTGGTCGGGTGTTTCAGCCACATTAATAACATAAGAAACACCACAACGATGATAGTAAAATGTTCATTGTCTCAAAAATGTAAATCAAGTCACCTGCCTAAACTCTTCATTGGTTTCCTGTTGCTTTTAGAAGAAAGTACAAACTCCTGACTGTGGTCTGTTGGGATCTTCATGGTCTGGCCTCTGCTACTTTGTCTTCTTCTTATCCTGTCCCCTCCTCTGCCCCCCCCCCCCCCCGGGTGCCCCCACCTGCACTGTTGCAGCCACATACAGCTGTCCCGCCTTGGACACTGCAGACTCCTCTGTTCCTCAGGACCTTTGCACGTGCTAATCTCACTCTCAGGAGAGGGCTTCTCTGGCTCCTTGAAACAGATGGGCCTCTTTTCATCCCTCAGGCCATGTGTAGAGGTCCCTCCGCTGGGGGGGTTGCCCAGGACATCTGCCTGAACACATCGCCCGTTACGCTTCACCTTGGCCGCATTACCATTAGTCGTTTGCTTATGCATGTGTGCTTATCCGTCCTGGACACAGCTGTCTGCCTTGTGAGGGTAGAGGCTTAACGTCCTTCTCCCTCAGGCCTCACCACGAGGGCTGCCGCCCTCACAGTCCAGACTATTGCAGGGCGTGGGGAAGCGCCCGGAGCTCGGCGGGCTGTCAGGACTGGCGTGTTTCCAGAAACAGTTTTTCAGGCCTTGGTAGACATTCTCCGCCCGCTTCGGGGACATGCCTCCAGTCCCCTCTTTGCCTTTAAGGCACAAGACGGCGCTTTGGGCCTGGCCCTTAACAGAGTCCCCGCGGAGTCTGGAATTAGGATATGCTCCCCTCTGCTTGCTCTGGCCTATGGGGGGGACGGGGAGGGGGGGTGCCACAGAAGCTTACAGGCGGGCTCTGCTCCCCTCCTTGGAAGGGACGAACCAGCGGATGTGGGGGGCGGGAGCTGTCTTCCTGACGACAGCAAGGGCTGCCTAGGTATCTCTGGCAGGTGTTTCTGGAACACTGGTTTGGGATGCTCGGTCAAAGCCGGAACATAATGAGCCTGCTTCCCCTTGGCTGGAGATTGGTAGAGAGCGGGATGTGGGAATAGTGCTAGGCCAGGAGCCCGCAAACTACCGCCTGTGAGCTAAGAATGGCTTTTACAGTTTGAAAAGCTGGTGTAAAAAAAAAAAAAAAAAAGGCAAAAACGAAAACAAAACACGCACACGAAAAGATTATGCTGCAGAGACATGGCTCTTAAATACCCACTACCTGGCCCTTCACAGAAAGTCTGCTGACCCCTGGTCTTGACGATGAGAGGGAAGGGGGTCTCTGCCGGATAGTTCTGGAAGGATTGTGATAGCTACTAAGAAAGCAAGGCGCGAGAGGTCTGCCCTCTTCCCTGCCTGTGTGTGGTTGTGGGAGGGGGTGGGGCCTGGAGCTGGTTGAGGGGTGAGCCTGAGAGGGGCGGGGTCTGCAGCACAGGTTGGGGGGGTGGGAGGGATTAGCCCGGAACCCCGCCCCCGCCCCGCCCCCTCTGATCTGTTCGTCTCTTCCTGCCCACAGTCCCGCTTTCCCACAGTTTCCTCCAGGGTCTTCTCCGCCTCATCCCAACAGTTGTCCTGTGAATGCATCACCTTAACACGAATGCTTTCACCTTTTCCGGGCACGTGCTGGAGGGAGCCACAGGGAACCACAGGGCAAGGGCGGGTGGCTGCGCCCGGCGGCTCGCGGACCAGGAGCGCGGCTCAGGGAGGAGTGGGGGAGCGTTCGCCTTCCCCGATTGGGCGCTGTCCTCAGGGGTGCAGCCTCTCCAACGGCATAAGGTGATGTGTCACGAGGGTCGCTAAGGTCACGGGCCGCCCGTGAATTGCGGAAACACATGAGGTGTTAGAATCGGGGCCTCCTTGGGCGCAGGCAAGATTCCAGCAAGAGAAGGTGGGATTTTCTGGGGGAAGGGCCCTGAAGGTGCGCGCAGAGCTGCAACGGGTCCCTGAAGAATCGTGCTTCATCAGGGGTGGGGGATGGCCGGGCACAAGGCTTGAGGCCAGGTTCAGGTCTCTCTGACGAGCTACTTTCGTCCCCCGGCACCTGGTTTTCTCCTCTATCAGGAGGTGACAATGGAAGTTTGTGCCTTGAAGAGTCATTGGAAAACGAGCCGAGATGCATGTTAACGCCGGCAAGTCTGGCACGCGGCGAGCTCTGTTAGGGCCACGTGAGCGATTTCATGTTTCTGCCCCTGGGGTTGTTGCTGAGGGCAGACCAGATGTCCGTCTTTGCACAGGCTTGGTGCTGCTCCAGAAAATTCTCACATCCCTGGTCCTCTACGTGGCCCAGGGAGCCTGCGGGAGGGCGAATAATGCTCCCTAAAGATGTCTACATCCTAATCCCTGGAGCCTGTGAATAGGTCACGTTACTTGGCAAAAGCAACGTTGCCTGTGCGGTTAAGTCGAGGCTCTTGTGATGGGAGATCATCCTGGATTGTCTGCGAGGGCCCAGAACATAGTCACAGAGGTCCTTCTAAGAGGGAGGCAGGAGGGAATTGGGCTACAGGGAGGGCAGAGACCGGGTGATGCCGCCACGGGCCAGGGAGTGCCAGCAGCCACCAGCAGCTGGAAGAAGGGGGGCTGGGATTCTGCCCTCGGATCTCTGCCGATGGCCCTGCTGACACCTTGACCTTGGTCCAGCGAGACTCCTTTTGGACGTCTGACCTCCAGAACCCTAATAGAGTTGTGTTGTTTCAAGCCACTAAGGGTGTGGCGGTTTGTCACAGCGGCTGCAGGAAACTCACATGGGGCCTTTACCCTGTTTTTTGTGCCTCGCGCACGAGCAGAAGACCGAGCACACGAGAACAGGGGAGTCACGGTGCACCCGGCAAAAGCTGAGTGAGCGGGGGCACCGATCATGCCCCTCCGAGGGAGGGTCGGCTTCCCCATCTGCAGGAGGGGAGAGGGCCGGGGAGGGGGAGCCGTGTGAACAGGGTCCTGGCTTTGATGGCGGCTCCCCTGGGGCTCATCCCAGGTCCCTGGCCACCCCTCCGGGTTTGCGGGCAGGCCCCTCACCCTCTTCTTGGGCAGGTGGTGTTGCCGCTCCAGGGGGCCGCCCTGCATCCTCTTGGCTGCCCTCTCTGCTCTCCGTGGCGGTCTAGCTCACGGCCCCCCGCTTGCTTACCGTCGAGATGCTGCCGACGCCCGGGTCTGTATCTTCGTTCCCTGCTGGTTGTTTCCAGCAGCCTGCTTACCTGTCTCAGAGGCACCGTGTCCCGAGGGTGTCTGGCCCCAGACAGTCTCAGTCCTCGGCTAGTCCTCCCTCTCCTTGGCTACCCCCCACCCCCCACCCCCCATGGACGGTACCAGCCTCTGTTTGACAAGCCCCACGTACAGGGCTGTCTTTGCACGGCCCTTAGGTCTCATCTCCAAGCAGCAGCCACACCTGTCGCATCCACTCCCCAAACTCGTGGCTCCACCCACTTCTGCCCGCTTCCAGCCCCTCCCCACTCCGGTGCCCCATCATCTCCTCCGGGCCTCCCGACGTGGCCTCCTCATTTCTCCAAGGCCTCCGTGGCCCCTACAAGTCTGCCGTTCTCACTGCGGCCAGAGCCGCGCTTGAGAGGGGCAAATGCGCTCATACCCTTCCCTGGACAACACCCCCAATGGCCTCTCGCCGCTTGAGATGAAAACCCAAATCCTCCCCTTGGGCCCCGGGGTCCTGTGTGGTCTTTGCCGCCCGCCTCTCCAGCCTTTGCTCACGCTCTGCTTTTGCCTCTGTGCTGACACCATGCGGGCCAGCTTCTTGAGTTCCTTGGACGTGCTGTGTTCCCTCCCGCCTCGGGGCCTTAGCACTGGCTGCTCCCTCTTCCTTTCACTTCATTAATTCAACTCATCATTCAGATCTCCGTCCGAACACCAGCTTCTCGGGGAAGTCTTCCCCCACCCCTAGACGAGGCCCGAGGTCCCTGTTAAGAACGTTCACGACACCATCTAGTTAACCGTTGTGGCCGTTAACCACACAATTGCACGTTGGATCGTTTGACCGCTTACTATAAGCCTCTCTTTCTCTCTCTCTCTCTTTTTAAAACCACGTGACTGTAAGCGTCAAAAAGAAGGGACAATGTGACGTCTGTTTCCTTCCCCAACTGTATCCCCTCTGCCAGCAGATGAAGATCGTCCTCATCCCTGTTTTTTTTATTTACATTTATTTATTTTTGAGAGACAGAGACAGAGCACAAGTGGGGGAGGGGCAGAGAGAGAGAGAGAGAGAGAGAGCGAGAGACGCAGAATCCGAAGCAGGCTCCAGGCTCCGAGCTCCAAGCTGTCAGCACAGAGCCGGACGTGGGGCTCAAACTCACAAACCGCGAGATCCTGACCCGAGCCGAAGTCGGACGCTCAACCGACTGAGCCACCCAGGTGCCCCTTCCTCATCCCTGTTGAATGAACAAACAAATGGACAGATGTTTGAAGATCTTTTGAGGCAAAAATGGGAACTGGGAGGTAGTTTTAATATGGTAGAAAGTTCAAGCAAAAAATACAAAACACATGTATTGATTTGATATTTACCAGGGCAGGTTAGGAAGTTATTTCTGCTTTTCCATTTGGAAAAGCCCCAATCAACTCAGGTTTTCCAGCATCTCTTCCTAACTGAGCTCTGAAGAGGTTTCCATGCTCTGGATGGAGAGCCATGCAGAGGAGTAACTGGGACCACCCAAGAACACACAGGCTGAGCCCCCGGGGATGGGGACCCAGTCCTCCTCCCTGCAGTGTTGACCTCAGCAAGAGCTTCGGAAATATGCACAAGGGCACACGTGTTAATTGCCTTCCCAGCGACGATCCTTTGCTTGCTAAGAAAGCCCTGATTTTTCTTGGGGAGGCAAAGTGCCCCGTCTTTGGTGATGAGCCTTCGTTTCTTTCAGCCAAGCCTGGGCACTCTGCTCCCCTTGGCCTGATGCTTGAAACCGTTTGTGTGTGGTCTCTAAGGACAAGGAGAGTCTAGTGAGTGAATTCAGGAGGCTGAAGATGGCTGCCATACAACTGTCTAATTGTCAACAATTGTCCATTGTCAATGCCTTAACTGCCAATAATTGCCTGATATACAACCCACACGCATATTTTGCCAACTGTCCCCATAGCGTTCTCCAAAGGATCCCTCTCCTTATCCAGCTGGCACGTTTCTGGGTCTCCTTCAACCTGGAACAGTTTCTTGTCCTTTCTGTCTCTGTTGGGGCATCAGTACCTCGAAGAGGTCAGGTCAATTGCTGAGGCTGCCTCTTCTGGGTCCGTCTGATGTTTCCTCAGGGGACAGGGATACTAGGTACGGATGCTGTGTCCTCGGTGCATCCAACCGCGGGGCACCTGGCGTCCATCTGTCCCATCCCTGGTCGTGTTAACTCTATTCACTTGTAAGGCCAGGCCTGCAAGATTTCTCAATGGTAAAGTTACCATATTTTTCTTTTTGTAATCAATAAATGAATGGAGACTGTGCGAATATCCTATTCTTCTCCAAACTTTTACTTGATGGTGACTCTTTTTTTTTTTTAAAGTGTTCATTTATTTTTAGGGGGGGGGGGCAGGGAGAGAGAGAGAGAGAGTAGAGAGAGAATCCCAAGCAGGCTCCTCACTGCCAGCATGGAACCCATGAACCATGAGATCACGGCCTGAGCCGAGATCAAGAGTCGGACACTCAACCGACTGAGCCATCCAGGCGCCCCTACTTGGTGATGACCCTTGTCTAAATCAATTATTACTATTATGGTGGCAAAATGAGATTTTCTAACTCTGTCATTGCTTTGACATTTATTAATTGGCATTCCCCCGTAAGGAAGATTCCTGCCTCTCTCCCTCCCTGTCTCTCTTCCTTCCTTTTATCTTTTTATCAGTATAGATTCTCATTTTAACAAATAGATTATAATCCATCATTATCATTATTTAAAAAAAATTTTTTTAAATGTCTATTTATTTTTGAGACAGAGACAGAGCGTGAACGGGGGAGGGTCAGAGAGAGAGGGAGACACAGAATCCGAAACAGGCTCCAGGCTCCGAGCTGTCAGCACAGAGCCCGACGCGGGGCTCGAACTCACGGACCGCGAGATCGTGACCTGAGCCGAAGTCGGCCGCTTAACCGAGCCACCCAGGCGCCTCATCCATCGTTAACATTATTAATTCTGATGCTCACATTGTCCCAGATTTGGCAGGTGAGAGTCCCTTCATGTTGGTGGCCGTGTCCTGTTCATAGCCCTTCATCTCCATTTTTCCTGTGTGTTTCAGCTGGGAGGGGGCAGAGACCTGGGGACTGCCCCTTGGGTTTGAAGAGGAGGTCTCCAGGTCACCACCAACAGTCATGTGCTCGAGGCCACTTTTCCAGCCACGGGATGGATGCAGATGACTCATCACTACCTTTCTGCCCGGGCCTCACGGAGCCAAGCTGAGGACCCTGACGCGGCCAGCGTCAGGGGACCTCAGGTGCGTCCCGTAGCCAAGGACCAAACCTTTCTTGGGGTAAAACAGACTTGAGTCTTTTGACACCCGGCTGTGGCAGCAGCAGCAAAATCCTGGCTGCCAGCCTATTGATTTTGTCATTTGTCTCAGTAAAGCAAATCCAATTGGCAATGTCTTCAGGGGAAAGAGGATCAGTGAGTTCAAACGGAAGAATGTTTGCCAACTGCGTGAGGAAAACCCCCTTTGTGCTACAATGTTCTCAGCCAATCCTCTCAGCACAGTTTTGCAGGAGCCGCCTTTGGGGAGGATCCCTGCCTCGCTGCCCTCCTCTAGGGCCGGGCTCTGGCTGGGGTGGCACAAGACAGGGAGCTTATCGGCCGCCGACTTGGTTACAGTCCATGCTGAGAGGTTGGCTTCCCAGGCCAACCAGAGCCTTTTGGGAAATGTGGGAAAGAGCCGGGGTGAGAGAGGACAGTCACTGCTCATCAGAAACCATCGTCCCTAGTAGACAAAGGACCCCCGGAGCCCTCCTGGTGGAGACAGGAAAGACACGCTATAGCAACCAGGCTGGTTGCTGTCACTTTGCATGCAGACGAGTGTCTTACTGATAGAAAATTCTTGTTTCCCAAAATGATGAGAGACACGGCTTTTTGGATAATGGAGGGAAAGCCTAGCCTTAGAGTTCTGGAAAATC
Source organism: Acinonyx jubatus (assembly GCF_027475565.1). Taxonomy (NCBI): domain Eukaryota; kingdom Metazoa; phylum Chordata; class Mammalia; order Carnivora; family Felidae; genus Acinonyx; species Acinonyx jubatus. The sequence goes on along the minus strand of NC_069382.1, from coordinate 195,027,757 downwards.
TCCCCTTTTGCACATGAGGCTCCGTGCCTCTGAGCCTTCGCACTTGCTGTTCCTTCTGTTAGGAATGTCCTTCCACCCGGCACGCCGGTGGATGCCATTCACCCTCTAGCTCACCACACAGAAGAGAGGACACCTGTCTCTTTTTTCTCTTCCTCTTCTCCTCCTCCATCCTTCTCTCCTTCTCCCCTCCCTTCCCCTCCCCCCTCCTCCAGTGACATAACTGCCCCATCATAAGCTGACCCAGGGGTCTGGCGGAGCACAGCCACCTGCTCAGTCCAGAGGTGCTCGGCGTCTTCGCGCCCGGCTGTGGCTCGCATACCCCTCCTTTCCCCTCCTCACGCTGAGGTCCTCAGCCGAGCCTTGTTGAATGAATGGATGGGCAGACAGACTTCCGGGACTCAGAACTATCCGGAGACCAACGCGAACTCGTGTGGCGAGCGTGTGTGCGTCCCTGCTGGGGACCTGTCTGTCCACTGCTGTCCCAGCGTTGGGCACGGAGCCTCCCTTTTGCCACTCTTCCACCACTAAAGACTGGCCAAGCACGCAGCCACTGTGCCGGTCCGGGGAGGTCAGACGTGAAGAAGACACGGTTCCTTGAGCTCAGAAGTTCAGGGTCCAGAGGAGCAAACAGGCACGTAAAGGGAGAGTCACACTACAGCCTCGAACTGGTGCAGTACGAGCTAACACGGGCTCTGCTGGACACAGGCCCTTCCTCCTCCCTGAAGCCGGCCAGGCTTCCCCGAGGGGAGCTGCGCACGGGTGGGGTGGGATGGGAGAGGACGGGATCGAGCGCTCCGAACGCAAGGCCGAACGTCAGGCGATCGCGAGCCAACGGTTCCTGAAATTCGCTTTGATGTGCAAGTGCTCTGGATGACAAGCATGTTTCTGGAACGAATTATGCTCGCACAGCAAGGTTTCACTGTACAAGGAATTCAAATTCAAACCGGTCGCCGAAAGTCACGCTCTCTTCTGACGTCGTAAGCTGGTGTTCTCCAGGACGACAAGGAGGGAGGCCGTTCCAGGGTGAGGCACGACCCTGAGACCCGCGAGGGAAGTCGCAACTCGTGCCTTTTTTGTTTGCTTGCTTCTGTGTTGTCGTGGAGGCTCGAATCCGGGCTGTCGGTGGAGGAGGTGCGGCCGGAGAAGATTCAGGAGCAAAGGGCAAGACAATTAAAAGACTTCGCGGGCCTTACGGGACTGTCCAAGGATCGGGGATCACAGGGGGTTACTGAGGGTTTTCCCCCGGGGGGGGGGTGACCGGGTCGTAGCTCCGTCTGAGAAAGGTCACTCTGCCTGCCATTGAGAGGAGGGTGGCCAGAGGATCAGGGCAGGGCCTGGAGCCTAGCCTCGTGTCGCCGTCAAACGGGTGGGGAAGACGCGGTCCTGGACGGGGCATCAGTGGAGAGAGGAGTGGACCAGCTCCGAGGGGACGGACAGATGGTCTTGCCACCGCCCGCAGCAGAAAGCACCGAGGGGAGAGATGTGAGGGACAAGAGGCTGCGTGGGGCTGAGTCTGAGAAGCTGGGACGCTCGCAGGTGTTGCGTCCGGCACGCAGATGGCGGCCGGGGGAACGTGGCAGGTGGGGCTGAGCGCAGAGGGAGATTAAGGAGGGAACGACAGAGACTCCAGACCCTGCTTCTAGACCTCAGGGCAGGGTCAGCGGGCCAGGGGGTCTCAGATGGACGCTGTGTCGCCCGCGGCCGCCTCATCACAGTCTCTCCCTGCTGCTTTCAGCTGAGTTTAGCACAGGAGGCCGAGACTTGGCCCTTCGGCCACGGCCACGGAACCTGTCTGCTGGAGGGGAGAGGGGTTAAGAGCCAGGAGCGCTGTTCTGCTCTGCGGTGTTTCCTGCCATTCTTTTCAAAACTTTGGATTGGGGCGAACGATTCAAGTCCACTTCGGTCAAGCACCGAGCTATTAGTCCATTTTTCTCAAGGTTGTAAAGGAGAAAGACTTAAATTAAGCGGCCAGCAGGGAGGAGGCTCCCAGCTGCCTGGAGTCTCCCCTCCTCCTCCCTGTCTTCCGGGTTCATCCAAAATTCTTCCCCAAGGAAGAATCGCTTAAAGATTGGGGGGGATGGGGGGATGGGAGGGGAAGCCTCTCCCAAGAGGTCAGGTGAAGTCCCAATTTCAGAATCCACGTTGTGGGGTGGGGGTGGGGGGTTCAGGAGAAGTGGTTCCTCGGAGACAGTCCTCCGGCCCGCTTTTCCTAGATGGCTGGTTTCACTGAACCTTACACCCCCTGCAGGAACAAGAATCACGAGCCCATTTTGTGGATGAGGAAACCAAGGCCCCGTGAAGCTGAGTCGAAGGCTCAAAGTCACACAGCCAGAAATGAAGTCCCGAAGGCGTCTCAGGTCTCTGAAATCCCAGGCTGCTGTCTACCTTCCAAACTCTCCCAGTCTAGAAGTCAGCGATTGCCCCCACCCTTACCCCACCTCCCCCGTTCCCCAAACGCGGATGAGGCCAGGACACCAGGGCTGGGCCAGGGGGCCTCTTGGTCTTCCCGGGGCGCGTTCTCCCCGGCACGGGCGACGGCCTGGCGGTGGAGCGCCTCTGGCACCTGCGGGTTCGCCCCCCAGGCTCGGGCGGCGGAGCGCGGAGAGTGAGCGCGCCGCGGCACAGGTGGGGCGGCGGCGCGGGAGCCCAGGGAGCGCGGAGGCGCGGGGGCGCGGGCCCGGGGTGCAGCGAGGGACGGAGACAGCGCGGCAGTGCCAGCCGCCGCCGGCCGCTTGCGGCCCCCGCCCCCTCGGTGCCGGCCGGCTCTTCGCTCCTCCGGCGGCGAACCAGACACGGCCGCGGCCGCCGCCGCCCGGCGCGCACCGGCCGCCACCTGCCCCCGGCGCCCGCGCTGGAGGGGCGCGACGCGGCCGCCGACCCGGAGGCGCTGGAGGAAGCGAGAGGGGTCCCCGCGCACTTCGGGCGCCGGCGCAGCGCACGGTGAGCCTCCCCCGCCCCGGGGCTCGGGGATTCCTCAGCCCCCGGGTGCCGAATGGGGTCACCCGGGGGACGCAAGGCCGAAGTTGGGACCTCGCGCAGCCCGCCCCCGCCGCCGAGCCCGACATGCTGCCGCCGGGGAGCAACCGCACCGCGTCCCGGGCGCGCTTCAGGCAGCAGCAGCTGGCGCAGCGGGGCTCCGTGGGGGGCTCGGAGGGGGCGGCGCCCCTGGGGGCAGCGCAGGTGGTCACCGCCGGCCTCCTGACCCTGCTCATCGTCTGGACCCTGCTGGGCAACGTGCTGGTGTGCGCGGCCATCGTGCGCAGCCGCCACCTGCGCGCCAAGATGACCAACGTCTTCATCGTGTCTCTGGCTGTGTCCGACCTCTTCGTGGCGCTGCTGGTCATGCCCTGGAAGGCGGTCGCCGAGGTGGCCGGTTACTGGCCCTTTGGGGCCTTCTGCGACATCTGGGTGGCCTTTGACATCATGTGCTCCACCGCCTCCATCCTGAACCTGTGCGTCATCAGCGTGGACCGCTACTGGGCCATCTCCAGGCCCTTCCGCTATGAGCGCAAGATGACCCAGCGCGTGGCTTTGATCATGGTCGGCCTGGCCTGGGCCTTGTCCATCCTAATCTCCTTCATCCCTGTTCAACTCCACTGGCACAGGGACAAGGCAGGCTCCTGGGGCGAGGCGCCACCGCCATCCGGCCCGGCCAACGGGACGCCCTGGGAGGAGGCAGGGGAGCCAGAGGCGAGGGCGGAAAACTGCGACTCCAGCCTGAACCGAACTTACGCCATCTCCTCTTCGCTCATCAGCTTCTACATCCCCGTGGCCATCATGATCGTGACCTACACGCGCATCTACCGCATCGCCCAGGTGCAGATCCGCAGGATCTCCTCGCTGGAGAGGGCCGCCGAGCGCGCGCAGAGCTGCCGCGGCCGCGCAGCCTGTGCGCCCGACCCCAGCCTGCGGGCATCCATCAAGAAGGAGACCAAAGTCCTCAAGACGCTGTCGGTGATCATGGGGGTCTTCGTGTGCTGCTGGCTGCCCTTCTTCATCCTTAACTGCACGGTCCCCTTCTGCAGCGGCCGCCGCGAGGGTCCTGGGGCCGGCTTCCCCTGCGTCAGCGAGACCACCTTCGACGTCTTCGTCTGGTTCGGCTGGGCCAACTCCTCCCTCAACCCGGTCATCTACGCCTTCAACGCCGACTTCCGGCAGGTGTTTGCGCAGCTGCTGGGGTGCGGTCACCTGTGCTCCCGCACCCAGGTGGAGACGGTGAACATCAGCAATGAACTCATCTCCTACAATCAGGACACCGTCTTCCACAAGGAGATCGCAGCTGCCTACATCCATATGATCCCCAATGCCGTGTCCCCGGGGGACGCGGAGGGGGACAAGGAGGAGGAGAGCCCTTTCGATCGAATGTTCCAGATCTCTCAGACGTCCCCGGATGGTGACCCTGCTGCTGAGTCTGTGTGGGAGCTGGACTGCGAGGGAGAGGTTTCTTTAGGCAAAATAACGCCTTTCACCCCGAACGGATTCCAGTAGAGTGCCCGAGAAAGGCCCCTTCTGGATCTATATAATTGCACAGACATTAACAAGCATGCAGAATACATACTCACACACACACGTCCAGTGCTGTTCAGTTCATCTCATTTTCTGTGTCTGTGTAGGAGCCCATGTGCTTAGAAACGTCACCAGACTGATTTGTTGGTATAAGAATTGGCAGAAGGTTTGGAATATATACTCCAGCCTAGCAGAAACAGACGGGGGGGTCCAGTTAGAGAAGAGAAGGCGGTGTTTGGTTCTTTAAAAAACAAACAAAAAACTCGTAGTTGATCTTTAAAAAATATACTCACCCTCCCTTTTACACAAATGAACTGTTCAGTGACTTGTTTTTGTCTGGTGGGTTTTTAGACAACAGGTTCTATGTGTGTGCAGTGCTGATGGGGGTGCGGGTGACATTCCTGTATCTTGCTTCCTGTAGCCCTGTGTTTATGCAGTTTCTGCCCTCCGTGTGTGTCTTTAGGACAGCTGGGGAACTCTTTCCGATTTGTTCTGGTGTCTAATAAACACAAATTATGTGGATTGGGGGGTGATTATCTTTGCTTTGCCAGACTGGAGTTTAGGATCGCTCCTGGAGAAGCCACGAGAGCATCTTTACAAGCAGGGAAGGTTTGGGCTTGGTCTGGAAGCACACATTTATTTTCTTAGCAGACAGGTTGGCCTTAAAGGTACACACAGGAGCAATTCCAATTGCTTCCAATTGAAGAGCTTCCAATTCCTCGGGTTTTTCTTCTTCTTTCTTTCTTTCTTTCTTTCTTTCTTTCTTTCTTTTTTTAGATACACACTTTTCACGTCTGTGCTGAAAGCTGGCTTCAGTACTACGGCATCAGATAGGGACTTCTTCAGCCTGAAATTCTAATATTGTTTTCTCATTTGGAATCTTCTTTTTAAAAATAACATGAAATAATTCTCCCAGTTCCTAGGCAGATAGTTCTAGCATATCAGTTCATTGAAAAGATCATGCAGAATAATAGCTTTATCTTTCTCAATCTCAAACCTACAGGGTTTTAGAGTTACGAGGCTTTTGATCAACATTTCTGGAAGGCTTTGAAATGTGTGAGCGGACATGCTTTAAAAAACAAACCTCTGTTTTAAATAGACATTTTCACTTGTAGACGATGGGAAATGAGGGCACGCGTTTCCACGAAAATGTAGGAGCCAGGGATGATATCTGAATGAACTTGAAATGGGAAAATCTATTGGCTGAAGTATTCCACAACAAAAAAGAGCCCAGCGCATCCCAGTCTTTCTGTTCCTCTCTGCAGCCTGCACAGAAGAGGGGAGCGTTTTATTCCAGAAGCATTCCAGTTGAGAGCCTGTTCGTACCGCGAGATCTAAAGGCGAGCATTGTTCATGGAAGCAAATGAAATCTGAATGTGTAATTTCTTACAAGTCCCTACTTTGAAGCAGGCTTATCAAGGACAGTTCAATCCACTTTGGTCTCTTTAGGGATAATTTTATTGCCGGTCTGCTGAACCCAACCACGTCTTGTTTGCTGCACGAGGTGTAGTGCTTGGCACATGATGCTTCGTAAATATTTGTTGAATGAACATTTCTGGAACGGTGAGATGGAAACCAAGTCCTCTTTGGTACCTTAATTTGCATGTATGATTGAGTCAAACTGGATTCAGAATCTGCAGTCTGTGTTCAAGTTTTGACCTCGTGTGAACTGAAGGCTACGCGGACCATTAGGGAAACACTGGGGGCCACGGGAAGTGCCCTGCTCTCGGATTCGGAAGGGGGCTGTGTGACCTTGGGTGAGGCAAGTAACCTCTCTGGGCCGTACTTTCTGTAAGTTGAAACCCCTATGCTAGCACACTGTTTCCCAAATTGTTTTCCAGGATGCAGATGTCACGGACGGGGTCTCGGGTGAAGTAAGCTCAGAAAACCCGGCTACAGTATCTGTTTCCTCTACAAGGCTTCTTAGGGCTTTTCTGTGCAGCGTGGATCCCCAAGCAGGAGAGAATTCGGCCCTGCTTCCCGATGTCTTTGACCTTGTGAGTCCTCGTTTGGCTCAATTCCCTATTCCCTTCTCTCTGGAGACCACAGTGGCGGGGAACGCAGTTTGAGAGACCCTTACTAGTCTGGAAGTCTCTAAAGGGTAGCTAATCTAATCGAAAGGAACCGTTGTTGCAAGCAACTTTGTGTGTGGGGGGGGGGGGGGGAGGGCAAACATTCTAGGTCTCGTTCAAACCATTTGTGTGTTAGGAAAAATGGGTTATGTGGGGACTTTGAAAGTCCCTTCTGCAAAGTGTCTCGAATCACTTCTTGTGATTATTTCCACCTACTATGTGCTGGGCACTGTCCTGGGAATCCAGTCACCGATCAAACGCTCTGGTGTCTTGAACTTGTGTTTCAGTAGGAGGGACACAGTGGAACTGAGCCCCGCATGGGACTCCGCCCCTTGTTGGGCTCCGCATGGACCCTGGTTGGGATCCTCTCTCCCTCTGCTCCCCTTCCCGGCTCGCCCTCGCCCTCTCTAAAAAAAAAAAAAAAAAGGAGAGGCCCAATGCAGAGAGTCCCAGACGAAGAAGTGTCGGGGCGAGGCTAAGGTCTAGGCCGAAGGGTGCTCCTGGCAGAGGGACGTCTGGAAACGGGGCCACGCATGGCAGCGGGGAGGAGAGCGAGGAGGTCAGTGCGGCTGGAGCCCTGTGGGTGGTTCCCGCCGAGAACGGGAATAGGCGACGACAGCAGGCGCTACGGGGGTGCGTCCTGCGCTGGGCACCACGCACGTGCTAATTCACGCTCATCCCCCGGCGGGGCAGGACCTTCGTCACCCCCATTTTACAGGTGAGGAAAGGAAGGCATCAGGAAGCTAAATAGCGAGCCCAGGGTCACACAGCCCCTGACTGGCTGAGCTGGACTTGACCTAGGCAGTCCGGCCACGGAGGCTTTCGTGTTCACTGCGGTGGTGAGAAGGGCTGTCAGGGCGTCCCCAGTCAGCAGAGGCACTAACGCGGGGATCAGACGACTCCTCGCCCATTTGCTACTAGCTGGTTACGGGACACTGTCCTATATCCACCCGTCAGCCAGCCTCCACCGCGCACCTGCTCTGAACACTGCCTCGCGTTCGGGGAGGGGAGGTGGCAGAGGGCAGCGGGAGAAAGAGCCGCGTCCTGAGCCCTTCCGTGGGCGGCCAAGCGCTTTCCTGAATCTGTTTGGTCCTCACGCTAACCTCACGTGCTGTCTTCCGTCCATCTTCCCGGTGAGGACACTGAGGCACAGACAGGTGACATTGCTCATCCAAGGTCACGCGACCACTAAGTCGCGGGGTCAGTATTTAAACCCAGGCCAGTGGTTCTCGGCCGGGGTGACTTTGTTTCCCAGGGGACACTTGGCCATGTCGGGAGACACTTTTGGGTGTCATACCTGCCTGTGGGGTGCTCCTGCCTTCTCGCGGGTAGCGGTCACGGCTCAACAGCTTACGGTGCACGCACAGGCTCCGCCACAATTTTCCGGCTCTGAGAGGCCCTGACCCAGGCTGGCGGACTCCAGGTGCCTGCACTGGACCCACAGAGTTACACTGCCCAGGCTTGAGGCTCCGCAGAACCGAGTTCAGACTGTAGTTTCTACCTTTATTAGTTGTCTGCATTCGGGCCCCTCTCGTAGCGTCAGTTTCTTTATGTGAGGAATGGGTACATTAGCCCCAGGGGTTTGGGTCGGGATGAAATGAGAGCGCATGATACCGAAGTTATTTGTTTCCTTCTTTTTCCTCTTCTTTCTCCTTGTTCAAAGAACTCCACGGCTCGATACATTTGAGTGGACTTGGAGGTTCCCAGCTCGTGGAGAGCTACATCATCCTAGAAGCGAAGGCCACAAGAGCTGAGCTCCATTCTGTCTTGGCCGCACCGTCCTCTTGGCCTAGAGCACCGTCTGGGGTGGAGGCGGTGCTCAGTACGTGTCTGTTTCCGCCTCGGAGGCGCGCCAGCGCGAGCGCGCACGCGCAGACCGGTCTTCGGTGCTTCCGCTGAGTAGCTAGGTCCTTACGCAGCAAGTCCCGGTGGTATTGCCCATTGCGGGGTGCTGGTCCTCGCGTTGGGGGCTGATCAAAGGCCTGCACGTCCCCACAGGAAGTGGGAGGAAGTACGGCACCCCCGGACGCTCTTTTGTAACTAGAAAGGGCCTCCAGGAGGCCGCGTTTCCTGCTGCGTAGATTCTGACGTGCGCTCTGGGCAGGGACGCCACAGAGGCAAGGCTGTGACCCTCTCAGAGCGTCGCGTCGGGGGCACACGCTGTCGATGCCCAGTACTGGCGATGTCAGTCTTGATCGCGGCGCTCTGGCAGAACCCACTACAGAGTTACTAAGGTTACTTGGTACTTGTAATGAAGATACTTGATAGGCGTCCTCCGGAGAGATACTTTGAGGTTCCAAAGACACCCCAAGATTCTTCCTCAAACTTTCACCCCTTGGTTTTGGCATCTACTAATCAGCCTTCCCCGAATCAATTATTATCGTGCTGGCCAGACGGTGTGTTTAAAAAAAATTCCATCACTGGGGCGCCTGGGTGGCTTAGTCAGTTAAGCATCCGACTCTCGGTTTCCGCTCAGGTCATGATGTCACGGTTTCACGAGTCTGAGCCCCACATCGGGCTCTGTGCAGACGGCACAGAGCCTGCTCGGGATATTCTCTCTCTCTCTGCGCCCCTCCCCTGCTCACGCTTTCTCTCAAAAATAAATAAAGAAACTTAAAAAATTCCATCATTGTTTTATTGCTGGTTTTTTACTGTAAGGGAGGGCATTTATTCTTATTTTTATTTATACCTGTGTAGACTCTTGAGTTCCTAGTTTTTATAATAGGGTATAATCCTTTCCTCTCCACGTTTATTGTGAGGTTGACATTGTCTCAGATTTGGCCAAGTGAGAGCACTTTCGAATTGGCGTCTGTGTCCTTTCGATACGCTGTCATTATTCTTTGGGCACTTTGCTTTTTTTTTTTTTTTCTTTTTTTTGGCCCAAGACACTCCAGACTCATCTTGTGTATTTCCCGTGTGAGCTCTGGAATCAGCCGTTTCTTCGAGGAGTTTTGATTCCTTTTAGCAGAGAATGGTATTTAGAAATCAAGATCTGGGCACTAGGGTGTTATTGCTACTCAGGTCGTTTGTTTCTAGGTCCCCTCAAAGGACAGAGCTGGGAAATAGATCTGGGTAGATATACGCACACATATATTCACCTGTGTATATGCACATATCCAGAAGTATCTACATATATATTTCTATACTTCGCTATGTACATCCATTAAGTCCCAGGGGTTTATTCTGATGCCTTGTGGACATATTTTAAAATCATCAGCCCCATTCAAATTCTGACTCACTAACCTGTTAGTTCATGAGAGCTAGAAGTAAAGAGATTAAGCTACCTACCAAGGGTTTTTCTTTCTTCTTTCTTTCTTTCTTTTCTTTCTTTCTTTCTTTCTTTCTTTCTTTCTTTCTTTCTTTCTTTCTTTTTCTCTTTCTCTTCTTCCTTCTTCTTTCTTCCTTTCTCTTTTTCTTTCTTTCTTTCTTTTTCTTTCTTTCTCTTTTTCTTTCTTTGTGGCATATTAAAAAGAGAATAATAATGGGACTTACCTTGTAGTTCACTGGCAGGGTTATATGATATGATGCGCGCAGAATGGAGGGCCATGCACACAGTGAGAATTTGAAAACTCTCAGCTCTGTGATTGTATCTACAAGACGGAAGAGCACAGGGCCGGGCCTCTCCGTGTCCAGGGAGGAGTCCTACGCTCCATGTTTAGGGTAGTGCAGAAACCAGGAGCTCAGGGGCCAAGATCCGGGACACGGATGGAGTGGACCAACAGTAAATCAAACTTGGCCACACCTAAGACAGGAAGAAACAGGGCCACAATGTCAAGCTTGATGAGGAGAGGAATGGTTGAGACCAGGGGAGAGCTAAGAAGAGAATGTTCCTGAGCTCATATGGAACCCCCCCAGGGGCTCTAGGCCACTTTGGGGAAGGACTCAAAGGAACCAGGAGCATCCCCACTCACAAGTGGGGGCAGAGTCACCAGACTTTTGCTTTGGCACTGTTGGGGAGATGCCATTTTGACGTTTCCCAGTTTGGGGCCTGGGGACCCATGTGTCCCATTTGTGGGATATTAAAACAATGCTGGGCCCAGGGAGACCCGGAGAACATTGTTTTCTGAACAGAAATGGCCACTATAATTTCTTTTGTTTAGCAATTTTTAATGTTCTTTAAGCAAATTTGAAAGCTGGCTGGAGGCTTCAGCACTCATTTTGTCCACCTCCTTCCTTGTGCCCATGTGGAAACTGAGGCCCAGAGAGGTTGAGGCACTTGTCTAAGAAGCCCAGCAAGGTCATAGGAACTAGACCCACATCTAGAATCCAGGTCTCCAAGCCCTGGATCAGTGCTCCTTCCGCAGCCTGTGTGCTCCGTCCCTGGGGGACAGAGGACACTCCCTGTCCCGGGAAAATCTTTCTCCGAAGGAAATCACGAGTGCAAAAAAGTTCACGGCCAACTGTTCTTTCCATGCCAAATAAGTTGAGATTTATTTTTTTCCTACAATATCCCCTGTTAGGATGGAACATTGTTGACTTGTTTGTGGATTAAATACAGATGCCCAGGGGGTTTCTGGACCCTGATTAATTCTGATCAAAAGAAGTGTGGAGAATGGTAATTTACAACTGACAAAGTTAGCTCTCAGGAGGGGGCGAAACAGCAGTTCAAAGGCTTGTTTTTCTGTTTGTTTTGGTATTTCATGGAAGAGAGCAGACTTTTCTGAGCAAAGTGGCAGGAAGCCCTGGTCAAAGAAGAAAAGAGGACTTTAAAAATGAGTTGAGGACAAACTCAAAGGGGCTGGGTCTTCAATACTGAAATCTCCTCCTGCAGGGAGGGAGGCCGCTACAACAAGGAAATAAAGAACGTCAGCAACTTCCTGTCCCCTCCCTGGCCCCCTCCCCCACTCTGGTAGAATCATTGGGACATTTCAGGCAACAGAGAATGAGCAGCAGATGGGGAAGTGGGAGAGTTGGGTTTAAGTCCCAGATGTGGGATTTTAAGTAAATGATTTGACATCTGAGTTTGGTTTCCTCATCTCAAATAGTGACAACCATCATGCTTACATCTCAGGGTCGTTATGAATGTAAAAAAAAGAAAAAAAGCCTCATTTACCAGAAGTTACTTCTTACCAGATGCCATGGGAGGATTTGTACAGAGTGGTCTCACCGCGCTTGTGAGCAGGTCAGCTCCTTCCCACCGCACAGCTGAAGATTGCCGAGGTTCAGAGATGTCCTGCTCCTCGCCCCGGGTCACACAGCTAAGAGGCCCCCACTGTTCACGCCCGGCTCTGTCTGGCTGGCCCCTACCCCACATGGTAAGAATGGGGTGATAATAAATCGCAAACCTAACAAAACAAACCCTACAAGCTCCGAGACGTACGGATCGCCTATTCTGTGCCGGAATTAAAGGTGGGTTAGCATCATAGTCTCTGCTTCCGTGACCCGATGCCATGGCCTGTGGAGCCCTCAGGGGTCTGGGAGGAAGGGAATCTGGTGGCAGGGGCAGTGAGGGGCGATGAGGCTTTTGAATTCGGCACTGGACGCATGCGAAGGTGCATAGGGCCGTCCGGGTGGGTGTGGGGATGAGGATCAGAGGTCTGGGTCTGGGACCTCCACCCCCAAGACGGTCTGAGTGCTGGATTTGCACCAGGCACTGTGCCAAGGGGCTCCTGGCCATGAGCTTCAGTCCGCTTGCAGCCTGAGGCTGTGACGATCCTTCACTGTCCCTGCTGGAGGCGCGGCCTGGAACTTGGGTCACCACCACCCAAAGCCCAGGCTAGAACCCCCGAGGAGAATGGTTCTCTCCAGTCCCGGGTTCTCCTGTTGGAGGGTTCAGAGACCCCTCTGGCCCCTCGCCAACGCCCCTTCTATTTCAAGTCACTTTCAGTTTGTAAGAGCTCCTCTTTTGTTTTGCTTCCCTTGGTCTTGGGGACCCAGCATGTGTCCAAGTTTTCTCCCTGAGAGCGGGAGGAATTTTTGTGATGGCTGAGTTGAGGGACCCTCAGGAAATGCCTTTGCAAACAAGCAGGAGGGACGAAAGCTTGGGTCCTGATCCGCCAGACAGCAGGGAAAGGTTCACAATCCAGAATGTGGTGAGGGACTCGTTGCTCTGGTTGGTCTGGTCGGAGCGCAGGGCCCCGGTTCCCAGGCACGTCCCCCCTCAAGGGCAGGCATGCTCGTGCTCTGTGCCCGCAGAGGACCTCAGGGCGCCAAAGAGCACCCTGGGGGGAGGCCCCAGATAACAGTTCATTGGATGCTTGCTACATCCTAAACATTTTATAAACATTAACTCATTTAATGTTTACAAAGAGCCAGGAGGTACAGTGGACACCACCACTTTACAAATGACAAAATCGAGGAATGGAGAGGTCCAGTGACTTGCCCAAGGTCACACAGCAAATATGGTGGATATGAGATTCAGACCTGGGCAGTACTCTCCCCCACTAAACACTCTCGTGGCCACGCGGCTCATGCTCCCTTAGGCCTGAGTACTGGGGGCCAGGGGAGAACCCCCAAATATCCCATCCAGAGACATCAATCAATCCCTATCTTTTTCTTGAACAGCTATGACAACTGTCTGAGGTTATTAAGATCATTCTCCAGACCCCAACATTGTCACCTGTGGTTGTTCCCAGACCATTCCCATCCCCTCCCCAGCCATGCCTTTCTCCAGTGAGCCTGGCCCGGGGTTCTAACGAGCATAGGGGCTGGTTCACCCAGAGGCACGGGGTGGAGAGGAATAACATGAATGGGGGTGACCAGGCTCCTCAGTGGAACGTGTGTCACATTGGAGGCTGGAGTTCCAGCCTCTGAGATGGATCCTGAGTGCCCAACAACATCTACCCCACCTGCTGTCACAGTTCAGGGGCCTTTTCATGGAAGATCAGTGACTTTACTGCCCATCTAAGAGGCAGACCTCTGTAGGAAAGGTGGCTCGTGGACATGAACTCACGCGGCTGTGCAAGTGATCACTTCCGCCCCCGGGCATTCCTCTGTAATTGGCTCATTAGCTGCTGGGTGCTGGGGTTGGGAGCTGGGCCCCAGGATTGCCAGGGGGGCAGGATACGGGCTGGGTAGAGCCCTGGCAGGGGGGGAGGGTGGTGGGGGGAGAAGGGAGGATGAAGTCCGATAAGTGTGACACAGGTTGAGAGGCCATCCTCTGGGCCACAAGAGAGTGAGAGAAAGTACAGAGGGAATTCAAGAGCGTGAGTTCCCGTCCGGGTGGAACAGCAGGAAATACCTTGTAGCTAAGGTAGTCCTTAGAGGAGCCTTTGAAAGGCTTGTGACAGGAGAGCAGGTGAAAGGGGTGGGAAAAAGCAACGCAGGAAGAAGAAAGAACATTTGCAAAAGAGCAAAGGTGAGTAGACATTTTGTCCCTTGGAAACATTTTATTTATCTCCTTATAATTTTTTTAGTGCGTATTAATTTTTGAGAGAGAAAGAGAGACAGAGAGGGAGACAGAGCATGGGCAGGGGGAGGGAGACACAGAATCCGAAGCAGGCTCCAGGCTCCAAGCTGTCAGCACAGAGCTGGACACAGGGCTCAAACCCATGAACTGTGAGATCATGACCTGAGCCCAAGTCAGACGCTTAACCGACTGAGCCACCCAGGTGCCCCTGGAAACAAACACTTTAGCCGTAAGTCTATCAACATCGACAAATTTTCCCCTAGCAAGTGCTTGCTAGAGTAAAATGCACTGAACAAATTAAATTCATTGATCATTTTTCTCTTTGGTGCAAGGAAGCCATTTACAGCATGACTTTCCATTTTCTTGTTTTAATCTGGCTAAATTTATTTTTATTGAATCGACTATTTTCTTGGAAACCTTCACAGTGAAGACGTAATTTATTGACCAGTTTCTTTTCTCCATATCAAATTTTATCCATATCTCCTGCCACTGTGTTTTCTGTCTGGAGGGGGGAGGGAGTTATTTTTTAGCAATTTACCATTTAATTGTGCGATCGCCCGTTTTGTTATTTATTGATGATTTCTATCAGCAATATTCATTGTGAATCAGATTAAAGACTGGTCATTCGGATTTATCATTTAGCTGACCGATGAGAAATTTGTGTCATTTCCCGGGGTGGTCAATTACACTGCTAATTCAGTTCTTTTAAATACTGCCCATCGGATTGAATATTGTGTGCTAATTGGGTCACATGCCTGTCTCTAGCTTGCTGACTGCAGACCAGAGGGCTTTTCAGCCTCCATAATTACAAGAACCAGTTCCTTATAACAAGTCTCTTTGCATACATGTATACATCCTATTGGTTCTGCTGGAGAACCCTGACTAATATAGCCTCTGGCTGGGTAGTAGGTGGACCCGATGCAATGGAAACTGGGCAGTTCTAGGGACTCATTCTGGAAATTCAGGGGTAACATTGGGTGCAGTTGGCACTGGAGTTTCCAATCATGAGATCTGAGAACCTAGGCATAGAATCTCTTCTTGACAGTCCAGTGGGGTTATTCAGAAACTCTGGCTTCAGGAGGCAAGACCCTGTCACTGAGCTGGGAAATGGGGTTCAGGGCAAAGCCCCAGGGTGACCAATAGATAGATTAATTTATCAATTCATCAGCTTATTACAGGAGGCACTATGGTGGAGGGGTTATGCCATGCAGACTCTGGAGTTGGATTGCTAGTTTGGAATTCCTGTGCTCCCACTTACTAGCTATGTGACCCTAGGGATAACTCGTGCCTAAGTTCCCCAATTTATTGAGTGGGGATAATTGTAATAGCACCCCAAGTAATGCTATAAGGATTAGATGGGTACTCTGTATAAAGCCCTTACAACAATACCTGGCACATTGTTAGTACTGAGTTCACTCTATATGATGTGTTAGTCAGGCTTTGTTGTGATAATGCTACGTAACAAGCAATCCCCAAATCTCAGCTCTGACAACATATAGTTTCTTCTCACGTTCAGAGGTGAGCCTGGCTCTGTGGGGCTCTACAAGGCTTGCCTAGATCCAGATGGGCCCGGTCCAGGCCGGGAGTTGGGCTCATGTCTGCTTCACTGGGTTCTTGAAGACCCAGGAAAAGGGCAAAAGGGCAGCAGCTGCCTGAGGCACATTCATCTCATATTGGAGGACAGGATCACAAGAGGCTAAGGACATTGGATGCCTCTGTTGGGATGTGGCATTCACTGAGTTTACTCGTACTCCATTAGCCCAAGCCTGTCACATAGCCAAACCCAACATCAGTGGGGTGGGGACGCACACCCCTCCCACGCAGGCAGGGGACCTAATGGGTGCTGGACGATAATACAGTCCACAGAATACAGTCTCCCACAGTAGGATTTCCTGGGTGCCTAACAGCTCCCAGGAAGTGTGCTGAGCACCAGGGATTCAGAGGTGAGTGACCTGCCCTCAGGGCACTCTCACGACACTGGCAAGAGCTGGCACAGGAGGCCCCCAAGAGAACTTAACCCCTCCTGAGCACCAGCAAGAGCTACTTTAATTCTCAGATCTCTGTAAACCAGGTATTACCATATACCTGGTAATTTTGCATATAAGGTATTTTGCATATAAGGGCACTGAGAGGCGCCCGGGTGGCTCAGTTGGTTAAGCGTCCGATTTAGGCCCAGGTCGTGATCTCACAGTTCATGAGTTCGAGCCCCACATCAGGCTTTGTGCTGACAGCTCAGAGCCTGGAGCCCGCTTCGGATTCGGTGTCTCCCTCTCTCTCTGCCCCTCCCCTGCTCATGCTCTCTCTCTCTCTCTCTCTCTCTCTCTCAAAAATAATAAACATTAAAAAAAAATTAGGGACGCTGAGACTCAGGGAGTTAGGTCACTGTTTTTTGGACCCACAGCTAGAAAATGGCAGAGCTTGGAATGACACCGCAGTGTGGATGACCCTTCGCTCTGCTCTTTGCATGACAGCTGTGAACTCAAGCATGAAGGCAGGGACAGCACATCAAGGACGGCCTGAAACTCCCGACCCTGGCAAGAGTCTGGTCCCCGGTCTGCAGGGATGTGAGCTCCAGCAGAGACATCTACAAGCCTAGACCCTCACGGCTAGGCTAGTGACTCCACCCATCTGAGGGGCAGATTCAAGTTATCAACTGCCGGTCCAGTATGCTGTCCGGAAGCCACTTCCCACATCACCCATGCCATCGTTTCCTCCTGGAAAACATCCTTGATTGCCTGGAGTTTTGCCTGCTTCGTCAGTCCACAGCGCCCGAGCACTTCCTCCAGGCACTTTCCCCATTGTTACTCTTTATGTACGTGTATATCCTGGACTCAATGCTCACAGGAAGCCTGTGTTCTCCAGTTTTGCGTCCTCTGTCCCCTGAGTGCCTGCCTGGGAACTGGTACTGAGTAGGGGTTGAATAGAAGTGTGTGGAATGAGTGAATGAATGGCCAGGTCAGTAGAGGCTGCTGAGTCCCCAGGAAGGAGAGCGGATGAGGTTTACGCTGGACCCTATCTCCTCTCTGGCCCTCTGCGGGGGATTTCAGCCAGGATGGGTCTGGGGCCCCTGCACAGGGTATGTCAGGGGACAATGGCCGTGTGATGCCACCGCCTTTTATCATCTGGGAAGTAGCCATGATGTTGTGTTAGTTGTATTTGTTGTGTTCTTTCCGCTGGCTTTGGTCATTATCCCAAATACTCAATTTACGCAGAAGCACCTGTCCCCGCTGAAGCAGAGGGGGCACCTTCCCAATCAGCCTAGAGCATTCGCACGGGCACGATCACCCATCCCAACACCCACTACAATCAGAGGCTGCTGAGAAGCCTCATTTTCTTTGTGGGTTATTTATAACCAAATCATAGTGGGAATCATTATGTAAAGAGGGCTATTTCCTCCCCTGGGTTGCCAATCTCTCAATCTCTCTATTTCATGTAAGGTTCTAGCTGCAGTGATCAGACTTAATGAATGGGCTTGTACTAATGGCAAAGGAGCTTTGTTATTCTTACCTTTAGGATAAAAAGAACCCCAAGATAAAGGGGGCCTTAGATGATTTTTTTTTAGAGAGAGAGAGAGAAAGCGTGCGAGCCAGGGAGAGGGGCAGTGGGAGACAGAAAGAGTCCCAAGCAGGCTCCGTGATGTCGGTGTGGAGCCCCATGTGGGGCTTGATCCTACAACCCTGGGATCATGACCGGAGCCGAAATCAAGAGTCAGATGTTCAACCAACCGAGCCACTCAGGTGCCCCAGAGATTTTCTAGTGTAATCACCCAGGATCACAGATAGAAAACTTGAGGATCAAAGGAGGGAAGTTAATCTTTGACGTTGGGAAATTGCGGAAAGGGCCGGAGCCTGGAAACCCGAGGCTCTGTTCTAATTTATGCTTAATCACTTACAATATACGTGATTCTGAGACAGGTCCCTTGTGGTTCTGGGTCCACGTTCTTCTTTGTGAAAGGTGGGGAGACTGACATCTATTCTGTGATGGAAGGTCGGAGATGCTGTATGAGCGTCTGGCCCTCATAGATGCCCCAGTGATGTCACAGCCAAAGAGATAATGCTAGAAGTTTTCTTCCTATCGCCCTGCATTGCTTCCACAGGAATAACAACAAAATCAGAATATAGTCCCCTCAGACACCAGGCATTGTCAGCGGGGAGAATACGTCCCACAGAGGGTTCTGGATATCGCATGAGCGGATCAGGAGCACAGAGCTGCCTTCTACGATGTGGAATGTGTGGCCTTGGCTCTGGGTCCGGGTGGCGGGCAACAGGAAGCTATTCCTGGAGGTGGGGGAGATGCTAAGGTGCGCCATGCAGTAGAGAAATAGTTGGTAACACTGTTGTCCGGATAACTGGGAAGGCAGGTGACGTGTTGAAGGAGCCAGTGACTGGAGATGAAGAGGTTGGGAAACACAGTGTTAGCAGCATGTCTTGGCTGCCCCCGCAGGAAAGAGGTGAGCCCAGAAAAGAAGGGGCTAACCTGTAAGCAGGTGTGAAGTGAAATGGAAGGTGCTGGAAGTCTGGGGCATTGAGGGTCGAGAGAGGCAAGGCTGCCTCACATCTCCAACCTGTAGAAGGTCGAACTGAGAAGGTCCTACGTACAAATGCCAGTTAGAAGTCATGGCTAGGGCCAAATCAAGGGTGCAGCCGCCATGTTCTTTGTTAAATCATTGACTCGAAGTCAGCACGTACTCAATCCTTCAGGCCAACGAAGCAAGGAGGAAAGAATAAAGGTTGGCTGTGCCTTGGAAGCGTGACAGCCTAAGTGCTCGGAGTTAAGCTGAGAGAGAAAGGCATGTGTCTCAAAGGACTGTGGTGTGGTTACTGCCGTTCGGAATAAAGTAATAAGACACATATTCAGTTTTGGAGAGAGTTCCACTTCCATAAGAGCTCCAAGCTCTCTACGTTTTGAGACCAAAATGGACCCTTGGGCCTCCTAAATTCTGCATGCAGAAATCAGGCTGGGAAAGACGTGCACCCTCCTGGAATGGAATGTTCTCCAATGTCTTTTCCAGGAGGGAAATGGGGGCGGGGGAGAGAAGGATTTTCCAAACTATAGAGTGAAGGGCCACGGAAAACCAGTGGTCTGGAAGCTATTCCCAGGGAGTAGAACCAAGGCACCTCCAGGCTCCATTCTGCTTCCCTGGGTGGGCCCCCCGGTGTGCACCCAGCCCAATTTCAGAATCGCTGTGGGCCAGTGACGGCCGGGTGCCCCCCAGTCTTCCCGTGCAGGGACGAGAGTGTCCACCAGTGCTGTCTTGTCCCTGTGCAGAGTGAGGAATTGGTCTTGTGTCCTTGGCCTTCTCAACTTCAAGGTCGCATCTGTTGCAATCACGGGTGTCATTTTCATACTCAGAGTTATTTGCAATTTTATAGGTGATTTTTTTTTTTTTGCTTATGAATTATGGAAGCCTCACACCCAGTGAATGTTAGTTATTACTCTTATCTTGAAAATTTACTCCCCCCCCCCCGGCCTCCTTTTCACCTATGGTAATGTCTGGGACCCCCGTGTGATGAACAGACAGGACCCATGCGCAGTTTTGAGTCTGGGAAGACCACCTTCACCTGTTGGTTGGCCCTGGGCTGGGAAAGAGGAGCCCTCAGTCAATGTATTAGCTTCCTAGGGCTGTTACAACAAAGAACCGCATGTATATTTATATCCCTTTATTCCATTTGTTATAGGATTCTCGTAATTAAATCTTTACATAGGCCAACAACACCTAAGTGTGGAAAGCAAGTTGGTTCCTTTATTTATTTATTTTTTTAAAGTAGGCTTCATGCGCAGCACGGAGCCCAACATGGGGCTTGAACTCACGACCCTGAGATCAAGACCTGAGCTGTGGTCACGAGTCGGACACTTAACCGACTGAGCCACCCAGGCTCCCCAAGAAAGAAAGTTGGTTCCATGAAAGAAAGTTGACTCCTTTAGAAGGCTCCGTAAGTTTGAGTTGCTAAAAAAGTTCCCGTCAAACCAATGTGGGAGAGACAACTGTAGACTCTTATAAAATGAGTAAAAATCTAAAAAAGCCTGCAGCTTGCTCTACGAGTTACCATTCTATTTTAGAGCGTGAGAGACGGGGCTTATGAAAGACAAAATGGAGGTCCAGTTACCAGAATAACGCTGAACGGTCTCGACTTCCTTACTAAAGGTGAATGAATGCACATTTATATGTCAAAATAAACTAGTTGTGGGGCGCCTGGGGGGCTCCCTTGGTTAAGCGTTTGACCTTGGCTCAGGTCATGATCTCACAGTTCGTGGGTTCGAGCCTGGCGTCGGGCTCTGTGCTGATGGCTCAGAGCCTGGAGCCTGCTTCAGCTTCTGTGTCTCCCTCTCTCTCTGCCCCTCCCCGGCTCACGCTCTGCCTCTGTATCTCAAAAATAAATAAACATTAAAAAAAACAAAAACCAAACAAAATAAACTAGTTGTAATGTCTGTGTCATTTTAACTTCACTGACTCCATCCATCCCCCGAATCGGCTGGGCGAGGCTAGGTCATGCTACAGTAATTACCAACCCTTCAATCTCAGTGGCTCCCAGCTGCAAAGGTTTATTTCTTGCTCAAGCTGCAGGCCCACCCCAGAACCCGGGCTGTGGAGCGGCCTCTCTCGGGGACACCGCTGATTCTGTGGCAAAAGGGCAAGAGAAAGATGGTGAACCACGAGCCTTCATTGGCCGGCCGAAGTCACATGATCACTCCTGCACTCACCCAGCTGAGGAAGCGTCGTCCTCCCCCCAGGGAGGGGCTGGATAGTGGAGTGCACCCACCAGCCACAGGCCCTCAGCTGCTTCTGATAAGGGAACCCCACTCTGTCTTACAGACGAGCTCGTAAGAGTGATGGCCAACAATGACCGTGAGCTTCTTAAGTGCTGGGCACTGTTCTGGGTGCTCCGGATTCATTAACTTACTGCCTCACTCTTATTGCAGTCCTAGGAGTAGGTGTCATCATCCCCATTTTACAGATGAGGAACGCTGAGGCAAAGCAGGTAAAGCAGGCGGACCGAAAGCCCACAGTGAGGGTGTGCTTGGCACTTGCCCTTGAACCCGGGCTGTCCACCTCCAGCCGCTGCTCTGGAGGTCTGCGCTCCTGATGGGAGAACATATAAACAGTGTTCTGCTCAGCGGCTGGACACAGCCAGCACTTTTTAAATTCTTTCCAGCCTCGCCGTCGGGTTGGGCTGCGTTGGGTTTTCTAGAAGAAAGAATGTGGAGAAGGCTGTCTTCCCTTCTGGGTGATGCGTGTGGGGGAGGGAGAGGAAGAAGCAGGGAGAGTCGGGGAATCTGCCTGCACGGAGACCCAGGAAAATGGGCTTCCTCATCCCTTCTGGATACTTCTCTGAAAAGCTGGGAGAGTTAGGGGCGCCTGGGTGGCTCAGTCGGTTGAGCATCTGACTCCTGACTTATGCCTAGGTCACGATCTCACGGCTCATGAGTTCGAGCCCCATGTCGGGCTGTCTGCACAGACAGCCGGAGGCAGAGTCTGCTTGGGGTCCGCTCTCTCTCTCTGCCCCTCTCCTTCTCTCTCGTGCACACACACACTCTCTCTCTCTCTCTCTTGAAAATAAATACGTAAATTAACTTTAAAATAAGATAAAAGCTGGGAGAGGGGCACTCTGCTGTCTGGCTGTCAGGCTGGTGAGAGCCACGTAAGAGGATGTGCTTGACCCCAAATAGCTTTTTGGGAGATGTTCCAACTGGCCCGAGAAAGTTAGATGGGCTTGTAAGATTTTTAAAGACTGGAAGGGACCCAAATCATCGATTTCCTCCTGAGCTCCCTCCCAACCCGCGTGTTTAGCTGAACGACATCCACCTGCCCGGCTTGTTCGGATGCTTACGTGCAGCGTGGGCTTCAGTGCCGGGATCCAGGGACGGAAAAATCGATCCCGTTTCTTAAAATAACTCAAGACCTAAGTGGCATCCAGCCTTTCGGTGTGTGGACAGGGAGGAGGGATATCATGACTCTGGAAAAGCGAGGGCGGCTGGTTCATCACACTCAGATGAGGTCCTCCCGGCCCCTCTCCCTCCCGCCCCACGTTCTTGGCCTTTGTACCCCTCCCTCCGGCCCTGGTCACCTGCCTGTCTCCTCCTCCCCTTGAGGCTGCCGCCACAGTGAAGTGCTGAGCATCCCGGGCACATACCACGACGTTTCGTGTTCCTGTGCTTCTGTCTTCTAGAATGCCCTTTCTCCCTTATTTATCTTGGGCATTCCTACATGCCTTCAAGGTTCAGCTTCGGTGTCTCCTCCTCCAGGAAGCCATCTTTGATCTCCATCACCTTCCCTGCTAATACTGGGTCAGCTGCCTGTCCTTCGAGCTTCCATCGGTCTGTTCTGACATTTGTCACAGACCCTGCTTGTCTGGTTATCAGCTTTCTCCCCACCCTGGACTGAGCCCTTCGATAGCAGACCCTGCCCCTTGCTCCCTCCCATTCCCAGTGCAGGGCACCTGTGCGTGATGGATGCATGTCCACTGGGTGATCGCTCAAAGACCCTGCACGCTCAGATAAGCAGGTGAGACCTGCAGGAACCTTACCGATCACGTGAGAGAGCAGGGGCCAGGCTGTCCCAAGTCAGCCTTAGGCTTGGTGCTAGACCTGGCTAGAATCCACGGTCACCCAAAGCCTTGGCCAACTGTCAGTGGGAGGACAGTTTTATGCAGAGAGGCTGGTCAAACGCTTCTTGTTACTCTCCAGGCTCTAGACTGACATCCTAATAGAGCATCCTTGCCCCGTGAGCGAGGGGGGACCCGAGGGGTCTCCGTGAGCTCCAGTCTCCCCCTGGCCTTGTTTCCTTCTTCTTCCCTTGTCAATTCCACCGTGTCCTGCCACCAGCAGCTGGGTCGGCTCACGGCCAGGAGGGAACATGGATAAAGCTCACCCTCTGGGGGAGGTGGCCTGGCCCCGTGGCTCCGTCACTGGCTGGGTGGATGTTGGGCTGTCGCAGCATCCTGGCTGGAGCAGGGACTGGACTTCTGGCCGTCATGCCCATTCGTTTTCCAGCAGCTGCGCACAGCCTCCCTTTACCGCAGGCCAGGCTTTTCTCAGCAAACCTATTTCCATTTTGATGAGGTTCTTTGCACCCCGGGGCCAGCTCCGGTCTGTCCTTCGTGGTTGGCGTATGACACGCCTGTCTTTCAGGGGCTTTTGATCACATTCAAACTTCGCAGCACCAGTTTGGGGCTTTTGGTGACGCTCAGCCAGGATCAGCCCCAGGGGGAGCCAGTCAGCGGGTGGCGGGGGTGGGGGGGTGGGGGGTGGGGGGTGGTATTCCTCTTGAGAGGCTGGGCTTGGCCGGCAAGGCCTGAGCAACTCTTTTTTCCTTTTTTTTTTTTTCAACAACTCTGCCTCTCTCTTTCTCTAAATAAACTTAAAAAAAAAAGATACATGTGGAAATGAGGCTAGCTGGGGTTCCCTGGGAGAAAAGGGATGGCAAGGGATTCCAGGCGGAGGAAACGGGGCAGGGGCAGGGGCGAGAGGATGAGAGCAGAGAGCAGAGGTGACGGGAGGTGAGCAAGGCACCAGCCGCGGTGTGACGCGCCCTGCAGGCCGCGTGGAGTCGCGTGCGGGGACAGGACACCACACATCGGGGCTTGAGGAGGACGGCCCTGCCGGGGTGGGGACGGTGGTTGGCGAGAGGCGCCCGGGGGCAACGGCGAAGGCCTGGACAGGCGGAACAGTGGTCAAGGGCACCGTAGGGGGGCGGGGGGAGAAGCGCCCGTTCAGGGAGTAGCGTCGTCAGGACCGGTGCTGACTGCACGTGCAGGGAAGGCAGGAGCGTCCACGCGGCCCTGGGCTCCAGCCTGTAGGCGTGTTGTGGTCGTGATCAGGGGACCGAGGAGGAACAGGCGAAAGGCGGCTGCAGGGCACTTCCGGTTTGGGCGTGGCTGCTCTGCGTGCGGCGCCCCGCGGGCCTCCAGGGGGAGCGACCAGTAGGTGTTTGAACCGGGTCTGCGGCCGCAAAGGGAGCTCTGGCAGGAGACACACGTCTGTGGGTTGGGCGGTTGAAACCAGGGGGACAGGAGATCTTGCCCAGGGACGGCGTTTGAACGTGGCAAGGACCGAAGGCCGAAGATGGGGCCTCAGTCGGAGTAGGAAGAGTGAGAGTCCGCAATGGAAGGTGAGCAGGAAGGCGCCCGGGGAGGGAGGAGGACCAGGGGCCCCGGGAGTCACCCTGAGGACGGAGTGGCCATCCAGCTCCCCTGGCGGCTTGGGGAGTCTTCTGGAGGAGGCGACAGCTGAAGTGAGCTTGGGAAACACCTGCGGTGGCGAGGAAGGAGGGACACCGAGGGAATAGAGGAGGTAAGGTCACACCGAGGGGTGATGTGTTACAGGAATT
Organism: Acinonyx jubatus; assembly: GCF_027475565.1. Classification (NCBI taxonomy): domain Eukaryota; kingdom Metazoa; phylum Chordata; class Mammalia; order Carnivora; family Felidae; genus Acinonyx; species Acinonyx jubatus. The sequence continues at coordinate 195,003,504 of NC_069382.1, read as the reverse complement.
GTGACGTTCTGGGGGAATCCAGAGGCAGGCTGAGGAGGGACAGTCCCTCGTCTCTGGCATGTTTCCAACACCCCACCTGACTCGGCCCTTCTAGTGATCCAGAAAGTACCCAGAGCCTCCCCAGAGGCGCTGGCAGATTTTCCAGCACGTTCTGTGGGCAACTCTTATAGGAATTCAATTTCTCCTGGCCAAATATATTTGGTCCTGGGTTAGACCCAGTTAAACAGACTCTGACTGCAGGGTGCCTCTGAGCCGTTAATGCACGAATGCCCTTGCTGACCCTCCCAGAAAGTCGAGGAGAGGGAGGACTTCCCAAACTCATGCGATGGAGGAACCCCTCTTCCCCAGGCACCCAGGGTCTAGGCTTTCTGGTAACTGCCTGCCTTCAGCACCAAGTCCTTATTCCTCACAATGGACTGCAAGGTCCTGCCTGCTTTTCGAGGCCAGAATCTTACCACCCCTTCCTACCCTTCCAAGTCCCCCCGTGCTCCGGCCACCCCAGCCACACGTATGCTCCCACGGGTCACGCTGTCACACGCTGCTGGGCTCTGAGTAGTGGCTCTTTCCCTTATCTGGGGTTCCCTCTCGTGAGAGGCCACCTCCTGCAGGAAGCCTTCCCTGATTCTCTCAGGCAGGTTAGGTGCCCTCCCTTGATTCCACCACGTCCACGCTTCCCCGCACACCGGCCCTCCCCGCTTGCGCTAAAGCTGTGTGCCTGCTGTCTTCCTCGCCTGCCTTCGCCCTCTTCGGTGGCGGACGCTGTGTTGGATTGATCCCAGGGCTGGCCACACAATGAGCGCTCCGAATCACAGTGTTTTGAGTTAATGGAAAGATGGAGAAGAGGCAGAGCTTGCCGGCAACGTTTCAGCCAGAGCGAGATTCTTTGGTCCAGTCGTGACCAACCCGCGAGCAATTCCTTACATTCTAGAGTCCCGTCTGGGTTATCAGGCAACTTTCTCACCCTTCCACTTTCTGAGATTGTAGGTGTGGTTGCACATCTAAAAGAGAGACTTGGGGGGATGGGGGGGCTGGCCTGGGAGGCTCAGTCGGTTGAGCATCCCACACTTGGTTTTGGCTCTGGTCATGATCTTATAGTTCGTGGGTTCGAGCCCTGCATCGGGCTCCGTGCTGACAGTGTGGATCCTGCTTGGGATTGTCTCTCTCTCCCTCTCTCTGGCCCTCCCCTCCTGGTACACACACACACACACACACACACACACACAGACACACACACACACACAGTCTCTCAAAATAAATAAATAAATAAATAAAAATATTTTAAAAAATCAAAAAGAGACATTGGAATTCTTCCATCAGTGCCTCACCCCTACAAATAAAGATTGCCCACACATGGGATGAAGGCTTTTATTTATAAATCCAGTTATTTATTTATTTATTTAGAGAGATCTCAAGTGGGGGAGGGGCAGAGACAGAGGGGGCGAGAGAGAGAATCCCAAGCAGCCTCTGTGCTGTCAGTGCAGAGCCCGATGTGGGGATTGAACCCACGAACCGTGAGATCATGACCTGAGCCGAAATCAAGAGTTGGGCGCTTAACTGACCCAGCCATCCAGGTGCCCCGTGAACCCAGTCTTGAGAAAGGCTGGTTCTCTCTCCTTTTACAACATACTTCTCAGGTCAGCCACAGTGTGAGGCCCGGAGGACCACTGTCTTTTAGCTTAGGAATCGCCCCTCTGTCTTGTTCGGTTAGGGTCGCAGCTGCCCTGCACACCCCCAGGGGCGCCGTGCACACAAAAGGAGGGGCAGCAAGGTGACCCTGGTTTGGGCGACAGGCATCGGTTCCCTCTTGCCTCGGACACTGTGGATCCCCTGCAGCCCTGGAGGTGGGTAACATTTGTGTCTGGGCCAAGGGGCGTTTCTTGGGAGGCTCTTGATACTGAGAAGACGCGGGGTTGCACGCCTCAAGTTGATTCTGATTTCCTTCGTTGAGAAAACCCCTTTATATTTTTGACATGACGCGGCACAGTAAAATGAGCATTAGGTTAGGATTCAGAGTATTTAGACTCAAATGTAAACTCCGCTGTTCATCTACAGGATGTCTTGGGCAGGTGCCAGACTTCAGAATACAAATGGTACCAATGGGCAAAGAATTTCTGCCTTAAAGTGTCCTGGTGGGGTAGGAGAGGGGAGAGGGGGTCCTCGGGCCCTGGTTGCTGAGTCACTAGGCTCAGAGGCTGGGGAACACCTGGTTCCTGAGGGTGGGAGGGAATGGGCCGGCTGTGGGTAGACAGATGCCTTTTCCATGGGGAAGGAAACACTGCTGACCTCTGGGAGGAGGTGACAGAGGAGAGGAGGGGCTTGGGTCTCTTGAGTCTTGTGAGGGGAGCAGAGTCCTTAGGAAGGAGGAGGAAGAAATGGGGGTCAAGTCTGGGGAGAGGAAGAGGGCAGCACGGTGAACTCCAAACAGGGCTTCAGCCTGGCTTGCACGCTGTGACCTGCCCTCTCCCACCTTTCTTGGGATCAATTTCTCAACCTCAGGGAACCTCAGTTTCCTCACTGGCTGCGACCAACACCTGCACTGGCAGAGTCATCATGAACCTGAGACATAATTCGTTTTAGGCACCCCGCACAGGTCATTAAATTATAGGTATTGCTGCCATCATTAATGGTTTTAACGGATCTCGACCTGTACAACGCTAACTGCCCACCGCACCGAGTCCTTAGCCCCTACGATGTGTCGCACATGCTGATAACTCTAGAGACGATTTTGTCCAGTCAGCCGATTTTGTAGGTGGGTGTTGGAGATCTCTGGGTAACAGTGTGGTCCTATTCTTACATCATCATTCTCTGGCCACCCAACCTAAAGTCACAACCCAGACACCGTGTTTTAATACTTTGCACTGCATTTATCACCGTTCGCTTTTTGTGTGTGACCTATTTATTTGTTTCGTTCTTATTTTCCATCCCCTCTACTTGAATGTCCACGTCGTGATAGCTGGGGATTTTCTTCTTTATCATCCCATCCATAGCACCTCAAACACTGTTGGGCACATAGTAGGACCACGGCAAGAGTCCAGTGAGTAAACGGATGGTAATCAATGAGTGGGGAGCAGCCACTTTATGGGTTATGGTTGACAGTTTTGTGACCTTGGGCAAGCCTTAGTTTCTTTTGAGGTCAAGTGCGGACAAGGATAGGGGAGACTCAGCAGAGCTCAGGCACCTCCAAGCCTTCAGGAACATGTCTCAAGGGATAAGAGCTTTGCAAATTCATCACTGTCTGGTTTTTAGCTTTAAAAATGCCACCTTCTTGGTACCTGAGAATTAGCTGGAGTGGGGGTGACACATTCCTACTGTTCTCGCCAGAGAGTGCTCTATAAACCAGGCATGCATGATAATTTGCCATTTTTTTGCTGTGCAATATAGAATTCAGAAAAATCAGGGCTCCAATTGGTTTGAACAGCTCTTTGGAAATCATTCTAATGAGAAGGCCACCAGGGCATTGTGGAGGGAGAAAAAAAGAGGCACGGCAGTTAACTGATGGAAATATTTGTTATTTCTGGCAGCTGGCGTTGAGAGTCGTGCATTCATTTCCAAACTCAGGAGCGATTGGACAGGCCGAGTCTATGGGTCAGAGCATCTTTATGCTTAAGAGGGCTTTGATACTTCTGGCTTTGTTTTCGGGCTCTCACAGCTGATCATCATCCCCTTACGATGGACCGAGGCTACCTTGGGATTTGCCAGCTCCTGTTTTGTCTTCTGCACATATTTTTCCAGTCTCTTCTGCTTTGCTGGGGACTCCCTCCCTGATTCGGATTACATCACCCCTGCCCTCTCCCCTGCCCACCACTCTGGGGTGAGCATATGAACAACTCAGCCTCCCGGGTCACCGTGACTGCCGTGGGGATGTGCCTGTGACCTGAGTAGGGAAGCAGTATCTTTGTGAGGTTGATACGTGGACACTGAGAGCGGAGGTTTGTTTGCAAAACTGACCACCACAACAACTGCTCCCTTCCTATTTGTCCCTTTGTGATGTGACTTTCTGTGCTTCCCATCAAGAGGTGGAATCCATTTTCCCTCCCCTTGAATTGGGGCTGGTCCCATGGATGGGGTCCCAGAGCTGATGGCCAAGAAAGAATTCTTGAGATGCTTTTGGTGCAAAAAAGGTGACTTTATTTTATTTTTTTTATTTAAAAAAATTTTTAATCTTTATTTTTGAGAGAGAGACAGCTTGTGAGCAGAGGAGGAGCAGAGAGAGAGAGGGAGACACAGAATCCGAAGCAGACTCCAGGCTCCGAGCTGTCAGCACAGAGCCCGACGTGGGGCTCGAACTCACAGACCATGAGATCATGACCTGAGCCGAAGTCGGATGCTTAACAGACTGAACTACCCAGGTGCCCCCCAAAAAGGTGATTTTATGAGAGCACGGGGACAGGGTCCATGGGCAGAAAGAGCTACACTGGGCGTGTGAAGGGTGGCTGGTTATATACTATGGAGTTGGGGAGGTAAAGTCAAAGGGAGGCCCCCAGAAGGACTTTCATGTGCTAAAGAGGACTCAGGAGACACCGGAGGCATTGCTGTGGTCAAGCCAAGGTTGTTTTCCCTCTAGTAAGGCATTAACATTAGGACAGTAGGGTTTCCTGGGGAAGGGATATACTCTCTTTGCCTCAAGTATTTGTCAAGGGGCTGCAGGTTATAAGGAAGTTTAATTTTACCTGCCATTTCCTTCTTGCCTCTGTTCCCCACATCACTGTGGAGGGGAGGGTGATGCTGGGGCTCCAGGAAACCCAATCTGTAGGTTTCTGGAGATTGGGTTATTGATACGATTGCCTTTTCCTTATAATTTACTAAGCTGTTTGTAAACGGATGGAGACTCTGTCCTGCACGACTGGGATCTCTATCAGTTAACCCTTTGCTTTCTTCTTTTAGCTTTAGGGTAGCCAGGGGTGCCCAAGGACTGTCCCACTTAGCCCACCGGGCAGGTGGGGTAGGGGAAGGAGCGATGTTTGCAGGGCTTCCGCTTGCCTTCTGCTCCCTCATCACCATGACTTTAAGCAATTGAAGAAATGTCTGCGTTCCAGGCCGCAGCCTCCAGAAGCCTTGCAGATTCTGTTCTCATTCTCTTAGAACACTGCCGCTTTGTGAGCCAGCCAGGCCGGAACCTCTTTGAGATTGAAATACTTCATGCAGAGAGAGACCCTGTAGAGAGAGGCTCAGACATCCATCCCAGCTGAGGCCTCTGACATGTGCCTGAGGCCACCTGAGACCAACCAGCTTCCAGCTGACAGCACGTGACCACAAATGCCTAACTGAATCCGGAGGACACCACATGGATCCAAAGGACTGCCCAGCTGAGCCTCGCCCGATCCGCTGACCCACAGAATTGTGGGCAGAGAAATGGCTGTTCTTGCGAAACCACTAAGTTTTGGGGAGTTTGGTTCCATAGCAATAGAGAAGTAATGCACTGGGTGAGAGATTCTCTCCCCCTTCATCCCCTACCCCACTGGGCGGCCAGGCTGGGAAGGTGCCAGGCGGAGGCTGCCATGTTGGGATTCTCAAGCACAGAAAGCCAAGACTTAAGCTGGTTGTGTTGCAGGAGTTTTTATCTCAATACCCAGGGTTCGTTGTCTCACCCCTTCGAAGAACGAAGAGGTGGACACGAAATGAGCAGCAGGTATAAGATTGGATAGTAAGAATACTGGGAAATCTGTCTTTACAGAGAGGGGACATTCGAAGGTGAATGCCCGCCAACTATAGGCAAGGGTTCTTGTTTTATAAGGCTCTGGCCAGCCCTCCCCTTCCCCCGCCTTTCCCTTCCCTTGCCCCCCATGTTCCTTCTCAGATTCTACCCTCATTGACTGGATAACTTTAGGTGCTGGGTTGTCCATTCCTGATTGGCTCGTTTCCATTGTATGAGGGGCGGTCTGTGGTCAACTAGTGGGTCCGTGGGTCCTGGGTTTTATGGTTTACTTATTTTTAGTCAGGTCTTTTGTCAAATTCCTGAGAGAAACCTGAGGGGGAGTAGGTGGTGTCTGTAACATTCTTAGGAGGAACCTTACGCCTGAGGGGGTTTGCTGCGGTCAGACACTCCCAGCATCGTTCCAAAATGGGTGTTTTTTCCCCCACCCAGGGAACCTCAGGCCCTACCCTTTCCCTCTCTGCCTATTTTATCCTATCGTTTCCTATCCTGGACTTCCAGCTTAGCAAATGAAAAACCTTCTATCCTAGTTTGAAGTTCGTTTGGTCAGGATTCCTTCTCCCTCAGGGGAAAGGGGGACCGACAGACATTCGTTTGCTGGGTATGTTCTGTGCAGTTAGGCGTCAGCCGCGCTTTGTTGGCCTGGCGTTGTTGAATATCCTTAAACTTAGTTCCCGTATCGGTCAAAGTTTCCCGATTTCAAAACAATGATCTTCTTCGCAATTTATTCATTCAGCTACTCTCCATTTAGCCCTTACTGTGAGCCAGGTAACTGCTGGAGGTTCCACAGGTGGGAGTGCTGGGAAACAAAGGCAGAAGGAAATGGCAGATGAACTGAATCTCCTTCTAACCTGCAGCGCATGGACAAACACTCGAGGCCAGCAGAGTAAAACGTTTCTCCAGGAACTCCCTAGGTCTTAATGATAACGCTTTGCTGGACGGAAAAATAGCCTTAGGGAGGCCTCCCGTATCCTGTGGATCTTCTTTAGCATATGAAAATCTCACTGGAAACGTCTCCTGGATGACCTTTACCTGCCCCACCCCCCAAGTATATAACCAGTCTCTCCTCATGGTCCCTGGGCGGCTCTTCCTGCCCACGGGTCCCGTCCCCGTGCTTTAATAAAATCACCTCTTTGAAAATTTTTTGATGTTTTTTATTTTTGAGAGAGAGACAGAGAGACAGAGTGCGAGCAGGGGAGGGGCAGAGAGAGAGGGAGACGCAGAATCCGAAGCAGGCTCCAGGCTCCGAGCTGTCAGCACAGAGCCAGACATGGGGCTCGAACCCACAAACCGTGAGACCGTGACCTGAGCTGAAGTCGGACACTCAACCGACTGAGCCACCCAGACGCCCCTCAAATCACCTTTCTGCACCAGAGACATCCCAAGAATTGTTTCTTAGCCGTCGGCTCTGGACCCCCAACACTCCAAAACCCCACCAGTAGGACAAGTCCAGTGTCCCTAGACTCCAATCCAGGCTATTTAATTAGAATTGTGTTAGATTCCAAGCAGAGAAAGAAACGGACACTATGAGAGCGTGCACAGCCCTCCTCACCGTCTTGTCGTGAGAGCCCAAGGGGGTCACACAGGTGGGACACCTGACAGGGGTGTCCTGCTCATTTTTGGTTTCACTCCCAGAATAAAACTGTAAGGCCGTTTCTGAAGTATGTGCCTCAGCATTGAACATACCTTCTCTCAGAGGCTCTTTTCGGCTCCTAGCGCTCACACGGAATGCAACATCCTCGATTTGCCACATGGTGAGGCGGCGAGCGGCTGAGAAGCGCCTGCTCTAAATTCAAGAGGCACAGAGTCTAGGAGCAGCTGGAGGTGTGGGCTCCCAGAGCACCTCCTGAAATACTGCCTCTGTCTTCACCGCCCACATGTCCTGCTGAGAGCCCAGCGTCTTTTATTTCCTTGGCCTTTATTACTTCCAGCTCTGGTTCTTGGTGGAGACAAACCGCAGTCCCCAAATGCTGCGATTTGATGAGAGGAAATTTACTTAATGTACAAATTGGCCAGGGGAAGCGATTCTGATAAGGATAATTACATCCACATCTTCGTGTAAATTACCGCAAATGTCTGAAACAGCCGCCGAGCCCCTGTCATTCAGCGCGACCTCCATCCTTTGGGGTTCACAGCCAGCAAATGGATGTTCCCTGGAAGGGGAATGGGCAGAAGCCTGATTATAATGACCTGACCGCCTCGAGTGCCCTCGTTTATTCCAGTAAGAAATAGTGTCAGAACAGGGTATTGTCTGCATAGACCGATGTTTAGCCAGACATGGAAGGTGTGGGGTGGGTTTGGTCCCGGGCATATTTAGGAAGTCATGTTGGTCCCACACTCATGAGTTTTCAGTCTAGAGCCAAACCACTGACCAGGGTGGTCTCCCACTCTCGCCCTTACATCCACTGTGTTTGGCTGCACCAACAGTTGGCTATTCTCTGAATATGCCATTCCCGTGCCATCGGCCCCCCTTTGTCTCCCAACTCCTTCCTGCCCTGTCTCAGCCTGATCGAACCCTAACACCACACTGGAGATGCGGCTCACAATTCGGGAGCAGCTGGGGGTCCCGTGGCATCCTCTTCCTCTCATCACTTCGTCACGACATTTATTTGTTCAGTAAGCGTGTAACGAGCCCTTACCAGGAACACGGGGGCTTGAGATGAATCATTTTCTTGTAGAATCTCAGAGTCTGGGAGGGGAGGCATTCAAGTGAGAAAAGATCACCACGATGGTAACGCAGTGCTCAGTCCCGCAATAAAGGTGAACACAGGCTTCTGCGAGAATCAGAAGGACCCAGTGAAGACTGGTCCAGAAGAGCTAGAGGCAGGTGTTAGAGGCTGGAGGACAGACAGGAAAGCAGCCTCCAGACTGAGCAGGAACTTTGAGACAGAGAAATGAAGCAAACACTTCGTACCATTTACAGAGTTGAGTTCAGGGTGACTTACAGACAGGGGGGATCAGGAGGCATACGATCTAGGTGCCACACAGCTATTCTCTATAAAGTTGGGACCTTAACCCACACATTTTTTGTCTTAATGTTTGAGAGAGAGACAGAGCATGCATACACATGTGAGTGAGTGGGGGAGGTGCAGAGGGAGGGAGAAAATCCCAGGCAGAGTTCATGCTTGGTCTGGAGCCCAGCACGCAGGGCTCAATCTCACAACCGTCAGATCATGACCTGAGCCCAAACCAAGAGTCAGATGTTTAACTGAGTGAGCCACCCAGGTGCCTCTAACCCATAGCTTTCATAGACCGAGGGGCAGAGCAGTGAGGTCACAGGGCAGTTAACTAAAGTGGGGCCACCTGTGTCCCTGCCACGTATGGGCCACTTTAGGGAAGATGGAAACAAGCCTCCTCACACTCCAGTCAGGGCATATTAACCTCCGAGGGGCCTAGAGGGGGGTCATTGTGCAGGCAGGAACAGGTGGGGGCAGGAACAAGGTGGGGGCCCAAAGATGGAGTCAGTGTTGTCTGCACTCCTACAGGCAGGAGGGCCTCGCACAGTCTTTCAGGATGAGTAGAAGTCACCCAGGTGAGGAGAAAGAGGAAGGCATTCTACAGAGAGGGACCAGAGAGGGTGCTGATTCCCAGTGGTTTGTTTTCCCCAACATTTTCTCAGCCTCTTGAAGGAAGAGATTGGTTTCATCCAGTTGTTATCCCCAGCACCTGGCATCGATGCATAGTAGGTGCTCAGCAAACGTTTGTGGGATGAATGAACTAGACTTTACCCCAGAGAACACAAATTCTGTTCTTGTTTGCGTGTGCACGCTTAGCAGTGCCACAAAACCCAGTGGATAATGAGAAAACGTAACCGAAGATAATGGGGTCTGTATCAGCTATCTACATGTGCTTTAACAAACCATGCCAAAACTTGGCAGTTTATTGCAACAACCACCTATTATTCCTTGTGATTCTGTGAATGGCTCAGGGATTCTTCTGCTGCGTTCTCCTGGACTCACCCATACAGCTGCATTCAGCCGCAGAGTCACTGGATCAGGGCTCAGCACAGTGGAGATAGCTGGGCCCCTCTGTCACATGGCCCTTGCATCCTCAAAGAGGCTAGATTGGGCTCCCTCGTATGGTGACATTAAAACTCCAAGAGGGAAAGACTGAGAGCACTGTGTCATATTTTTCTGATGTCTCCGTGGCCAAAGAGAGTTGCGTGGCCACGTCCAGACTCAGCACGGTTGGGGATCACGCAAGGACAGGCAGCCAGGGAGGCGTGATTCACCAGGGCCGTCAGGGTTGCAACCGACCACAGGTCGGTAGGCGTCCGACTGTCACAGTGGAAGGGATGGTACCTGCAGAGTCATTGATCTGGAGACAAGGGCTGGGGCCAGGTTTCTGAAGTCCCAGAGGGCAGCAGCAAGAGCACTAAACTTGGCCGGACTAGGAGCCTGAAGAACAGGGCTTGAATTGGATGAAGTGAATCCAGTATTTACTTCTCAGGTAACCTCCAGTACTGTAGGCAATAATGTGAAATCAGTTTGCAAAGTTGAGAGGAAGATAAATCAGAAAACCCAGGTCAGCACCATGGCCAGCTTCAAGACCACCATGAAGCTATGTCACCAGAGAATCCGTGGATGTGAATCCACGCTCCCCTAAACTGGGGGTCCCTGTGCCCCAGAGGAACAACCCGCTGAGTGTCTAAAGGTTGGATTTGCTTAGTATGTTCTCACTTGCCTTCAGATCTTGTGATGCGACCTGTGTGAATGGAGTTTAGGGTTAGTCAGGAGTAAGAGAAACTCAACGTGAGAGTAATTTAAATAACATGGACATTTTGACCCCTAAGCAAAGGCCATTGCTGGGCAATTCAGAGTTGTCCTGACAGTTCTGTTCCACAAGGTGCGGCCCAGTGTCCTTACTGCTCACCGCCCTGCACCCTTGGGGGGTGGTGTCAATGTTGGGGCCCAAGGCGGGCGGCCCCTGCTGCTGTCACGACAGCCACATTCTTTCATTTGCTCTTCCCTGCAATAAAGGCAACTTCTCTGGTACCCACTAAGCACCAGGAGGAGGTCACAAGGTGCTAGACATGTGAGGTCCCAAGTTAGCACTCTGGAGGGTCTGGGGGAAGGAGGCAGAGAGAAGGTCTTCAAGATGTCTGTGAGGAGAAACACGATGTGACGTCTGAGGAATGGCGGGCCTGGGTTGGGACAGTGTTTGAATCATAGAAAATGAGTCCAGGAGTATTCACTTCGAAATGAAACATGAATATAAAAACTTTCTACTACCTTCCTCTCACGTGCCAGGGAGGCATCTTGTGCCCGGTTTACTCCTGCCTTGCTGTGGGGACAACTGCCCTCCGCTGCCTGCATTAGTCTCCTGCTGCCGTAAAAACCTCCACAACCTTGGCACCAGAATGCCACACAAATTTATTCTCTTACAATCCTAAGGGTCAGGATGATAAATTCAAGGGACGCCTGGGTAGCTCAGTCAGTCAAGTGTCATGATCTCGCAGTTCACGGGCTCAAGCCCTGCATCAGGCTCTGTGCTGACAGCTCGGAGCCTGGAGTCTGCCTGGGGTTCTTTGTCCCCCTCTCCCTGCCCCTTCTCCACTCCCACTGTCTCTTTCTGTCTCAGAAATAAATAAACATTAAAAAAAAGAAACGGCAAATTCAAGATGCTGGCAGTGCAGCATCTTCCAATCTCTCCATCCCTCCTCCCTTCTCCCTCTCCCTTCCCCCCTCTTTTCTCCCTCCCCCACTGCTTCTGATGTCACATGTCCTTCTCTGAGTCTGACCCTCTTACCTCCTCTTAGGAGGATTGGTTGCACTGGGCTTGCTGGATAATCCATGGGAATCTCCCCATCTCAAGATCCTTAACTTAATCACAGCAGCAACGTCTCTCTTGCCACCTAAAGCAACATATTCACAGGTTTTGGGGATTAGGCCTTCGACATCTTGGGGGGCCATTTTTCTCCCTGTCACACTACCCATTCATTCAACCAATATTTATTGTGTACCTACTATGTGCCCAGAACTATGTTAGCTGGAGTCCAGCAGACATGCCCCCTGCTCTCCTGGAACAGTTATTCCTATTTTAAAGATAAGCACCAGCTGATAAGTAATCATTTCAGGATTGTGACTGCTAATGTTTAGGATGGAGTGCCTACCCTGTGTCCTCTTTCTCGACGAGTGAACCCTTGTTATTAGGAAAACCTCCCTAGCTCTCAGTGCAAACACCTCTCAGTCGCATTAGACAATGAAAAGCAGGGAGTTTTTTCCCCCACTAGATCCTGTGCTTCTGGGTAATCCCAGCTCCCTGAACTAGGGCCCAGTGGGTGTCTCCCTCCAGAGCAATGAGCAAAGCAGCCAATCGCTGCTGCAGGAAGCCAAGCCTGGCCAATCACAGACTTTGCCTTTCTGTCCTTGCTTGCTGGTGATTGGCTGGGCAATTGCATCGCATTGTTGGACTGACCAATGACTCCTTGGGCAGAAACTCAGTGTGAATGGCAGTCTTTCAATGCTGCATTACTTACAAAGTTTCCTGAACTGTAGGACCAGTTGGGGATGAGAATTAGAGGTTCACTTGCCACCTCCTTCTCAGAGGCCCACACCTGGAGTTCCCTTTCCTGTCTGCACTCACTCTGGCTATGGAAGCTGGATCATGGACGTCTCTAGCCCTATGGGGGAGGAGTCCTTTGCAAGACTTCGTCTCCATCTGACACTGGGTATGGGGCCAGCCATTATCTTTCTCCTCGAGTCCCTTAAATAGAAACTTCTCTGCCTTCATCGTTTTATACTCACTCTTCCCCGAAGGGAGGACGACTGGTTTTCTTTGATTGAGGAGGTGGAGAATTTGATATTCCCTGGCTAGAGTTTTCTGACTGGGTTAAGTGTATGGGTTTAAAGCTGTGAGTGTTTTGTCAAAGAACGATGGCACCAGATGGAGTTAAGCAGGCGAGGAAAATGTTACTCAAGACGATTGTAATAGGGGTTGATGCTACTGAACAGGGGAGAAAGATCAGCTCCCGTGCAAGAGGGCGCAGCTGGGGACTTGTAGCCAACAGGCAGGGTGAGGGGTCTATGGATGGAATCTGCTAAAGGCCTCTGGTTAGGCATCAAGGGTCGGGGAAAGAGGAGCCTGATCGCATGTCAGAGGTTGGGGTATTCTCCCTAAACTGGCTTAGCAGGACTCTTGCTAAAACTGGGGTCAGCAGGCCAAGGACAAGACTTAGTCAAGGACAGGCTCAGGGGCGCCTGGGAGGCTCAGTCAGTTGAGAGTCTGACTTGATTTTGGCTTAGGTCATGATCTCATGGTTTATGGGACTGAGCCCCATGTAGGGCTCTGGGCTGACAGCACTGAGCCTGCTTGGGATTCTCTCTCTCTCTCTCTCTCTCTGTGCACCCCCCTCTCAAAATCTCTCTCTCTCTGTGCACCCCCCTCTCAAAATAAATAAATAAACTTAAAAAATGAAGAGGCTCAGAGGAACCTGACTGAAGTTTCGTCAAGGAGGGAATCCTTATCAGCATCACTGTTTTCTCTCCGCCTCAGGAATTGATCTGCCACACGACCTACACACTCCCCGCTCCTGCGTGTGTAAATGCCTTGGCCCCATGCGTATGTGGTGGAGGAGGTATGAGTGTGTGTGTGTGTGTTGGGGGGGCGGGCAGTGAAAAGCCTGTAGGCCTTGGTGTGTATGTATCTTCAACTCAGAGGTTCAGTATCAGGAAACATGCCTAAGGTATTTTCTTGAATACAGCTTCAGTCAGTATCAGGGAGGATATTTAATCTCCCCTCCAGAGTGGCTGTCCCGCATTTCATTCCCACTAGTGACGTATGGCGCGCCCTATGCTCCATGTTCTTGCCAATGTTCATTCTTTCACTCTGTCTCTCAATTGTTCAGATTGGGTACTTCCTGTGATTTGTCAGTATGTTCACCGATCCTTTCCTCTGCCGTCTCCATTCTGTCACTGATGATGTCAGGTGAGGTTTAATTTTCAGTTACTGCATCGTTCAGTTCTAAAGGTGTGAGTTTTAGAAATGGTTTTGATTGCTTTGCTGAGAATGTCTATCTTTCCATTCATTTCCAGAGTGTATCCCCGTACTCCATGGAGCATGACTGTAATACTTTACCGTAGTTATTAACATCTGGGTCCTCTGAGGTTGGCCTATGTTGATTGCTCTTTCCCTTGAGAGTTATTGAGGCTTTCCTGGCTTTCACAGAACTTTGAACTGTGTTTTGGACATTTTGAATACTATCATATGAGGGTCTATGTCCTATTAAAACTTTTGAACATTTTTTTTTAAAGCAGTCAATTAGTCTGGTTATGTGCAGATGGCAAGTTCTGACCCACATTCTGCGGACCATGTTTCTGGTTTCTGGTTGGTTTTCAAAGGCTTTTCAGTGTAATTTGGGCCCACCTCGAGTCTGTTACCCGGGAGCCACCGAAGTTTTACACTTCAGTCCCTAAATTTCTGCTACATTGCTTCCAGAAAGTTTCATGCATGCAGAGCTCAGGGGGTGAGCCCAGGACTTCAATACAGATTTTGGGTGTCCCTGTGTTTAGCTGTGTCCTCACTGTGATTTCCTGTTGTCACTTCTCCTGGTGATTTGGCTACAAATCCAAGGTTTTAGCCTCCCCATTGTGTCACACATTCACAACTGGGTTTTCATCTGGGGCAAAACATTGATAGAAAAAATGAGAAAAAAAATTACAGCATTCCCTTACCTTCCCCAATCTGCAGTGGCCCATCTTGCCAGTTCCTGTCATCGGAGAGAAGGATTTCTCTTAGATTTTAGATGTGGCTCCCATTCTCTGTGGCCATCACTGCTGCCACTGCCCTGGGTGTTCAGCTTCATGACTGTGTTACAGCAAATACTCGGCACCCAGGAAGGGACAAGAGACACACACTCGGGGAATCGGAAAAGACTGTTTATGTCACATCGGCACCAGCCCAGCAGAGTCACCTCCAAAGGCCAAGCCCTGAGTCCTGGTGCTGGCCTTCTTTTAAGCCTGGCTAGCTTCCAGGTACTTTGGCAACACTCTATTGGCTGCACAGGGGGCACCATTGGTTGTGCTTCGCGGGCAGTTGGCTGGTGCAAGACGCAGGCAAGGGGAGTATCCGGCCTCGGACATCTGGCGGGCCCTTTTTTATCTGCTTTTGCTGGCTTTCCTTCTCAACTGGAACTTGCCTCAGTGCACCCCCTACATTCTTTCCCCAGAGGGTCACCCCTACTGTTCCTCTGGCCAGACAGGGAGGGTTTTTTTCTCTTGAGGCTTTTTCCATTGGCCCTGCTGTGTGGCTCTGGGCACTGGTCTCTCCTGGAGTGAAGGTCAGGAGATACAGGAGGGAAAAAAAATGCAGAAAACTCACCTCCATAGAGGTTGTCCTGTGAGTTCTGACGGCTTTCCTCAATTTGCCTGCTATCATTTATCTTTCCGGTATTTGTGCTAGGTGTTCTGCCCAGAGGTCTTGGTTATAATCAGTGAGAGAAACAGAGTGTGCTTATTTCATCGTAGCCCGACCCAGAGGCTGGAAGAGTGACTTTTCTTTCAGTGAACCTGAGAAGAGGAGAGGTCAGCCCTCGTGGCTTGGAAATGGAAGGATAAAGTAAAACAGTAAGACTGGAACCTAATCCCTAATCCTTGGGCAGGAGCTGGGGCAAGGGGTCTGTTAATTTTGAGCAGTGATTCCTTTAGGGAATCCATATCCATGATTGGATATGGGTGGGGGGAGGGTGCCGTAAGTGGTTAGAACCTCTCAGAAAGCAAAGAGCCTGTGCAGCAAGGCTCATGGGAATGTCTGTCTGTCTGACTCACCACTTCCCATTATTTTTGGCATCGGAAGGACAACTCCGTACACGAGGAGGTCACTGCAATGGATGTTAGAGTATGATCAAAAGGCTTGGGAATGGACATGCTGTGTTTGATTTAATATCAAGTGGAAAAAATAGGAGATAAGAGATAAGACCGTTTGTACATTGTGTTTTATGTATTCTGTGACTATAACGGTGTAGGTAATAGGCCAGAGATGGACAGAGATGTATGAAAATTAACGTGATGATGGTAGGGAACCTAAAGCGTGTGAGATTATGGGTGTCTTACTGGTTTTTTTTCAAACATTTACTTGGTGTTGTTCTGCTGACTTTTCCAATGTGGGAACATGTAGGAGAGTTCCTGGCCTGTTGCCTGATGGTTGTGTGGTTTTCCCATCTCATTGCTGTCATTTATTTGGGAAGGGCTTTCCTGATTGTCACTTCCCACTGACCCCTGATTAGGTGGTCCTGTGTCCTGTTCCTGTATCCCTGTGTCCCCCCTCCTCCGGGTCCTGAGGGGACACTTGGCCATTAATGCTTCTTTGATTTTCAATCTTCTGCGGTAGGCATGAGCAAATGCGGGTAAGGGCAGTACATTCTCCTGCTCACTGATGTGTCCTCGATGCCTTCCTAGTGCCCAGACCAGGCTAGGTACCTCCTCTCCAGAAGCTAAATACTCAGGTCTACAAATGAAAGACGACACTCCACAGCTAAGATATCTTTTTGCACTTTATTTGGCTTTTATGTTCTTATGTTCTCAGGCACTTTTCTGCACCCACATATCACTTTCTCTCCATATCGACACCCACCGTCCAAATCTTTCAGCCAAACCAAAGCTGGGTAGTATGGTGCATTGCGTTGGAAGCCAACCAAAGGAGAAGCCCAGTGATAGAAGAGTATTCGGTAGGAAAGGAAACTCAGAACTCAGGTTTTGGCGAAGGCTGGCCTTGCCAGGAATGGTCAGGAAAGCCTGAGGGATTGTGGCTGAAAGGGTCTCAGGGGCATTGCCATGTCCAGAGCCCTTCCTCTCTGGCCCACTCCTACTGTGACATACTAAATTCAAGCACACACGTGCTAATTCACGTGCACTTTCATTTATATATGGGCATTCTGAACTTGTTTCAGTCTGCACGCAAGTACAGGGAATCGCCCAATCCACAGGGCCGGCATTTTCACAGCAGGCTGCAAACTGACCCACCCCAAACAGCCCTAGCACATAGGGCTGGAAGAGTCCTCAAGCATATCTGCTCCGAACCACTCCTCCCACAAGTGACACTTAGATTTCCGCAACAGCAGTCAAGACAAGCAATCACCCAACCTTCTCTTGAGCACGTTGCGTAATGCTGAACTCACCGTCTGTGATTAATTGAATGTGTCAACTTGCCTGGGTCTTGGGGGGCTTCAGATATTTGGTTAAACATTATTTTGGACATGCCCGCGAGGGTACCTCCAGACAAGATCAGCATTTGAATTGGTGGTCTGTGTAAAGCAGACTGCTCTCCCCGATGTGGGTGGGCCTCGGCCAATCTGTCCAGGGCCTGAATAGAACACAAAGGGGCAGAGGAAAGGAGAATTTGCCCTCACACTTACACTGGTCTTCTGCCCTGTCTTTCCACCAAGCCTTGGTTTCACCTCAGAATCATTCTTAATATTGTTTTTTCAGTTGAGCAGAACTCAATCTGCAGTCACTGCCCCAGCTACTGGAAAGTTACTTCTCCCACGTTTTGAACCTCTTTATGTCTTCTGAGACACGTCTGATACTCTGAGTTGAAGACAGTCTCATGGATGGAAGCCTTGAGCCCTGTGGGACACAGCCTGGATGACGGTGGGTTCGTATCAGCTTCTTGAGCCAGAGACCCACAAGGCCAAGTCAAAGACTGGTAACAGGCGCTTGTTAGGACGTAAGAGAGTCTTTCCACTGAAGTCTGAAAACCTTCACCTAGGACCAAAGCCAAGGGTCCCTTGGGGTTTCAGGATCCGGGTTGAGGGCAGCTCAAGGCTGCTTATGGCACATCTGGCACCAGGACCTTGGTCTGTGCTTTTCGGCCCACTGCTATCTCTGGTCAGACTATATGGTTTTCCGGTGAGAAAGCCTTCAGATGCTATTTCCCCAATTTCATGTCGAAACCATGGGCTAAGTCATGAAGAGGACAGGCCATTGATCCATAAGAAAAATGAGGGGTCCACCTTCCAGAGAGTTTGGAGATAAGCTATGAATGAAACCCAAATGGTTGTGACGTTAGATTAGCAAAAGTTTATTTTTAAATACTTAATAATATTAACCGTGTAGGGAAACCTCTGGTTTCCTGAAATGGTGAGACTATCCGTTTAGACAATCCCATTTTTGACATAATTGTCCAGCGTGGAGGCGGAGTCTTGCTCGGGCCTTCTGGCCACCTTATTGTCGCTCACAGATGAGTCCGTGTTCTCCTCCGGAGGGTAGGCCTTGTTCCTTTTGGCAAATGCCTGGCTGATTTCTGCATGGGTTCTGTTTTTTGTCTCAGGCAGGACAAAATAGAAATAGATAGCACCTGTGAGGCAGATCGCAGCAAAAACCAGGAAACAGTAGGTGTCCAGACTTTTCTGTGGGAAGGAGAGACAAGGAACATCAAGGAGACAATCACAAATCTGGCTGTGAAACCATCTCTCAACAGATTTTTTAAATATTTTTTTAAGTGTTTATTTCTGAGAGAGAGACAGAGCACAAGCTGTGGAGGGGCAGAGAGAGAGGGAGACTCAGAACCCGAAGCAGGCTCCAGGCGCTGAGCTGTCAGCACAGAGCCTGACACGGGGCTCGAATCCACGAACCATGAGATCATGACCTGAGTTGAAGTGGGACGCTCAACTGACTGAGCCAGCCAGGTGCCCCTCTCAACGGATTTTTATGGCTCCCCATCCCTATATCAATATTCCTGGATGGCATACCAGGCCTGTGACATAGGCTCTATAGGCAAATGGTGCCTTAAGAAGCATTTGCAGTAGACATTCTCATATGAGCCATGAACACATCAGCTTCAAACCCCGGGACCCATGAAGAAATGCCAGTCTTCTGTTTTCTTTTTTGAAAACTAGGCATATAGAAACTAGTCATCATGAAAGCAACATGTCATACTTGCTGAAAGTTATTTTAAGTTCATATTTGCACACCTTAAATGAGGGTGCCTGAGGCTGGAGACTACCACCTGAAGCCTGAAAGTCACCCGTGACAGCTCTGTCCCCTCAGCTGTCATGCGGGACCCATGCACTGAGTCCCAGCTGGATTTCTTCCTCAAACAGGTCCCTGGTGTCGCCTCCCCTGGCGTCCCCACTCCTGAAGTCCAGCCTGGGGGGGGCACCTGGGGCCATATGGGACCACCAGACTCTGCTCTTGTGGGAAGGCAGCCACAGATGAAGATACATAAATGGATGTGCGTGGCTGTGCTCCAGTAGAATTTCCTTACAGAACAATAAACCCTGTGGTGGGCAGGATTTTGTCAAACCCAGCCACACCCAAGGGACAATTGCCTCTCGCCTTCTTCACCCACGTCCCCCATCCATGTGGCCTCTTCCCCATCTCTTCCCTGCAATGCAGCCCAGGGAGTCTTGCAAAAATGTATCTTGGTCATGCCAGCACCCTGCTTAAAACCTTGCATCTGCCTCCCATCGCTCGTGGGACCCACTTCCTTGGCTCGCCCTGGGGTCACGAGGTCTCCTCTCTGTGACTCTTCCGCGCGGGCTTTGACACTCCCATCTCCCACCCTTCTTCCGCTGACTCGGGGTCCCTGCACTTGCTAATCCTTCTTCCCTACACTGTCCACCTCCTCAGCTCTTGTCTCTCTCCTTCTCCAAGCACGTGCCCTGTCCCAGGCCAGGACCCTGTATTATCATCTCTCCTGGTTCTGTCCTCCTTCCCTGGACGTTGATGGTAACCGCATGGTTAGTAGTGTGGCTGCTTGATGAATGACTGTCTGCTGCTGGGCTGTCCGCTCCATGAGGCAGCAGCTCCGTGAGCAAAAATGTCTGGTTTTGCTCATCGCTGTGGCCCAGTGCTCAGGCCAGTGTGTGGGCAGTGGTAGGTGCTCAGCGGATAATTTATGGAGTGAACAAATCAATCGATCTGTCACTCAGATTTCAATCAGAGAAATCAATCTGTCTCGTAAGTTTCCCTGTTGCTGTGGACTTGACTTATGTGGCCCCCAAATTCGTATGTTGAATCCCTAACCCTCAATGTGACTATATTTGGAGATGGGACTTTTGGGAGGTAATTAAGGTGAAATGAGGTCATAAGGGTGGGGTCCTAATCCCACAGGATGAGTGGCCTTAGAAGAAGGGGGAGAAAGAGAGCTCTCTTTCCCTCCGTGAGCACGCAGAGGAAAAACCATGGGAGGCCACAGGGAGAAGGCAGCCGTCCGTGAGGCAGGAAGGGAGCCCTCACCAGAAACTGAGACAGACAGAGGTCCCGAGGTGCCCACCTGGAAAAGCAGATCTTTGGATGACATTGCCCTGGGCCCCAATCCTACAATTCCCATCTCTTTCGAAATGAAAGCTCTTTAAATACCTGCCTGCCCCTTTGTAGTTCTCTTTTCTGAGGCACTTCTACAGAACAGGCACACTGCAAGAGGACCTCGGGCCCCTCCGAAAACCCATTTTGCTAGCCCACCTTGCCGGGGCTGTGTGCCATCAGGAGGCTGGAAGCCAGAAGCTGGAAACAGGCTCCAGGGCCCAATTTACAATGGGGTTGCTCCTGCAAGGACCAGACCGGACCAGCCAGACCAGTCAGAGCCATGTGGGCCCGGGCCCGGGCCTTCGTTGCCCTTCCCCTCATCGTGATGCTCAAAATCACACCTGGGGTGGAGATTTAACATGAAAATAAGGTGTGTTGTGTCAGCTGCACCTGTGCGTCCTGGCTCCTACGTGCTTGTACGTGCTCAGAAGGCACCCCTTTCCCGCCTCGGCCCCTCAACACCTTCCCCGGCCGTTGTCTGGGACGCAGCCTGGTGTCCCTCCTCCTAAGGCTGCCTCCCTCAGCCCGGGTGTGAACTTGCAATACTCACACCATCCTTGCCCCTTTCTACCCACGAGAGTCAAAGAGCCTGAGGTCGGTAACAAGACCGGATCAGCTGGCACCTGGGCCTTGTGCTTGCAGGCTCCAGAACGGTGACAAAATGGGTTTCTGTCGTCTAAGTGCCCGGGTCTGTGGTGTTTTGCGATGGCGGCCCGAGCTGACCAAAATACCACTGGCCCTGACATCCTATCGTTTTACGACTGGGAATAATTAGAAAACCTAGGTCTCTGCTTTGAAATGAAGCCCGTTTAATTGAAGCTTGTACAAATTCAAATATTTTCATTGCTCCTGGGAATGGTAAGTCAAGAAGAAAGGATTTTTATTTATTGAAACAATTTTTGTGTTTGAGAGAGAGGACACGCACAAGTGGGGGAGGGGCAGAGGGAAAGAGAGAGAGAGAAGCTCAAGCAGGCTCCGTGCTGAGCGACAGGGCTCGATCCGTGGCCCTGGGATCATGACCTGAGCTGAAATCAAGAGTCGGACGCTCAACTGACTGAGCCACCCAGGTGCTCCAAGAAGAAAGGATATTTTAAATGACCAGTCGGTCTTTGCAGCAGCCGTGTCAGCAGGACCACTGGCTCCTGCTGGGGACATGAGCTGGCCCCTGCCTGCAGCCGAGGGACGCTGCTGATATTAATACTGGCATCAGAACTGAGCCTCGTTTGTTGAGGATTCTGGGGTGAGACCTTGAGCCGAGACCTTTGCACTCAGGGAATGAAGCGTCTTGCCCAAGGCCTCCCATTTGGTTGGCCTGAGGCTTCGAGTCTGCAGCCTTAACCTCCTTGCAAACTGGCTCCTGGTGGCCAGGCACACCCCGTCCCTCCAGGACCAGCTTCCTAAGCCACAGCTGGCCGATGCGCGTGGTAAGCTGTCTGAGCCTCTCGTGTCTGAAAACGCCTTTTCCCCTCTCTCATACGGGAAGGTACAGACTTCTGATTTCAAAGTAGTTTCCTCTCAAGCATTTGAAGACAGTGTTCCTTGCCCAATGGCAGTGGAATCTTGCTCAGAAGGAGGAGGATGTCCCCTGATTGTCATTTCTTTTCAGGTTATCTGAGTTTTCCCTATGGAACTTGGAGGGTTTTCTTTTTAACCCCAGTACTTTTTTTAACGTTTATTTATTTATTTTGAGAGAGACAGAGAGCATGAGAGTGGCAGGGGCAGAGAGAGGACAGAGGATCCCAAGCAGGCTCCCTGCTGTCAGCACAGAACCCCAGGTGGGGCTCGATCTCACGAACCGTGAGATCAGGACCTGAGCTGAAATCCAGAGTTAGATGCTTAACCTGACTGAGCCCCCCAGGCTTAATAAGAGTGCGTTGACTGAGTGGATAAAGGAATGAAATCTGAGCACTTTCACGGACAAGCATGAAGGGACAAAGGTGGTCTAGGTTAGATTGTCACGACGGGACCAAAATAGAATCCTTTTGCCCAGTGACAACCGCGACCCGTGGGATGCTGGCTCACAGGTGATTCATACCAAGCTCCCAGGTGAGTCAGTGCTGGGCTGTCACTTAAGAACCGATGGGGAGTCAAGTGCCTTCCACCTGTACCTCCAGCTCTGCGGAGAGCTTAACAAGTCAAGGCTGCTCCACGGTTGGAGCGTTAGGATGTCTCTAGGGGAGGCCGGAAGGCAGCAGGGATCTTAGTGATATCTTACGCCTCTGTCTTGCGTGGTAGCTCCCAAGCCGCTGTCATATGTACCCTTCGGGTCTTGTTGGAGTTGCTGCCTGACGGCATTTCAGCTCCACGTGCCCAGCCGGAAGCCGCATTTAAGGACCCTGTGGACGCCCCCGGCTTGCCCTTCCCTCCCTGGCAAGCCCACTCTTCCCCACTGGTTCTCAGACACACGCTGCTATATTCCCTGGGCCAAGATGGACACCAGACTCACCTCTGACTGCTTCCCCGCTCTCTGCCTGTCTCTGCTACTAAGTCCTGATGACTTCACCCTGAAACATCCTTTTTCTTTTTTGTAAAAATACACGCTTTTTTTTTTTTTTATCCAGAGAGTATTTACATAAAGTAACTTGCACAGATCTGAAGTGTAGAGTTCAACAAGGCTGGATAAAAGCACTCTCCTTTGTAACTAACACCTACGTCAAGACGCAGAACATTTCCACCACTCCAGAAAGTTCTTTGTGCCATTTTCTAGTCAGTGCCTCCTGTCTCCCAGCCACCTCCCTGCCGTCCCCAACACATAGAGTCAACCACCGTTCTGGTGTCTGTCACTGTACCCTCCATTTTTCCTGCCCCTGTCCCGGGCCACCAGGCAGCCAACGAGTTCTTTTAAAGTCACAAAATGAGGGGCGCCTGGGTGGCTCAGTCAGTTGAGCATCTGACTTCGGCTCAGGTTCACGATCTCACAGTTGGTGGGTTTGAGCCCCATGTCGGGCTCTGTGCTGACAGTCCAGAGCCTGGAGCCTGCTTTGGATTCTGTGTCTCCCTCTTTCTCTGCCCCTCCCCTGCTCACACTCTGTCTCTCTCTCAAAAATTAATAAACATTAAAAAAAAATTTAAAGTCACAAAATGGTTCTGTCTTAAAACCATGCAATGGCTTCCTAGAGTCCTTTGGAAAAACCCCAAATCCCTATCACGCCCTCAGTACCTGGGCAGATCCGGCCTCCACCCCCCTCCCCGCCCTTACAACTACCTGTGATGCCCTACATCCCTCAGCTGCCTGCTCTGGGCCTGCGCAGGGCCTCTGCCAGCCTCTTCCTGCTCCCCACCACCCTTGCCCCCACTGACTCCCTCAACCTCAGCTTGAAAGGTCCCTGCACTGGTCAGCCCAGTTAGGCCCCACTTTACCCCCTTCCATGAAGCCCAAACCTACACCTGATCCCACAAGGATCATGTCTATTCTCTCTGAAATGTTAGGGCAGGATTGTGCCCCAATGTCGGTGCCAGTGGAGAAGGAGCAAGTGAAAGGTTGTCTCCTCCTCCCTCTAGACCCAAGGATATCAGCTGGAGCCTCCAGAGACGCGAGGGGGCAGTTTTATTTGCTTTCAGATCCCACGATCCTGGGTCCGCATCAGCTTCCTCCTCACGCTGAATAGGCATTTGGGATATGACCCGATAATTTTCAAGTTGAAAAGAACCATTTTCCCGTTTCCAGATTTTACTGAACTCAAATGAAATTTTATAACTCCTGTGGAGTCAAGCAGGTGTACAATTGCAGGCAATCTTCTCCAAACCAGAAAATGCTGGTGCCGACGGCAGAGGCTGCTTGGTCTGCAGGCTTTTATAACCAACGGCCCAAGGGACACACCGATGCTGACCGTAGCAGAGGCCCAAGGAAAAGGCAGCCTTGGGCTAAGGACATGGAAACAGAGAGTGATACTAATGCCCCCACGGGTCAAGGCAGCCCATGCCATCTGCGCATATCTAGAACACTCTGCAGGAAGGGGCGGGGTGGGTGGCAGAGAAGGGGGAAGAGGGAAGAAGGCAACAAGCCATCCTGGACGGCTCAGCGAGTTCGGGGCAGTGGAAGCTTCCAGCGCTCACCATGAATTGCTCGGTCTTTCTTTTCTCCTCTTCCTAAGTGACCCTAGGACCACACGGCAGGAAGCAACCTTTATGGTACTAATAATGACCACGATGGCAACTGGTCCTGACTGTCCACGGGCAGACACTGTGCTCAAGACCTGACTTCACCTCTGATTGATTCGGGAGCCCTGCTGCAAAACTGGGGCAATTCTTTCGTTGCACGGACATAAAAATGACGGCAATCAAAGTTGGACAGATTTGACCGGCATGGGCTTCACCTAACTGCTGACGGGCATGGTCAGGATTCAAGTCACGGTCGGGATTCAAGGTCAGGCCGTCTGACCTCAAAGTCCGTACGGTCTTTCCAGTGTCTCATTTATATCTAAGGTAGTGCCAGGCAAATCGGGGCAATAGGAACAACAGACAGCTACGGCAGCCACCATTCACCAGGCTGGTCTGTACTGGAGATGGTCCTGACCATCAGGCTGGGAGTCCCCAGACACACAGCCTGACTCTGGGGTGTCAGTGCAAGTGACCCAGGGGGCAAGTGTCTCGGGCTGCTCAGAACCAAGTGGTTCTCCGGGAGGTGAGACTTACGGGGACAGTCCTGTTGTGGGTTGGATTGTGTCCCCCAAAAGGTATGGTGAAATCCTCACCCCGGGGCCTGTGAATGTGGTGCTGTTTGGAAACTGTCTTTGCAGAGGTAATCAAGTTAAGGTGAGGTCATACGACACCACGGTGGGCCTCCAATCCAATCACTGGTGTCCTTACAGAAAGAGGCCTGGAGACACACACGAAGGAGGAAGGCCCCGTGCCCAGGGAGGCAGAGACTGGGGTAATTAATGCAGCTACAAGCCGAGGAGCACTGAAAACCTCCAGCAGCTCGGAGAAGGCACGGGACACGCCCTTCCCTCACAGCTTTCAGGAGGAAGCAGCCCTCCTCGCCTCCTGACTGTGTGCTTCTAGCTTCTGGAACCGCGTGAGAATAAATTTCTATTGTCACAAACTGCTAAGTCTGTGGTACTTGGTGATGGCCGCTCTGGAACCCGAGATAGGAGGGGACGTGTCCAGCTGGAACTCAGTGCTTCTTGGGGCCTCTGGGAGACACGGAGCACACAGCAGAGTCGCCCCCACACAGACAAGGAGGGGGAAGCTGAGTATTCACTCACACCCTCGCTGGCTGTGGGCCGCCCCGACCGTCTGCTTGCTCCTCCCACAGGCTGAGAGCGAGCCCCACGTGGGGGGTGGGGGTGGGATGACGACAGGATTCTCAGAGTTGTTTGGGGAGGAGAAGGTCAGGGTGAGTGGGTGTGGGCGGGGCCCCAGCAGCAGCTGTCCCACAACCATAGTCCACGAGTCCTCATCCCAGCCAAAGGAGGTGACATCACCTCTGGCCAGGTACTGTGGGCACTTCCCTTGTGTGAGCTCACTCAGCCCTCCTGTGACCCACGGGGTCCATTTGTAGACGGGGAGGTCAGGGCGGGCCAGTGATCCCAGCCCTGGCGGCCCCCAGTGCCTGCTCTGAACCTCCACAGGCTCTGTGCTCCGTTGGTGAATGAGAGTGAGGGATTTCCCATTTTAGAGATGGGGAAACTGAGGCTTGGAGCAGTCAAGGACCTAGCCCAGGGCCCCCCTGCTTAATGCGTGTGGGAGTGAAGTTTTGGGCCACGTCGCTGTCTGAGGCCGTGCTGGCTCTGATGTTTGCTTTCTGGGGTAGCTCCTTGCAGGTCCCTGCTCGGCAGCTGGGATATATTTACCACTGACATGTTTTGGGAAACATGAAAAACTCAAGATGTCTTGAAAAACCGCACTTGGGGCTGGAATGAGCTGCACTGTGTCTACCGCCAGGATTCACAGAAGTCCTAACCCCCCGCACCTCAGAATGTGGCAGTTTGTGGAGGTAGGGTCTTTAAAGAGGGGATCAAGCTATAGTGAAGTTGGATGGTGGGCCCTGACCCAATGTGCCGGGTGTCCTTAGAAGAGGAGACTGGAACACAGGCACACACACAGAGGGACGGCCATGTGAAGACACGAAGACAAGATGGCCGTCCACACACCAAGGAGAGAGGCCTCAGACGCCATCAACATTGCCAAGACCTTATCTTGGACTTCCAGCTTCCAGAACTGTCTGTTGTTTAAGCCCCCGACCCTGTCTGGTTGTGGCAGCCAGGCAGACTAAGACAGATACTCCTGTGGCTGCGATGGTTTCCGGAAGGGTGGTGGGACAGACCTGGTCGTTTGTGGAGTCCGCAGCGCAGAAGGACCCACATGGGAGGGTCAGGGTGGTGGGGGGTGCGAACCTGAACGTGTAAGTCCTGCATTTGTCTAGTGTAGTCATCATGGCCAACAGCAGCCCCAGGGCCCGGCCTCTGCCCTGGCAAGCTCCTGTCCTCCTTGCCTTCCCTGTCCCGGGTCAGGGGGCCCACCTTTCACAGAATCTAAATGTGGTCCCCTGGCCAGGGTCTCCATCAGGGTGACCACAGAGGCCGTTCACCTTGAGTCAATGCTCACACCTTGCACGTTTCCTGAACGGTACCCCAAACCTAGAGACCCTGGAGACATCCTACCCACGGGCATAAGGAAATGCTCATAATATCATGGCATTTGAGAAAAGCAAAAGAACAAAAAATTGGTTCCAATTTTTATAAATATGAAAAATTACATATATTTGGAAGAAAGGAAGGAAACAGTGTCATTAACCCATTAACATGCCTGGTTTCACCGCTTTACAGTTTCTACAGTGAGCCTGAATCATTTATAATTAGAATCCCCTCATAACTTTACAGGAAACAAGGAAGGAGGAGGACGAGAAGGGGAGGAAGGGGGAAGGGGGAGGACGAGGAATAAACAGAAGGAAAAGAAGGAGAGGAAGAGGAAAAGGAAGATGAACAACTCGGTCAGTGACTGTCCCCAACAGAGAACTAGCCCTTGTGTTCTGCCCTCTTAGACGGACTCACTCAGTGGCCCTCAAACACTGGCTGAGTGAATGAACCCTACAAGGGCTGTGTTAGGAATCCTGAGAAAATGTACGTAAACCGTCTGGTCTGGTGCTTGGCACAGAAAAAGCAGCAAGATGCCCAGTGAAATGTTGATACTATGGGAATAATTCATTAATTTGATGTGTTGCTACAGTGCCCCAAGGGGCAAGGCGAGGGGCTGATCCGTCCTCAGCCTCTCTGCTGCCCTCCCTTGCCTGGTGGTGAGTTATAATTACTGTGTGTCAGCTTAATTACTAGTGATCCCCTCCTTTTCCTTCTGCCGCTCCTTCCAGCTCCACTCTGCCCCCAGGAACAGGCTGAGTTCACACACTACTCTCCTGACCTACCCTTGCTGCTGGCCTGTGCAATGTTCCTCTCTTGTTTGTATTTGTTTCTTCCCTTCTTAGCCTCAGTGCTGCTCTCATTCCTCTGCCCTGCTGTGCCCTTCTCCCACCTCTGGACAAACTCCTGGGTGAGTGTTTGATAAATGTCCTTGAGCTGACCTGTCCTTCTCGACCCCCATCCTCTATCTTTCCATCAGTCTGTATGTCTATTGTCTATCGAGCTATCAATCTATCCCTCTTTAAAATTTTTTTTTCCAAGTTATTCATTTTTGAGAGTGAGAGAGACAGAGTGTGAGCAGGGGGGAGGCAGAGAGAAAGGGAGACATGGAACCCGAAGCAGGCTCCAGATTCTGAGCTGCAAGCACAGAGCCCAGCGTGGGGCTCGAAGTCACGGACCGCAAGATCATGACCTGAGCTGAAATCGGATGCTTAACTGACTGAGCCACCCAGGTGCCCCTCTATCAATCTGTCTCTAATCTCTCTTTATCTTTGTGCAATTCGTAGTGTTGTTATATGTGTGTTTACGTAAATTTATGTAACTTACATAAATGGAATCTGGCTACAGCCTTCACTCTGCACTTGAGCTCTCTCAGCACCGGGTTTAGGTCTGTACACGCCGCGGATAAAGATCTAGCTCACTGCTTCTCACTGCAGAGGAAATGTCATGTGCCTCTGCTAGCCCTGTATTGACGCTTTCCCGGAGGACAGTGCCCAGGTTACTTGTACCTCCTCATCACCATGGACAGCGCTACAGTTACTGTTCTTGGGCATCTACCCTACGGACCTTTGCAAAAATTTCCCTGGGATACATAATTAGGGGTGGAAATTGGGGTTAACAACTGGTTCCACTGGTGCACGAGCGTGTGCCCATTCCCGTGATGTCTTTGCCAACACTTGGTAATTCTCCAGATTCGTAATTTTGATAATTGGACAAATACCCACGTTTCTCCTTCTGTGAATTGTCCTTTCTCATTCTCTACTAACCTCCCCAGTGGGACTCCTGCCTTCACTGTTGACCTGCAGGACTTCCTTAGTATCCCAGCCATCAATCCCCTGCCCGAGCTGTTCCTCACAGGGCTGACGTCCTTCCTTTTGTTATCACCAAATCCGTCCCCTTTCTCTGCATTGTTTGTGCTTTTAGGGGTCTTGTCCTTCCCTGTCTGGGTCTCACAGATACCTTCCTACTTTGTCTTCTGTTTCATTTTTCGTTTTACTTTCCACATTTGGCTCTTGAATCCATCTGGAGTCATTTTTCACATCTTCTCTATTTATTCCCTGCCTTCTCTCTCTTCTTTTTTTAATTTTTTTTAAGTTTGAAAGTTCTTGCTTAACCAAAGGGCTCAACAGGTAAAATAAAAATATTTAGAAATTACTGATCTACAAAATACCCTCTCTATGAATAGGAAGGAAAGGAGGACTTGATATATTTTTAAGATTCTGCTGTGCTGAATTTCTGACTGTGAGGTTTGCATCACAGCCACGGACATCCTTCCCAGGGCCAGACTGATGATTGACCAGGACTTCCACTAATTGGGACGACCAAGAATGGGAGAGAGCTGCACTGAACTGTAAGGGTCAGGCTTTAGGAGGAAAGAAGTTCTGACCGTCACATGGCCCTTCTCCTCTGAATAAAGTCTTCATGGTCCCCTCCTGAGGAGGCCAACAGCCTTGTTTAAAGTATAGAGATCTTGCAACAATGTGGGTGGAACTGGAGGGTATTATGCCAAGTGAAATCAGTCAGAGAAAGATAGATATCATATGTTCTCACTCATATGTGGAAGTTGAGAAACTTAACAGAAGACCACGGGGGAAGGGCAAGAAAAAAGATACAGAGTTACAAACAAAGAGGAAGGCAAACCATAAGAGACTTTTAAATACAGAGAAAAAACTGAGGGTTGATGGGGGTGGGGAGCTGGGGGGGGGGGCAGCGGGGAAAATGGGAGATGGGCATTGAGGAGGGCACTAGTTGGGATGAGCACTGGGGGTTTTGTGTAAGGGACGAGTCACGGGAATCCACTCCCGGAGCCAAGAACACACTGTATACACTGTATGTTAGCTAACTTGGCGATAAATTATATTAAAAAAATTTTTTTTAATTATTGGAGTAAAAGAAAATAAAAATAGATCATAGAGATCTTTCTGGGACCAGTTCAGAGGCATCTGGGCTATGAGCACAACTCGGAAGGCTGTGCTGCTAGTCGGCTGACACTGGCTGTCACTGCAGGGGATGAAAAACGAGCGTGTGTGAGCTACCCTGTCACCTGCTTAGCTGGCTGCCCAGTCAGGTGCTGCCTTGTGCGTGATCCCCTTCCCCCTGGGGGAAGTGGACCTACTCTCTTCCTGACTGATCCCTCCCCTGCCCATCGTCCTGGCCCAAGTGTGAGCACGGCTTCTCCGGCAGACGACAGGAAATCCCAGCCACCAGGCCTCCCTGCCTATAATATGCCCCCTCCAGTCCAGACCCCACACAGCCAGAAGGGTCTTCTTGAAACACAAATCCAACTGCTCATCCCACTGCTACCTTAGTATCCTTCACTGTTTCCTCAGCACCCACATCAGGGGTTCTCACGCAGGGCTACGCATTAGGATCACATAGGAAAATACTGATAATGCCGCCCCCTCCCCCACCGACTCAGAATCTCCATGATCCTACGCATCATCATTTATCTTAAACTCCCCCCAGGTGAACCTCGTGTGATTCCAGGGCTGCGCACCTGTCAGCTAGATGATCAAGTGCAAATTCCCTAACAGAGTGTTCAAGTCCAGTAGGATCAAGTATATGATCGAGTCCATATAGGAGCGTCCAGTCTGTCTCCTGTTTCTGGGCACTTCCAGGCTCTTTTGTAATCTGCCAGGAGCCCTGCCACCCCAGAACTGGCACCCCATGCTGCCTCCTAGGTGTCTCAGGATGATCCTGTGCTCAGTTGGGGGGTGGGGGCAGGAGGCAAGGACTCAGCACCACGCCTGGCTGGCTTCTGGGTAGCCCCCGATAAGTGACCAGGTTCTGCTTCCCAAACCCACCCCCACTTCCTGCGGTCAGCTGCACAATGGCCCCCAAAGATATCCAGGCCCCGATAACCTGGGAACGTTGTCTTACATGGCCAAAGGGAATTTGCAGATATGATTAAGATTCTGAGATGGGCAGATGATCCTGGATCATCTAGGTGGACCCCACCTGCAATCGCAGTGTCCTTTTAAGAGGGACGCAGAGGCAGGTATGACATGGAAGGTGAAGGCCAAGGGACCGCTGTAGCAAGATGCTCCCCTGCTGGCTTTGCAGGTGGATGAAGGGCCCGGGAGCCAAGGGATGCAGCTGAGAAAGGCAAGGCGGCATCTCAGGGGCCTCCGGATAGAGCGTGGCCCTGCCCACAGCTTCACATTAGCCCAGGGAAACTGATCTAGACTTCTGGCCTCCAGAACTGCAGAGAAGACACTTCTCTTGTTTTAAGCCTCCTCACCCCCACTTGTGGTATTTGTTACAGCGGTCTTAAGAGACACATACACGCCTCATCCCTCAATTCTGGGGTTCCATCTTGCTGCCTGCAGCCCCCTCGGGCCCCCTCGAGGCCCACCTCCTCAAACTCATTGGCCAGCCTGCCCCTGTCATCTCTGTCACGGCCTGTTCCTGCTGTGACCGATCAAGCCTAATGCCTTCTAAGAATCCCAGGATGTAATCTCACAGTGGCCCAGTGAGCAGGTCCTGTGATTCCCCTCAATATGCACATGAGGAACAGAGGCCTGGAGAAACCCAGGAATCTGCCGCAGGCCACACAGCTTATGGGGAGCAGAGTGCGGACTTCAGCCCAGGCCCTCTGACTATAAAAATCCTGAACCCTCAGCCGCAGTCTCCGTGTTTATCGAGTGCTACAAACAGAACTCCTAAAACGATCACTGTCCTCCCGGGCAGCAACAAAGGACGTATAACGTAACTGGCTCGGCCTCAGTCAGCACTGGAGAGGCACAGCCCTTGGCTGGGACTCTCGCTGGCGGGGAGCCCAGGACCACGCGGTGATGAGACAGGTCTGCCCTGCAGGCTACACAGAACCTGGACGCGGGGAGAGCTGGATGCAGGATTTCTCTGGTCAGCAAGGGGAATGGGTGTGCTCACCCCAATCACTGGCTTCTCCCCAAGTCACTCTACACAAAATAATGCGCTTAAGGAATTTTATATGAACAGGGCCGTATTTAGAGCCCCTGGAAGCGTCATGTTCAAGGCTGGCTTAGCACTTCTCGCCCTCTGGATGGGAGAGGCCGGGCAAGATTTGTGACTCTCTCGGGGACGCTATACAGTGAAGTGGTTAAGGATGCACAACCCGGGAGCTGCTTCAATCCCACTTCTGCTGTTGGTGAGCTGGGCCACCCTGGCTAAGTGACTTAACCTTTCTGTGTACTGGTTTCTCATCTGTGAAATGGGGCCATAATGGCACTCGCCTCACAGAGCGCTTGTGGGATTGAGTGGATTACGACGTGCAAGTGCCTGGAATAGAACCAGGTGCATGGTCATCGCTCAATCAGTGTTGGCTATGTTGTCAGTCTTGGTGGTTTCCCACTGGATTAGTTTCCTGTGCCAGATGCAACAAATTACCAAAAGTTTGGTGGCTTAAAAGAACAGAAATGTGTTCTCTCATAGTTCTGGAGGCCAGAAGCCCCAAATCAGTATCACTGGGCTGAAATCATTTCCTCTGGAGGCTCTCGGGGAGAATCTGCTCCCCATCTCCCTCAGCTCCGGGAGCCGCTGGCGCTCCTTGCTTGTGGTCTCATCACTCCAATCTGCCTCTGTGGTCACGTTTCATACGCTTCTTCTGTGTCGAATGTCCTTCTCAAAGGCACCCCTGAGATGCCGCTGGGCCCACCCCAGGATCATCTCCCTGTCTCAAGATCCTTAACTCTGTCACTTCTAGGGAGACAGCTTTTCCATACAGGATAACATTACAGGTTCCAGGGAGTAGGATCTGGTATCTTTGGGGGCTGTTACCCACCACACCTGTGTTTATAGCCCTAGCTCCCTTCTGATTCGCACCAGGGCCGGGCTGGAAACTGCCTGCCGAAACCAGGAGACTTTGGCTTGTGTCCCGAACCTGCCTGTTAACAGCTGAATGACTGAGGACAAACCACAGAGGTGGCCCAGCGCCAGCCTCTCCCCACGGGAGACGGCACTCCATAAGCTATACACGTGGGAGGGGTGAAGGGACAATCCCATGAGTATCCCCTCCCCCGCTTCTGCTTCCAGGGAACCCAGCCCACGGCAGTGTGGTATCTCGTGTTAGTCATACAGCAAACCTGTGGACTATCACAAATCTGAGACCTGAGGAGGGAGGGGATCTAGGGGATGTGCTGTTATGGGGGCTTGACACAGGGTCACGGTTTTAGGGTTCTTTGTGGCTTGACTACAAGGTGCCTCCACTTTTGTCACCCTCACCACGCGAGCCAGGTCTGTGGCAGGTGAGTGGGAGTTCCCACGGCCGATGCCAGGGTGAGGGGGACGCTCGTTACTGATGGGTGGCCACCCCCAGCAAAGGCAACCCTGCTGCCCAAGGAAGAGGGGAGTCTATCCATCAAGGCTGGAGGCAGCAGTGTGGCAAGGCTATGTCCACAGTTCTTATGCCAGACATACAGCTCAGCGTTTAACCTGGAGTCAAGTCCTCATTTATATCTGGACCCCAAAGTTTGAACTTGGTATCTAGGGTCTCTCGTGATCGGGGCCAAACCTTCCTGCCCAGCCCTTCTGCAATAACACCCCTTCTACATCCCCCGATACCCCCCGCTTCAGCTCCTTAGGACCACTTGGTACCTCAGAACACAGGACTTGTTTCCACGGCTCTGAGCCTCGGCTCCTGCCGTGGACTCTGCCTGGAAGGCCCTTCTCCTCTGCCACCACGGATCTAACTGCCACTTATGCTCCAAAGCTGGGCTCGTGCCCCTCCTGTGAGACGCCTCCCCGGGCAGACTCCTGCCGTGGGAATGACCGCCCCCCTCGTGAGAGCCGCTGCAAGTTTGTGCACTCTGTGGGCACGGGCTCCGCTCTGCCTGGTGGGACCACCCCCGGGTCCACATCTGCCTCCTCTCCCACAGCTGACAGCCACCCCAGCTTAGAGCCCCCAGCAGCCGTGCAGGTCTTATTGGTGTGTCCCCACACCCCACCAGTGCTTGGCATTGTTGTAGGTACTCGGCAAGGGTTCGAGGAATGAGTGAGTGAGTGCATGAATGAGTGAATGAACATGTGCATTTTGAAATCTAAATGGTTTTTGGTGGGGTGACCCAGAGGGGCTAGACAGGGTTAGGTTTGAACGTTGGCCCTACTCTTTCATAACAGTGTGATCATACACACCCAGTGTGTCTTGTGCCCTCGGGTGACACATGTCACCTCCCACTCAGCCATCGTTTGGTCATGGCCAGGCCTTGTGCCATGCGTCTCGATACAACACAGCTTAGTGTCTGGCCTGCAGCCACTGGTCGCCTTGTTCTAGAAAGACACAGACGTCCACACACTCATGGACCCGCCATCTTGGCCAGTACAAGGGGATGATGGGGTCACTCTCCTCCAGGGACCCTGAGAGCCCTGTTTCCAGACGGCTCCAAGTGAAGGTCTGGCGACTGCCTGGCAGAGATGTGGTAATGGCCCTGGCGTGTTCACTGAGGGCTCCCTTCCTTCCCCGTCACCCCTCAATTCCTCCTTCACGCAGTCCCTGGTAGCTCACATAGCCTGTCAGCTTTTCACGACCCTGCCGCACTGACCCAGCGGGCTGCTGCAGAGATGGCTCTCCTCCTTGGCTCCCCCAGACCACCTACCCATGTCCCTTGTGTGGCTGTGGACATTGCCAGGCAAGGTCAAGGTCAGGTGGTCTCTGATGTGGGAGCCACACATCTCTCCAGCTCTAGCCCCAAAATGCCAAAGGCAATGACAAGATCTGAGCCCAACACCTCTCAGGGAACAGGTCAGAGACCTGCCTGCTGGGTCCTCCCCAGCCACTCGTCTTTCTGTGAAGCGCCCCCCGCCCCAACTCCTTTTTGCCTTGCCCCAAACCCTGAAACCTCAGCCCGTAAGGAATGGTGCCCACAACTCTCCTGTGACTCCTGTGCCCTTGACACGTCTGAGAGGAGACTGCTGCTCTGGATATTCAAAGACAGACATGCAGACTTGTGTCATTTCTGCAGGGGGGGGGGGCCCTCAGCTCTGTGGGCGGGTGGCATCCTTCTTGGCCCTGAGTCCTTACCTGGGCCCTGGCCTTATTCCTCTGCTCTGGGCTGGGCTCTGAGTGGCCCTCGGGCTGACTTGCTCTGCAAAATGTGGCGCACGAGATCATACCGGTGGTGTGAACGGATGCATTTTTAATCACAGTGACAGCACGCTCGGGGAGGGGATCCTCTAACCACTGAGAGTCCTGGCTTACTTTGCCCTCAGATGCTCTAGTCCATCACACAGGGTGACCCAGGATGAGCTGTGGCCCCAGAAACCTCTCAGGCTCCCGGGCGCCCAGCTGGAAGCGAGCCAGTTAGAATGAACGTGATCCCCTAAATTAGTGGTCAAGGCTATCAAAAACTGGGTTACGGTGAATGGAGTTTGACACACACCAAAGCCCTGTGGGTAGAGGAAGGGCACGTGGGGCTGACATCCATGGGTGGGACCATGTTCTTCCTCCCATTGGTACGGGACCTTCAAGTGTCCTGAGCCTGCTGAGTCTGACTTTCCTCCTCCAAGGGTGGGCAATGGCCATCACTATGGAAGGACAGATTTCTGGCTCTTCCCCTCTGGACACGAGGCACTTTGCATTTCCCCTGGGGCGAACCGTGTGACTGAGGCTTTCACTCAAGGGCATTTGCGTGGTGGCAGCCCGCGTCACTGCCGGGCGAGGCCTTAGTGGACAGGTGTGAGACCCGTCACCTGCAGGGGCTGTTGCTGCAGAGGGCAGAAGCCTGAATCGGGAAGTTCTGGGGCAGGATCTCCAGTCCCCTCCCCCGCTCCCCCAACGAACACCTAGCATGAACAAGACACGGTCCTGGGTGCTTTAAAGCCCCTGAGACTTGGGCACCATTTCTTCCTGCAGCAAACCCAAACCATCCTGGCCAACATGTGGGGGCAGTGAGACCTAGCGTGCCATGGCGTGATTGCGCGCGTGACCTGCTCTGTCGTGGTCGCTGTCCTCTCCTGCACCCCTTCCCTGACAAAAGTCACCCAGCTAGTAGGCCGAACCAGCAGGTGCTTCAGGAACCCGGCACAAGCCTGGCCCGTACACACCGAGTTCCTGGCAGTGTCTCGAGGGACAGGCAGCACTATGTCTCTGCTGGGAGAAGCTGTGGACGGGTTATGATTCGCCAGACGAGTGACATGAAATAAAGGTCAGATGGATCCGATCAGTTGGAGACCCCTCTGAGGTGCGTGCCTGCGTGTGCACGTGTGCATGTGTGCATGTGCATATTTAAACGTAAATTAACTCCTTGGGCCCAGCTCGAACGCACTTGTAGGAAGGAATCCCCTGCCGTATAACCAAGGGCTCCTTCGTCCCCTTGTCTCACAGGCGAGGACGAGGGACTGGGCTCAAGTCCTGCTCTGTCATTTCCCAGGGGAGGACCTTGGGGAGTGGTCGCATCTCCCCGAGCTCTGGTCCACTGGTCCGCACGAGGGAGACACGAAGGCACGACCTCCCGGCACTGACAGGGGTTGACTGGGGCCTGGCACCCAGCAAGTGCTCAGCAAACACCGGTGTTCCAGAAGCGCCTCTGTGCTGTTCGCTCATGAACCACGGTGGGAAAATGAGGGGTCGTGTTTGGGGTTGGGGGGCTTTCACCGTCCCCCAACCCCAAACTGCTCGGAAGACAGTGGCCTACTTCCCAGGCACAGAAAGCTTAGGGGTGGGCCAGGTGAAGCCTCTAGAGCTCTCCACTTACATTGCAGGGGTGGTAGGGGGTCCGTGTCGACAGAGAAGTGGTTTGAAGTTAATTTTCCCCACAATAATGAACATTTTACTGATCCCTGGCTCTGCTGGCTTTGACCCAAACAGGAAAAAGCCATTTCAGGTTCGAAGTCATTGAAAAGACAACTTGTTATGTTCTGGCCGCTCCGAGGATGGGAGGAAATGGGCGTGGGGCCCAGGGTGTCCCCCACGTCATGCACGCTTCAGAGGCAGGGTGCCCGTACCTCAGATGCAGTTGGCGATGCTTTAAAAGTCACACGGCGGGTCAGCCTCTCACCCAGACTAGTGAATTGCAGGCAGAGAATGCCCACAAGTAAGAGGCCCGGGACAGAGGGACCAGGTTGGGTGGTGACTGCGCAGGACCTCGGGCTGACTGCGTCTGTTCCCTGAGCCTCAGGCTCTCGGCAGTGAAGTGGATAAGACAGGAAACCCCAGCTCAGGGCTGTAGGAGTGGGCACAGAAGAAGCCGTGTGCAGGGGACCTGTAACCACGGACGCAGGTGTAACCATCATGCGGTGCTGTGGCCAGGCCTGTTGACCTGGGACTCAGTCGAGCTTACAGCAGGGCCTCTGGGATGTGCTGGGCTTGGTGCTAGTCAATTAATAAGCAAAGTATTAACCCCAGGGGAGGGGGTGAGGGTTGAAATGGTCCCTGAGAATGGATGGTGGGTCTTCCTCAGGGACATCTGATGGATTCTCACCTTCACTGATGGTATCACTTCTGTCATGGGCAGCAGGGAGCCCTGGAGGCATTGGAGCAGAGGAGCTGGACCCTCTTTGGCATGCAGCTGGGCCCCTGGCTCTGGGCAGAATACCTGTAAAGTCTTCGTCTTTTGTGCTCCTGCCCCCAGAGAACTCTCTGATCTCATTTCTTGCCTCTGCCATTATCGTTACTCACTCTGTTCCAGCTACACTGGCCTCTTTGCTGTTCCTTACACAGGCCAAGCATGGCCCTGCCTCAGGACCCTTGCACTTGCTGTTTCTCTGCCTGGACCTCTCCATTCCTGGGCTGCTTCACTTCACTCAGGTCTCTGCCCAGGTGTCACCTCCCTTGAGGTGTCGCCTCTAAAATACGAGGTGTCACTGTCACGTGTAAAATAGCACATCTGTTTCTGCTGCTTCCCTTTCTGGCTCCAGGACCAACAAGCACAGGTTTTTGTGCCCACTCTATCCCCATTGCCTGAAACAGTGCCTGGTACAGAGTAGGGACTCAATAAATACGTGCTGAATAAACGAGCGAGTTGACCTACACAGAAAGAACTTGTATCCATTTCCCGAGTTAGCATTTCCCTGTCCGTCACGGTCACCCTTGGGACGGTGATCCCGTCAGCTTGGTTATGATGCCAATGAGGAT
Source organism: Acinonyx jubatus (assembly GCF_027475565.1). Classification (NCBI taxonomy): domain Eukaryota; kingdom Metazoa; phylum Chordata; class Mammalia; order Carnivora; family Felidae; genus Acinonyx; species Acinonyx jubatus. The sequence continues at coordinate 194,965,983 of NC_069382.1, read as the reverse complement.
GTCCGACGCATGGCACGTTGCAGCGTGCACTGTCACTGTTACCCGGACCTCGTCTAGCACCGTGACAAGCACATGCACAAAGGCAGGTCTGGGATTCTACCCTAGGCTTCCCTGCAGACCCTCAGCGACGGGAAGCCCACTCCCTCTGAGGCAGCCCTTGGCATCCTGGGCAGCTCCTGGAAGGTGCAGGAAGGAGAAAGCGAATTAAGGGTTTGAGCCAAGGTGCATCTCTGCCGTCCTTAGGCCAAGAGCATGAGTTTCCCAGTTGTGACAGACCCGGCCTCTGCTCTGTGGATCAGCCCTCAGGGTGCCGAGTCAGAGGGCATCCCATGGGCAAGAGACCGCTGGGCTCATACCTGGATGAACGGGAAGAGGAGCCCCACGGCGAAGTTGGAGAGCCAGTTGACGGTGCCCGCGATGATGAAAGCAGCCGGCCGCTGGGGCTGCTGGAAGAACTCGCCGGTCAGGATGAACGGGATGCCCCCTGTGGTGGCAGAGCAAGGGCGCACGATTAATCACCGTGACAAGGTGACAAGGTCGTGCTGCCGGCCTCCATCTCCATATGGCAGGGCGGCACCCTTTCCGTGAGAGCCGGCCCTGCCTGGGCGAGGGACAGCTTCGGGAATGCGTGCTGCAGTCAGCCCCTAACTCCCCAAAGTGTACGAACCGCCTCTCTGACCTGGCGCATCCCAGTGAGAGGCGACTGATCCTGTTGGCTCTCCCAACGCCTTCTGAATCAAGCTGTAACCCGCCACAAGATGACTACAATAGATGCCAACTTGATTTCCAAGGCAAGTGACATTCACTGGCATATTGTGTCAGGCAGGTCCTGGCTCCCATATTCCCTGGGAGAGAAACCTGAAGCCCAGAGAGCTTACTTGACTTACTCAAGGTCACCCAGCTCCAGTGTAGCAGGGCCAGAACTGAGGCTTGGGACTCGACCTCCACAGGTCGGCACTGCCCCCGCTGATCCTTGCCTGACGGGGTGGAAACCCTCACTCAACCGGCAAGCCATTCGTCTTCCTGATCTCCCCTGTGACTGGATGGGTGGTGGGTCCCAGTCCCAGAGTCGCCCCGGCAGCGGGATGTCACTCAGCAGAAACATCACTGGCATTGACGGAGGACAGTTGTTTATCTTGAGGACTATAATGTGCAGTTGCATGATGTTTGTCACCCCTCACCTCCTGGATGCCCGGAGCTCCCCACAGGGGCTTGCACCCATTTCCAAATGTCCTCGGGGTGCCACACGTAGCTGAGAATCCCCAAGGTCTGCACCGTACTCTCCCTGAACTCAGCGAGATCCAGGATTGGGCCCTGTGCCCAGACCCTGGACCTGGGGCTCAGCATGGCCACTGGGGTCCTGTTTGCACCACCCCCCAAATGCAATCCCCACTGTGCCAATCAGATCTACATGCCGGCGTCGTACAGACAAGGGTAGTGGAAGGGGAATGCCAGACTCTAGGAAGACACTTAAGGGTTCCATGGTTGTTGACCGTGCTGGGGCTGGTCCTACAGTGGTGGACGACAGGAGCAATGTCCTGCCCCCTTGGGATTCATTCCCTCTTCTGGAAGGGGGGAGAAATGACTTGTCTATGAAAAAGAAGTGAACGAATGAATAAGTAATTACAACATGCGCTAAGCATGGAGGGAACACACTCAGCACTGGAGGGAGCCGGTGTTCGTAGCGGTCAAGGAGGGCTCTCTGGGAGGCGATGGGTCAGATGTGACTTGAAGGAGGAGACACAGCTTGCTAAGATTTGGGGAAGACTGCCAGGCAGAGGGACGGGAGGGTGAAAGGGATTGGGTCAAGGTCTAGAGCAGAGGCCACTCTGTTGAGCGAGGGGAGAGAGGAATGGTATTAAGCGGGAAAGGGAAGCAGGACCAATTAAGCAGCCTCTTGTAGATCAAGAAGAGGGTCTGCTAGTGAAGAAAAACAATGCGGGGTTTTGAGTAGGGGCTGATGTGATCCGCCTGCATTTTGTAGAGGCCACAGCTGTTTAGAGAGGGGACCAGAGGGTGGAGTGGTGGCTGCAGGAGGCTGCTGGCCAGGGCAGGAGGAGGCCACGGTTGCCTAGAGGGCTTGCATGGTGCCAGTGGGGATGGAAGGAAGGGGCAGAATTCAGAGACTCCACCCCATGGAGGCAAAGCTTTCACTGTGAGCGTTACAAACAACATATACTGATCAAGTTCAACCAAGAAACCCAAGGTGACAGGGGTCACAGGACGACTCAAGCCTGTCCCTTCAGAGTGTTCACTGTTATAACCCCTCTATTCTGCCAGCAAGCCTTGGCCTCCAGCACATCAAGATGACTCAGAATGGACCAGCCCCTCATCCCCCATTAGACTATGAGCCCTCCAGGGCAGACAGTGTCCCCATCTGCCTGGCATCTTGGGCAGAGAGTAGATATGTGATCGATATTCACGTACTTGTATTAGACACTCAAAATTTGATTTTGAAAAGATCTGATATATTGTTTACTACAAAGAAAGGAGACTTTCCATATCTTAAAGGTATCTATCAAAATGTGCAAGAGCAACCATGATGCATTGAAATGTGCGAAAACCAGCCTTTAGGTCTTAGCAAGCATGATATTGCCTTGTCGAGAGTCTGTCGCACACCCGGTTGTTTCCGCAGCTACCACCACTGGGAGCCGTGCGGCACACCCTCGGGGGTCAGTTCACAGCTACTGTGAAGCCTGGACAGGGCTGAAGGCTGGTGTGCCACCTGCCCTGACTTCCTTAGGTGTGGTCTGGAAGCACCTGTGGGTAGCTCCATTAACATTCCTTATACTGGTACATCAGCTTATGGTGGAGCAGAGAATGTTGATACACCTGCCTCCCCGCATGTCTCTGTGTCTCTTCAGGGCTGGGCCACGACTTGTTTGCTGGTGGTGGCCCTCGCTCCTGGCACAGCACTTAGGATACGGATACTAGGGACTCAGTAAACGTCTGCAGGACCCACAAGGAATGAGCAAGACACTGAGGTTCACAGCACATCTACATTGGGTCTCCTCTCTCCTCCCTTCAGGCCACCTCTGAGGGCAAATACAAGAAACAATAAGAATTCTGTACAGCCTGTTTTGCTGATTGGTTTTCATTTCCACGATCCCCCTTGAACCTAACAACCAGGTGGTAAAGCACAGCAGGCTAGGGCTTGGCCTCTGGTGTCAGTAAGGACAGGTTTAAATGCAGCTCTACCGAATCTCTTTAGAATTAAGGCTTCTCACCTGCACAGTGATGACAGTAGGAACTTACCATGGAGGTATTTGTGAGGATTAAATGACTAGTAAGCACTTAGTATTAAGTAGGGCACATGAGAGGCATTCAGTAAGTGTTAGCTTCTATAATTAATATGGTAAGTGTTAGCTTTTTCTTCTTATTATAGAAAGAATTATTTCCCTTCATTTTGTCATGAGCTAGCTGAAGTTCAGAAAACGAGAGTGACATGCCCAAGGACTCTTAGCCAAGAGTGATGATGACAAAACGAAGATGCTGGTGGTGATGATTATAAAAAGGACAATGGTGCTGCTGCGGCTGCTGATGGGGCTGACAGTAAGTGGCACATATTGTAAAAAGCACTTGACATACGTTATTTCATTGAATTGCCACTAGTATGTGGTAGTTGTTACTACTATTTTTCCCACTTAATGTATAAAGAAACAGAGGCATAAGAAAGTTAACTGATTCCCTCAAATCATACCACCAGTAGGACTCGAACTCAAGGCTGGGTAACTGCCAGTTTGAGTCTTAATGACTCCATTGTGACGCAAGCAGGACTAAAGACGTTTACAATTTTTAAAATATGGGAAAGGAACTTAAGAGTATTCATGGTTTTATCTGAGTGCCCTACCAACTTCTGGAATTCACTTTTCTCTTTTGTCTGAAGGCAATGTTAGCCTGGTTTCCTGAGAGCCTCTCACTGTTTCTTTAAATCCAAAGTAAAACGAGAAAGAATGGGGTGTGATATGCAAACAGAGGGGATTTCTGGGAGGTCCTTTATTTTTCTGTTGTTTTTCAAAATGAAAATTGTGTTGTTATATTTTTCTGATTATCATGAGTAATATGTACCCATTTTTAACAATTAAAGAAAGCATACAATGTAGAAAAGCATGAAAGGAAACAAAAGTCATGCCTAGACCTTCCATCCAGAGATGATATCCACTTGTGTTTTGGTACTTGGCACGGACATTGAATGTTGCTATAGAGAAGCCTAGAGCTAGTCCAATACTTATCCTTTAGGCAACTGGCTTTCTCCTGAAGAAATCCTTTCTTATGCTTCAAGTTATTAACTGAACTGTTTACTAACTGTGATGTGTCTGGGGTTGGTCTTCCCATAATAGTCTTTCTTAGAACACAGTGACTCTGTCTCAACTACAGATCCACTCTTCACTTACTTCCTATCTTAGATTTGAAAGCCTCTTCTGTTCTACCTGTTGGACTCTCTACTCCACAGACAGTGATTATCTGTATGTTGGATTAATTTTCTCCCTCTTCCATGTCTGTTGTCTCCTGAATGACTTTATTATCTTGTGTCTAAACAGATTTTGCATGCTTCAGGCAAGCTCTCCCTTCTTTCTCTTCTTCATCTCTTCTCTTTTCTTCCTTCTTCTGGTCCCATGTTGGTGCATTCCCTGTGCCACTGCCTTTTGTCTTTCCATGGTAGAATGAGTTGTTCCATCCAGATTGCCATCCACCCTGATCAACACCTTTTCTGATCTTCTTCCACGAAGTCTTTTCTTTCAAATCACAATTGGGGGTGTGAGTACTGTCTTTTAGTAACTTTCCCATAAATGGAGGCCAACATTAGGGCTGGGGAGCAGAGCAAACTTGGAGCATCTGGGCTCTGCTCTGGCCTCTGAGATTTTAAGTGACACGCCCCAGAATCCATTCCAGGAGGTCAGGGGTACACCCAGCTTTTGTGGGCTTCAACTGGTCTCCTCCAATTAGAATAGTCTTGGAAAATGAGAAGTCTTTTGGGGAGGACTACTGGGGAGTATCTTCCCCAGGACTGCTGACTCATCTCCTCACTCTAGTCCCCCCACCAATCAGGGATGTCAGTGAGAGTTCTTAGGGGGTATTGAATCCCCTTCCCTGGTCAGTGCTGTTTCGGAAGGGTGGAGACAGGATGTCCTATGCTAGAATATCCTTCCCTGGTTGCCAATTTTCACAGCCTATGGTATGTTTCCTTCTTGGCTTGCTGCTGGCCATATTTTTTTTTTCCGTATCAAAGTTAAGGTTTGTTTGGCTGTTTTTTTTTTTTTTAACAACTTTTTTAAAGCTCATTTTGTTAGGTATTTGTGGGAGGAAGATCTGTCAGAAGGCTGTACGTGACCACATTTACCTAAAATCCCTTGGTAACTCGTTTTGTAAAGTTAAGGTATTGGTGTTTCTTGTGGTAGGTATGCGGTTGGCACTCATTTTAAAATAATGTGCTTCAGAATTAAAGGGCAGTTGGAAACAATCCCTTCTGGCACAGGATTTTGACAAGGGGGTGCCTTCTTCCAAAATCTCTGGTCGGGGCCCCTTACTTTGTGGATCTTGTTGTTTACAAAAAGATTTTAGATGCCATATCTCACTGGATCTTCCTTCACAACCCAACTATGAGTTGTGAATTATCACTGCAGATTAGGAAACTGAGGCTCTAGAAGACGAAGGGCTAATGTTACTGGTCCCACTTGTAAATGAAAGATGTGGAGACTGCTTTTAGGTAACAGGCTTAAGCAATGGCCCCCACTGACCCCCTGGGCTGAATGCAAACAGGTGCATTAAGTGACCCACCCTGAACCAGCCATAAGCCCCAACTGACCATCGGGCTACTTGTAACCGGGCACAGTTACCGAAAAAGGAAAATCCCATATGTTCTCATACCTCCTCACTCCCTCCAATACTATAGCCCCTCGTCACCCCTCATGCCAGACAGTTTCTCCTTTGCTGTCCTGCTCGCTGCCCCCCTTGCAGCGACTGTATTCGAGAAACTTCTATGTCCTTTGTTCTGCTTTGGGTGAATTCTTTCACTTCCTCCTGCTGCCGGCCTCCACCTGACTGGGCCACTCCAATCACCCCTGATTGCACCCACAAAAGAGGATGCAAAGTTGGATTTTCGGACTCAAAATCCTGCCTTCTTTTGACTGCACCTCTCAGCTCAAAAGGATAAAAGATGACAGTGGATTCATGCTGCTGTTTCCACTCTGTATCCAGCGTGCCTCGCACGGAGTTCTCTTCGCATCACAGGACCCATACCTACTGCCTAGGAGTATGGTGCAGCTTAAAAACTTCGCAAATTGTGTTTATGTCTCTTGGCCGACATTCCTTGTTATCTTATTTGGCTCCTACTTGTTATTTTATTTGGCTATGTTATTCTGGATTCGCCGGAAGCAGACCCTGACATGGGTTTTGTGTGTGAGTTGTTTCTAGAAAATGCCGGTAAGGGTGTGGGTAACTGAAGGAAGTGTATAGAGGGTGTGTTATCAGCAAGTCACCTCTGTGGGCCACCAGAACTTAATCCCGTTGGGGCCTCTCGGGAAACCGTGTGGAAAACACATCTCGGAATGAAGACAGCAACCGTCCCTACCTCTTGGCGTTGTTTTGAGGACCAAATGGAACGTGCTTAGCAATGTGTGCCTGCAGTGTTCCAGAAGACTGCTCTACCATTTCTGCTTGTGGCTTCCCCCCACGTGGCCGTTAGTCCCTTCCCCCTCCCCTTCTATTTTCTAGCTCTTGACAGGCACCTGGGTAAAATGTCAAATTTTATTTCATTTTTGTATAAAAGAAATAAAGGGCAACTGTCCAAACTATTCTATAATTCATATTATTGCATTCTTTGAATGGAGCCACTATCATCAACTTGAAAAGCCCTATAATAAGGGCTTTTAAATCGCCTTAATAGTCTCCACAGGTGTGCCCCATGCCACTTAATCCTTTAAACACATTTTCTCCTTAAGGAGGAGTTTTAAAAATACCTTTAAAGTTTTTTTAACTTAAGGGGCGCCTGGGTGGCTCAGTCAGCTAAGCATCCAACTTCGGCTCAGGTCACGATCTCACGGTTCGTGAGTTTGAGCCCCGCATCAGGCCCTCTGCTGTCAGCACGGAGCCTGCTTCGGATCCTGTGTGACCCCCTCTCTCTTCCCCTCCCCCGCTTGTGCTCTCTGACGCTCTCAAAATAAACAAACTTTAAGAACAAATTTTTTTTAACTTAATATAATTTTGAAAATTCTTCACGGATATTTTGCTGTGCTTATTTCGTTAGACTTTATCTTTTTTGTCTGCTCATCTGTCCATTTTCATCCAACATTTACATTCTAAGTCCTGTGCTGGGCATTTTTAGGATCTACTAATCTATGTGATGAGTCCACATAACTACGTTAGGAGGGGGGTATTCTAATACCCATTTGAAAGATGAGGAAATCGAGGCACAGAGCAGCAAAATGGCTTGCTGAAGGCCACACAAGCGGTCACCAAGAGCTTCTGATTCAGATAAAAGATCCTCCCCCCTGCCCATTCTCTAGGAGACACTGGAGAGAGGGCAAAGGCACTATTTCCCAAACAGCTTTGTTTTGTGACAAAAATCAGGCCATCAGCCGTCAGCACACCTGCAGCTTGCAGGGACCTGGCACCAGCATGCACTTGGTGCAGGAAGGGGGACAGCGCGAGGGGGGGCTGTCTGCTCGGGAAGCCCCTCGCCTTGAAGGGTGCCTGTTCCACCAAACGGGGAGAAGGCAGGTCTGTCCCCTCAGAGGGGGTGTCCACGTCTTCAGGCATGTGCTTCCCAGGTAGGGAAGGACGGGCCATGTGGCAGGTGCAGCCCAGGAATCCCCGGCAGAGGCTCATCCCATCCTGACTCTCAGTGGGCACTTCTGGCTCCACGGCCAATAAGGCTTTGGTCCTACTGCAAGCCTCGGTGTCCCCACCTGTAATCTGGGCGCTTGATGAGCTCTTCAGAATCTCAGTAAAGCCACCTGTGGCATGTGCTTGGCACACGGTCCTTTACCACCTTGATGAGGCAGCCACCCTGGTGGCCAGGGGCACTGGCTTTGGAGTCAGAAAAACAGCTTCACTTACAGCCTGTGTGACCACAGACAAGTCGTATTGATGGCTCTCAATTTTCTCATCTATAAAATGAGGACAGTTCCTACGTCTTAGCATTGTTTTGGGGGTCAAATGAGAGTGCTTCAGCACTGTGTGCAACACGTTGCAAAGGCTTCCCCGTAACAACTGGTGCAGATATCCTTCTTCCCACGACGCTATCACTTAAATGCTAGTTGAGTATCGGTCACGTGCCAGACACGGTGCTCGGACATCAGTGGTGAGCAAGGGGCAGCCTCAGCTTCTCCCAGGGCTTCTAGCATCTGGGAATCCACTGAGACAAAATAGCCAGACCGACCACAAGATTAACTTTCTCCTGGCCCCCATCTCTCCTGGGCAATTACAGCAATGGCGGGAATTAATGGATCAAGAACTTCCTACGTGCCAGGTTCTTGAAAAGTCTGCCCTCTGCAGGATGGAGGCATCACTAAGATCCCTTAGAAGGGATCCCTTAGAAGGAAGACAGCATCAGACATTGTTGGTCTTGGATAAAGAAGAATTACAAGTAGGGGCGCCTGGGTGGTTCAGTCGGTTGAGTGTCTGACTTTGGCTCAGGTCATGACCTTGCGGTCTGTGAGTTCGAGCCCCGCGTCGGGCTCTGTGCTGACGGCTTGGAGCCTGCGTCTCCCTCTCTCTCTCTGCCCCTCCCCCACTCACACTCTGTCTCTCCTTCAAAAATAAATAAACATTAAGAAAATTTTTGAAAAAAAAAAAAAGAAGAATTACAAGTCATCAGGAGTCATTGCTCTGAACTAAAGGAGCAAAAGCCATTCCTTTTGTATCCAGAGATGCTGCAAAGTCAGGCTTCCACTGTCCAGCCCCATCCCTGCCTTCCACCTTCCACGTGGGGAGACTGAGGCCGGAGACGGGAAGTGAGACTCCCTGTCTCAGACTTTCCAACTACCTGTTTGCTGTGTGCACGTCCTTCGTGGCAATTTCTAGCTCCTGCCATGCTCAGATTGTGCCCACTGCTGGAAATGCCCCCGGCAGTGGAGGGACTTCGGGGCACCCAGGATATATGGGCAATTTACTCAGCACAGGCTTGGCCCTCAGCATGGGATATGTAAGCAATGGCACCTGTCTTGCCTCCCTCCCAGCCTAACTACCTGCCCAGGCAGGTAACCAGCAAAGGTCCTGACCAAGGCTGTGGTCTCGCCCACATGAAGCATGTCTTCTAAAGAAATTAAAGGGAGGCTGCTCTAGGAGGGGGAAGGAGACTCGAGTGTGTGTCTAGTTACAGAGAAGGAGGAGGTCCCTTTGCCACCACTCGTGCCTTCCATGGATGGTATCCTTCGTGATCTTTTGACTTCTTTATGCTTTTGCTTATCATGCTCTTCAGGGGTAGGCTGCGTGTTTCTTTTGCTCACTGGTGCTTTCCCCATAGCAAATTGTATCCCTTAATAGATGTTTGTTGAATGGGTGAGTGGATGAATAAATAGGAAATAATGGCCATTAAGCAAGTCTTTCAAGGGAGAGTGGAAATTCATGATGTGGTCAAGGAACCGGTGGGGTGCAGAGCACAAGAGTGGTTTGGAGGGTGCCTGTTTGGAGACTGCAGAGGCATCCCTGGCACAGGACTATACAGAGCTAGGTGGACCCCAGGTGTCTGCAGGAGGTTTTAGCAGGAGGCAGGCAGATCAGACTGTTCTGGAAAGTGGTCCCTGATGCAGAGTGGAGCTGGGGTTGCAGAGGGAGAGTGCAGGTAGACAGGGATGCTGGTTAGGAGACAGCTGCTCAGAAAGTGAGAAAACATTGGGAAAATGTTTGTGATAAAGGCCTTGGTGCCTCTCAGTCTCATTAACAGCCACCCTCTGTGATTCTATCTTGCATTTGCATGAGATCAATCATGCGACTTCGTTAAATTCATTCCCGAACACTCTGCTCCGCTGAAACATAAATTGAGTCCCCTCTTGACTTCCAATTAGCATGCTTTGACAAAGACTTTATTCTAGTAGAATTTCTTTAATCTGGACTTTTAAGTCAAATTCTCAGGTTTGAACATCCGCGTGGGAGTTTCTGGGGGAGAGGATGTTTTTGAAGAGTCTTGGGAGCAAATGGGCCATGTAACGCCAAACTGACTCTGCTAATTCTAATTAAAAATGAGGCGCTGCCACATCCTAATAGGTGAGGACAGCTGACGAGCAGGTCAGAAAACACAAGTAAAGTCTATCAGGATAAGCCCACGCTGAGGGGTTCTGGAGGGTAGGTTAACCACACCCTGATGGTCTGTTGTTACTCAGTGTGGTCAGGAGTCTACGTTCCAATGAAGACAGGGGTCAGAAGGCTTGGTGGTACGTTCTTTCGGGCACGCCTTACCGTTCTTCCTCGTTTGCGTGGGCACTAGGGGGGTGTCGAAACAGACAAGCATGGGGGCCTGGATAAGGGGTGCTGCAGGTATAAGGCAGCCTGGAATAAGGTCCAGGACCCTGGGGACACCTGTAACTGGAGACCAGCACACCCTCAGCCTGGGTCTTGGTTTTCCCAGCTGCAGAATGGATTGGTTTGTTCATTCTTACAGTGGACACAAGTTACTGAGTTCCTGCTGTAAGCTAGGGCTGTGCTGGGTACCGGGTCTACAGCCCTGAAGGAGCCACGGTGCCTGGACTACACGGATCTAAAATCCTGCGGGTGCACGGTGTTTTCTGGCTCAAGACCCTAGAATGCCCAAACAGATGCTTTCTGCATCTCAGTGCTGGCCCCCCTCCCCCGCCTGCCCGCATCACCAGCCAGGGGTTTTGTGTGCCTTTCCATGAGCCGAGCCCAAGGGCTGGAGAGTTAACACCTCTTCCTTCCCCAGGACTGACTGCAGGGACTCGCTGTAAATACTTCTTTGGGGTTGGGGTGACTCTGACGTGCGTATGTCCTGAGTTGTCCGGAGTTCTCTGGCTGGATTCCGCTCTGCTCACCCTTGGAAATAACTTGATCTGTAAAGCCTCTTCCTTCACCCCCCTTTTCTTCCCCACCTTTTACATGTCTGCTTCCCTCCTGGGATCACCCCCCAAATAAGCTGCTTTCCTTGAGTCCTTGTGTGAAGGTCTCTTCCTAGAGAAACCCATCCCTGGTTTTTGAAGCCCTGCTGTGCCCGAGACTGAGGCCCACACCGGCCTGCCCTTTTCTGAACTCCTATTGACTTGTAATCGAGACTCCTGGGGCATCTGGGGTGGCCACCTTGTCCTTGCCTCAAAAACAGAAAATCTGGTCTCTGGAACTCCCAGGGCTGACTGCTCACCCCAGTGGTATCTCAACCAGAGTATATCCTGATTGCTTAAAAAGGCTGACTATGTAGGTGGGGGAGAGGGAAAATACTAAGTTGTACATACATCTGAGACTGAGTTGGCCTACCTGGGGGACAACTGGGTAGGAGAAGAGGAGACAGGGAAACACAGGGCTTTGAATGTGAGGGACTCGGGGGCGTCTAATGGGCAGGAGGTGGTCTTTATGGGCAGCTCAGTATGCTAGCGGTGCTGAGATCAAGAGAGGAAGAGAAGAAGGTTTCCAACAACTTTTGCTACATGCTGTGAATTTAAACTGCTTCTTTTTGGACATGGGGCTGGGACTGATGCCTCTAGAATGTGACTGTGGGCTGGGCTATGGCAGGTGGGGTGGCTGGCTGGGCATTTTCAGGCTTATCATGAGTTCTCCTTTGCCTTTTCCTGGATCGTCCTTCTAGAAGTCCCCGAGGACGTGCTGTCATGCCCACTTTACTGACGGGTGGGGAGAACACATGATTTGTTTCTCAAACCCAGACATTTTCAGAGTCCGTGGGTGCTACTGAGAATCATCTCAGACATCAGGTATAATCTGAACCGACTACTTATGCGAGAATCGAGGCCCAAGGTAAAAACTCTCAGCTAAGGTCCCACAGCTGGTAAGGCAGTGGCAGAAGGTGGGATTCGAACCCAGATCTACTGGACTTTCCATGAAATTGTCAGGCAAGGCAAACATCTTAAATGACGTCACAGCCACCTGTGCTGAGCATGGACAGTGTGACTGTCTATGCAGTTACGGTGAGTAACTCTAATGTGCCTAAGACTCTTTCTAGGTAGGTAACATTATTCCCAATTTACAGACGAGGAAACCGAGACATGGAAAGGTGAGGTGACTGTCCAAGTCATTCACCTGATACACAGCAGACAGGATTTGACGCCTGGTCTTCCAGCCATGCCAGCTCTGAGGCTGAGTAAGGGAGAGCAGAGAAGGAAGCCCACATTCAGATGATGAAAACAGGGGACCCAGACAACGGAACACGTGACATGCGGCCAACTTTACAGACTATGCGCGTGCAACCTCATTGGGCCCTGCAGCTTTTTCTGACTTTTCTTGGGAGTCTCTCTGAGCAGTGCGGGGAGCTTATCTTTCTTTCCCAGGTGCCTTCCTCAGCTCCGCACTCAGCTCAACTCAGCTCCTGAGGCCGTGGCAGGCGCTCATGCTGAGCTAAAAGCTCCCAGGGACCCAGTGGCCCCAGCCACATTTCCTGGAGCCTGGCTCTGCTCAGCCCGGCTCCTGAGGGCTACCTGCCTGCGAGCCGAGCCAGACTGCAACTCCCGCTGGCCCTTTTCCACAGCCTGGGTTCCTCCCTCCACCTCAAGTGCCAGCCTTTTTGAGAAAAGGCCAAAGCCGCTGAGACAGAGGAGAAGCAGGAGAGGGCCTGCAGCTGTCCACGAGGCTGGCCTGACCCTGGTGGTCTCCTCCATGGGGAGCCTCCTTCCTCCTCCTCCCATCCCTGTCTGCCCGAAACACTCCTTCTTACCTTTTCAGCTTCACTGCTTGTCACTACCTGTCCCCTGCCTGCCAGGCTGCTGGCACCTTCTTCTCTGCGCCCACGGGCCCTGCACACCGAGAGATGCCCCTGTCAAGAGGCCCAGACAAGGTGCTTGGGGAGGGCGTGTGCAGCGAAGGGGGATCATGCGTGAACTATCACGTGAACAATTGAAGGGGAGAATCTAGAAACAAGTACGTGACGGAGCTAACAGACAAAGAAGAACTAAAACTCGGTGTTTCAGGGGCAGGACTGGCTTAGAACCTGCTTCTTGAGGAATCATGTTGTCCCTTCTTGGGCCATGCCTTTCCAGCTGGGGCTGGACTCCAGGTCAACCCGGCTCCTTTCCATGAAATCCTGTCAATAAGCTTCCTTGTATCCCTCAAGTGACAGGGAGCTCACTCCTTTGAGAAGTAAAGCGCTTGAATCTGAGTCTGACCCCAGCTGAGACCTCACAGAGAAGTGAGGTTCCCTTTTCTGGAGCTTCTCTGAGGCTGGCAGGTGCACCACGGAAACTCCAAGCATACCAAAGCTTCCAAGATCTACAAGGGAGACCTGAAACCATGCAACTCCTAGAGCAGAACACAGGCGGTAATTTCTCTGACATCGGCTGTAGAAACATTTTTCCAGTTATGTGTCCTCTGGCAATGGAAACAAAAGCAAAATTAAACTATTGGGACTACACCAACAAAACAAAACAAAACAAAACACTGCTTTTATACAGTGGAGGAAACCATCAACAAAACCAAAAGGCAATTTACTGAATGGGAGAACATATTTGCAATGATATATCTGATAAGGAGTTAATATCCAAAATATAGCAATGACTTACACAATTCAACACCAAAAAAAAGCAATCTAATTTAAAAATGGGCAAAAGACATGAACAGACATTTCTCTAAGAAAGACCTACAGATGGCCAACAGACACATGAAAAGATGCTCAGTATCATTCATCATCAAGGAAATGCAAATCAAAACCACAATGAGAGACCACCTTGCACCTGTCAGATTGACTCATATCAAGAAGACAAGAAATGACAAGTGTTGGTGAGGATGTGGAGAAAAAGGAACCCTTGTGCACTGCTGGTGATGTGAATTGGTCCAGCCACTGTGGAAAACAATATGGAGGATCCTCAAAAAATTAAAACGAGAACTACCATATGACCTGGTAACTGCACTACTGGGCATTTACCCAAAGAAAACAGGACACTAATTAGGGGCGCCTGGGTGGCTCAGTCGGTTAAGCATCCAACTTCGGCTCAGGTCATGATCTCACAGCTCGTGGGTTCAAGTCCCACATCAGGCTCTGTGCTGACAGCTCAGAGCCTGGAGCCTGCTTCGGATTCTGTGTCTCCCCCCACCCCCCCCACCCCGCTCTCTCTCTGCCTCTCCCCCACTGGCTCTGTCTCTTTCTCAAAAAGAAAACAAGACACAAATTCAAAAAGATATATGCACCTCTGTGCTTTGCAGCATTATTACAACAGCCAAGATATGAAAGCAGCTCAAGTGTCCACTGACAGATGACTGGATAAAGAAGATATGGGGTGTGTGTGTGCGTGTATGTGTGTGTATGTATGTGTATCTGAATGCTGGCATGTTACTCAGCCATAAAAAGAATGCAGTCTTGCCATTTGCAATGACACGGATGGAGGTAGAGAGCATAATGCTACACAAAACAAGTCAAAGAAAGACAAACACCATATGATTTCACTCTATGTGGAATTTAAGAAACAAAATGAACAAACAAAATACAAAAGAGACATGTCTCACATGTCTAAAAGACAGACCTTAAAATACAGAGAACAGGGGCGCCTGGGTGGCTCAGTCGGTTAAGCGTCCGACTTCAGCTCAGGTCACAATCTCACGGTCTGTGAGTTTGAGCCCCATGTCGGGCTCTGGGCTGATGGCTCAGAGCCTGGAGCCTGCTTCCAATTCTGTGTCTCCCTCTCTCTCTGCCCCTCCCCCGATCATGCTCTGTCTCTCTCTGTCTCAAAAATAAACGTTAAAACAAAAATTAAAAAAATACAGAGAACAAATTGGTGGCTTCCAGAGGGCAGGTGGGTGGGGAAACAGGTGAAGGGGATTAAGAGTACACGTATCTTGAGGAGCACTGAGTAAAGGACAGGATTGTTGAATCATTATGTTGTACACCTGAAACTAATATGATACTGTATGTCAACTATGCTGAAACAAAAAAAGAAAAAAGAAAAGAAAAAAAAATCCCAGCTCCTTAGCGCAGTGGTGAGATCCTCCATCACGGGCCTCTGCTATCCCTCTAACTTCATCTCCTTCCCTTGCTAACAACACTTCAGCTTTCCTTGACCCATTCAAGCAAGTTCCTGCCTCAGGACCTTTGCACATCCTAGATCCTCAGAGGGCTGCTTCCTTCTTAGCATCTGAGTCTTGCCGCCAGTGCTAGCTTCTCACAGAGGACCTTCCCATTCACCCTCAGTAAAGCTGCCATTCCTTCTAGGACTCTAGCCCCTTACTCTATTTATTCCTTCTTAGCATTTGTCACTAATTTTAAAGTATTTATTCGTTTAATGGCCAAGGTTCTATAACTACGCATTGGTGGTGGGGCAGCTTGGGGTCTGAAAAAGACCTCTCCTCCATCCCCATGAGACATAAGGTCCAAGAACAAAGACCACATCCCTGTGTCATTCCCCGGTGCCTGGATCAATATAAGAAATGCTTGGTAAATATTTTTTTTAAAAAAAATATTTATTTATTTGTTTGAGAGAGAGAGAGAGCAGGGGAGGGCAGAGAGAGAGGGAAGCAGAATCCAAAGCAGCTTCTGTACTGTCATTGCAGAGCCTGACACGGGGCTCGAACTCATGAACCAGGAGATCATGACCTAAGCCGGAATGCTTGGATGCTTAACAAACTGAGCCGCCCAGGCTCCCCAGTAAATACTTTTAAGCTAAGGAATGCGCTTACCTAATCCACCTTATCTTTCCAATTCCTCCCTTCTAGACTTGACAGTCAATCTCACTAAATTTGCATTTCCCAGGTTGATCTATAATTATCAGTTTGAGTGTCTGTCTTCTTAATTAGAGTATGAACTCTAGATGAAAAGAAAACGTCTCTGACTCTAGTCCTGCATCCTCAGTACGGAGTGCAGTACCTGGCACCTAGCATGTGTTCAAAATCTTTTGTCGAATGAACTCATTTGGGACACAACTGAGAATAAGTGAAAGAGAAAAAAAAAAATCCTGTAAAGAGCCCACACAGAGAAAATCCATGCACTAAAGCATGTATTATTCTCCTCATAAAGAGAGCCCCCGTGGGCCATTTTCAGGCATAATCCTAACAAGCTTGATTTTCTATTTTCTCCATATTGTATTTAAATAAAGAAGTTGGGTGCACAGAGGGAGAACCCCAGGGCAAGGCAGTGCACTGACAAGGTCTGATAAATGAGACTCAGCAGCAGGTAAGACTTCCCATTAGAGGCTGTCACTGCCTTAGGAAAACAGCCCCCCAAACACTGGGTTTGATGTTCTCTCAGAGCCAGCTCTCTCGCCAAAGGCTTGTTTGAGTTAGGGAAGTTTTTCAAGTCTCCCAAGCGTGGTTTCTGGAATTGCAGAGTCCCAGGGGACCTGCCCAAAGCAGGGCTTCTGCTCACAGGCAGGTCCACAGTGAGCCTTCTTCAGCATGAAGCTGACCCGCTAAGGGAATCCTTACAGCAGCCCCTATTTCTCGACTGCTTTCCAGGAGCTGGGACCTATTGGCCACGTAACGGAGATTTTTTTTTTTTTAAACTTACGCCAATCGTTAAGGTGTGCATCAACCTGTTAGACAGGAGGCAGCTCAGAATGCCGAGCTAACGTGCCTAAGGCCACACAGGTGCAAAGGGGGGTTCTGGCCGTCAGGCCCCAGGCTGGGTGAGTGGGAAGCCCAGAGGGTCTCAACTGCCTCGAGCTGCCCACGGGAGGCATGAAATAGAGGAAATAGAGGAAATGGCCTTCCATATTCTTGGTTTTTATTTCCCCTCATGCAAACTTAGAGCACGAAGGACGCCAGAGCAGATTAATTCCCTCCAGAGGATCCCACGCCCCAATCCCCAGAACCTGTACATGTGTCACCTTACAGGGCAAAGGGGCTTTGCGGGTGGGATTAAATGAAGGATTTTAGGATGGGAAAGATCCTGGATTATCCAGGTGGATGATCCTTTTAAGGATCCTCAAAAGAGAAAGGCAGGAAGGTCAGAGTCTGAAAAAGAAATGTTACTATAGAAGCAGAAGCTTGAATATGGAGGAGGCGCCACGCAGGAAGCAGTGTAGAAGCCTCTAGAAGCCAGGGGATGAATTCCTCCCTGGAACCTCGGGAAAGAACATAGCCCGCCGACCCATTTAGACAATTGAGCTCGGAACTGTAAGATAATATATGTGCTGATTTAACCCACTGAGTTTGTGATAACTTGTTACAACAGTAATAGGAACCTGATACAGATTCAAAACATGATGCATCCATACAGACAAAGTGCCCAGAAAGATCTTGGCTTGAAGCCAAGGGATGGGTTTGAAGACCCTGCTCCTGCCTCTTCCGAGCACATGAGCAAGAGCACGTGATTCGTCCCCCGCTGTCGTAGCATCCCCCCGCACCCCCACTCACGGAGTCCAACCCCTCCAGGTGTGGTATCCTAGCACAGGAGAAGGTCACGAGTGGATTTTGAGCTCCTTTCCTATTCCAACACAAACACTTTGAGATGCAACCTTGGAATGTGGGACCTTAAGAATCTTCTTTTTTTATTAAAACAATTTTTTTAACGTTTATTTATTTTCGAGAGAGAGAGAGAGACATACAGAGTGCAAGGGGGGAGGGTCAGAGACAGAGGGAGACACAGAATCCGAAGCAGGCTCCGGGCTCCGAGCTGCCAGCACAGAGCCCAATGTGAGGCTCAGAACCACAAACTATGAGACCATGACCTGAGCCGAAGTCGGACACTTAACCGACTGAACCACCCGCGTGCCCCCTAAAACCGTTTATTCATTTTTGAGAGAGAGCAAGAGAGAATGAGCATGAGTGGGGGAGTTTCAGAAAAAGGGGGACAAAGGATCTGAAGTGGGCTCTGTGCTGTCAGCACACTTGACAGGGCTCGAACCCACAAACCATGAGATCATGACCTGAGCCTAAGTCCGATGCTCAACTGACTGAGCCAGTCAGCCACCCTGACCCTAAGAATCTTCTTGATTGAAACTGTTTTTTGAGAAGGGGAACTCGTGTTTGCTGAGCATTTACTATGTGCCTGGCCAGGTTCTAGGTGTGCTAGGCAGGTGATTTCACAGGTGTAGAGCACAGGGTGTGGCACTGAAATGCTCCGACTTGAAAACAAGCTTGCCTGACATTGGCAGTGTGACCCTGTATGAGCATCTTCTCTCTGTGCCTCAGTATCTTCATCTGTAAAATGGATAATAATCACATAGGCTTTTGGTGGGAATCACAGGAGTTAATGCATGATACACAGCGGCCACTGAGTAAAAGGTCATTATTTAGATATAAGGAAAGAAGTAGAGAAGTGAGGACACACACACACACACACACACACACACACAAACACACACACATACTCGCCCCACATCACACAGCAACAGGTGGAAAAGCCAGGTTGGTTCGAGTCTGGAGCCTGTATTTATTCCAAAACACCAGCTAACGACAGTGGTTCTAAACTAGGGGTGACTCTGCCCCCAGGGGCATGTGGCGACGTCTGGAGACATTTTTGGTGTAAAAGGAGATGTTACTGGTGGCTGGGGGGTAGAGCCCAGGGTTGTGGCTCAACGGGGCATGATGCCCAGGACGGCCTGCACCACGGAGGAGTGTCTAGCCCCAATGCCGGCGGTGCGGAGGCTGAACTTCTAGAAGTTTCTCCAGAAAGTCACGTAAGGGCATCATTAAATTACCGTGTGTTCACCATCTTGGAGGACTTGTGAAAATCCAAATTTCTATCAGACCACTCATCATTTTTTTCTAGAACTCTGAATTTATAGTTTGTGTTGTTATAGAATACATTTAAATATGACTTCATAAAGGGCAGGGGGAGGCAAGAAAGGAAATTAAAACTCACCCAGCACCTTCTGTGAGCCAGGCAGTGTGACTGTCACTAAACAAGGGGAGGCTGGTAGCCTCATTTTGCAGACGAGCCAATATGGCTCAGGGAAGCTAAGTGTCACAAGGAGTGAGGGGGCGGCCTGATCGGACCCCAAGCCCATGCCTCTCTCTCAGTGCCATGTGGCATGGGTGAGTTTCCTACTCTTTTTTCCAGAACATAAAAGAAGGAAATGAGGGGGAGCTGAATCCGTGTTTGGCGGTGTTTAAAGATCCACCCCCCCCCCCCCAGATTGGTGAGACAGCTCAAGATGCCTGCAGGAACCCTGGTTTGCAGGAATCTGGCCCCACGGCCCATGATGTGCCATCCAGGCAAACACAGTATTTCAAAGCACATGGCTCCTGAATCAAAGGACATAATGCAGAGACCTGAAGCAGGGCCGAGTGCCTGGCCTGGGACCTCTCTCCCTCCAGCCAGCCATTTCTGGAGGGTGGGGAGGAACTGTGGCCAGGGCAAGGGGCCCCAGTCCTTTCTGTGATACTAAGTGTGACATGGGGGATGATTGCTTACTCTTGTACTCCCACTTTTCCTGCCTATAAAATGGGCGCGTTGATCCAACAGGTGATGGATGTGACAGTGGTTGCTTATTATTATTGCGTTACGATTACTACGACCACTACTGTTGAAAGACTCGCCTCGGAGCAGCTCTCCGAGGACGTCTGGGGGGGCGTACCTTCTCCAGTCTGTTACCCACACAGCAGCCAAAGTGAGCATTTGGAACGGAAATCACATTCCGTCAGCCCTCTGGTCAGACTCTCCCACACTCTGCCCCTGTGCTTGGATCTAACAGCTAACCTAGCGGTTCCCTCCAGTTCCCTCCTCCTCTCTCACTTCCCTTCCCTTTCATGCCAGTCCCGCCATACACGTGTCCTCACTCTTTCCAGAACTGAGCTTAATACGGTAGCCCTCGTCTCATGTGGTTGTTGAGAGCTGGACACGTAGCCAGTCTGAACTGAGATGTACTGTTAAGTATAAAGTACACACCAATTCCAAAGACTGAGTATAGAAAAAAAGAAATTTAGAATGCCCATTAACACAGGTTATATAATGATTCCATGCTGAACTAATGTTTGGGATATATGGGGCCGAATACAACACAGTCTCAAAAGCAATTTTACCGGTTTCTTTTTTGCTTTTCTTAACGTGGCCACCAGAAGCATTTACATTTGTGGCTTGAATTCTCTCTTTTTAAAAAAATTTTTGGGGCGCCTGGGTGGCTCAGTCGGTTGAGCGTCCGACTTCGGCTGAGGTCATGATCTCACGGTTTGTGAGTTCGAGCCCCGCGTCGGGCTCTGTGCAGATAGCTCAGAGCCTGGAGCCTGCTTCGGATTCTGGGTCTCCCTCTGGCTCTGCCCTTCCCCTGCTCATGCTCTGTGTCTCTCTGTCTTTCAATAATAAATAAACGTTAAAAAAATTTTTTTTAATAAATAAATAAAATGTTTAACATTTATTTATTCTTAAGAGAGAGAGAGAGAGAGACAGACAGGTGCTCCGAATTCTACTTCTATTGGGCAGCACTGTTCTAGAACACGCCAGGCAGATTCTTGCCTCGGTTATTCCCTCTGCTAGAAGATTTTCCCTTTAGTTGTCCCTTTAGATTGAAAGAAGAAGTGGGCCACATCCACGCTTGCCTTGTGTACGTTGACCCATTTCATCCTCAGGGCACCTGTGACCCATTTTACGTGTGCAGGAAGTGACACAAGAGAGGGTAAGAGGTCAAGGCCACACTGGCAGTTGTGTGGGGACTCAAACCAAGGGGGGCGCTCTGAGCCAAGGTCCTTCCACACTCATGTTGCCTCCCTGGGGAACATCACTTTTTGCTCCTTTAGAGTCCACGTTTTGGTGCCTAACATCCCCTCTGAATGCTGGCCATCCTGTCCCAAATATGGGCTGAGCAGAAATCCTTCAAGTACCTTTATCAGAGGGAACCTTACCCTCCTTCAAATCAACAGAAAGACGATGGACAGTGTGTGGACACAGTGGGCCACTTTTCCATTTTAGCAGCTTGTTTTCGACACCTGGAGAAGTGAATCATGATCATGTAAGTGTATCTCAACGGGAAAAATGCAGATTTAAATAAGGTTAATACCAACTCCTTCGGCCCCCACGAGAGTCTGGCCATTAAAACTGTGAGAGAAGAAAGAGAGGTCTGCTCTCCACCCCCGCTCCAGCCCCAGTGCGTGGACTCTATGTCCACGTGCACTTTTGACACACGTCCAAATGTCTCACTTCCTGTCTCAAGTAACTCGAGTTTCTTGTTAAGGGAGGTAACGTGGGTAATATACTTAGCATTGTGCCTGGCCCATAATAAGTGCTCAATAGGGGAATGAGGAGGACGGAGAGTTCAGGATGACCTACGGGGCAAGTAGGTCGTTGGTGGCTCCATCCACTGAAATAAGGGGATACAGGAGGAAAAGCAGATGTAGAGAGAAAATGATGATTTTGGACTGGGCGTGTTTTTAGGAACCCATATGATCTCTATGTGGCGTTGTGCCTTAAGGGAGTAGACACCTGGGTCCGGAGCTTGGGAGGGAAGTGCAGCGGATGAGCGGGAGCTCCGAGAAGAGTGGACACGGACACAACTAGTGGAGAAGACCATCGTGGGACAGCGTTTGCAGTGAGGAGTGCACGGGCCAAGGGCAGAACTGGGGAGGGCCAGCATCCATGGATCGGAAGAAGAAGAGGGCGGGAGGGGACACAGAAGGGGCAGCCAGAAAGGTCGGGGACGATGTAGGAGACACAGCTGCCATAGTCCGAGGAGGAAGAGAACCACCTAGAGCCCCACTAAACGGGACAGAAAGAAGGACAGCAAGGAGGCTCACGTCTGCTCAGGTCTGGTTTTGGTGCAAACCGCTGAAAAATAATTGTTTCTTCTGAGATTTTTGAATTTTGGACTTGCAGACGAGGGAACGTGGGCACGACCAGCACGGAGTCGTGCCATCCTGTGGGGCTTCGGGAAAGGACTGCTTTTGGCAGATGCCTCCAGCCATCAGTCCCTTTAGGGTCAGCCTCAGCTGCAGAGAACTGCCTGGCCCCCGCGCACGCCCTTCCCAGAATGGCCCACTTCCGACGACTACAGGTGGAGGGGTAGAAAGGCCTGGGCCACAGCACGGCCCAATCTAACGGGCCATTTCAGCTGCAGACTCCCCATGGGGCTGGCTGAGCTGCCCTTGGGCTTGTATCACAGCCCAATCTCTCCCTCTGCCCTCTCCGTGCCTCTCAATGGGTGAGGACCCCTGACCAACGTCCCTCATCCCAAACTGCACCTCGGCATCGGATTCTGGACAAGCCACCCTGTGACGGGGCCTGTATTTTACACATGTCAGCTCACCCGTCCAGGGATGGCTTATGGTCATGTCTACACTACCATGTCTAAGACTGACCCCCGATCTACTTCGCTTCACCACCTCAGTTAACAGCAGCTTCATGCTTGGGGTCTCTCGGCTCTGGTCTTGCTTTCATATCCCACGTCCAGCCTGCCAGAGTATTCTGCCCATGAAAACTTACAAAGGTTGCTGTGTTGGGAATCTACCATTTCTCATCGCTTCCTCCACAGCCACCCTGGTCCAAGCGGCCACTGCCATTTGCCTGAATGGTTGTAAGAACCTCCTGACTGGTTTCCCAGCTTTTACCCTTGGCCTCCTACAGGCTGTTTTAACACGGGAGTCAAGAACATCCTTTTAATAACCACATGCGAAGCAACCGCTTGAGCTAAAGCCGACCCAAGAACATCCTTTTAAAAAGGAGCTTCAAGGGGCGCCTGGGTGGCTCGGCGGGTGAGCGTCCAGCTCTTGATTTCAGTTCAGGTCATGATTTCACAGTTCATGGGATCAAGCCCCACACTGGACTCTGCACTGACTCTGAAGAACCTGCTTGAGATTCTCTCTCCCTGTCTCCCTCTCTCTCTCCCTTTGCCTCTTCCCTGCTCGTACATGTGTGCTCTCTCTCAAAATTAAGCACACATTAAAAACATAAAATGTTTTTATGTGCATTTAAGTGACAGAAGCTGTCACTCCTCAGCCCCAAATCCCCAGAAGGCTGCCATCTCTCCCAAAGAGAAAGCCCAAAGCCCTTGAAACGGCCTATGGAGCAGTCCGCGGTCTGCTGTTTCCCGGTCCTCCATCAATTCAATCTGGTCTCCGATTGTTCTTTCTTCACTCTCTCCCTGCCCTCACTGGCCTCCTTGATGTTCTTTCAACAGATCAGACGTGTTCCTGCCCCAGGGCCTTTGCACTAGCTGTTCCCTCTGCTTGGTGGGCTCTTTCTCCAGCTATCTGCATGTCTCATTCCTGCGCACCCTTCCCGTCTTTGCCCAGTTGTCACTTTGCCACCGAGACCTTCCATGACAACCCCAGGTCCAATTCAATACCTCCCCAGACGGGCTTCCCACCCACCTTCCATGCTCTAATTTTCGCCACAGCGCTTATCGCATTTCAGCACACGTTATAGAGGACTTTTCACAGTGTTTTATGTCTCCCTCCACTATAGCAAAGGCTCCACGGTGACAGGTGTTTTTGTCTCTTGTTTTTATTATATCCCCAGCACCTATAGGAATGCCTGGCACATGGTTCCATCAGTAACTATTTGAATGAATAGATGGATTTAACCTTTGTAAGGCCAGCTATTACTGTTGTAATAGAAGGGACTATTACTATTGTCATCTTTAATTTTCAGATGAGGCCAGAGATTAGGCAGCCTGCCCAAGGCCACACTGTTCGTAAGAGGTAGAGTTAGTGCCTAAGCCGTGGTGGCTTCTTGTTCTAAGACTTTGACTTTCAATCACTGTTGTGGGCTGAATTGTGTCATCCCCTCCTGGTCCCCACCCCCGGGAAAAATTCATATGTTGAAGTTCGAACCTCCAGGGCCTCAGGGTGTGGCTGTATTTGGAGACAGGGAGTCTAAAGAGGTGATTAAGGCAAAATGAGATCACCTGGGTGGGCCCCATCCATTATGACTGGTGTCCTCGTAAGAGAAGGCAATCAGGACACACACACACACACACACACACACACACACACACACACACGATGACCACATGAGGACACAGGGAGAAGACGGTCGTCTACCAGCCAAGGAGAGAGGCCTCAGAAGAAACTGCCCTGCTGACACTTTGACCTTGGACTTCCAGACTCCAGAACCGCGAGGCAGTACATTTCTGTTGTGTAAAGCTCCCCGTCCGCGGTACTTGGCCATGGCGGCTGAGCGGACTAATGCAGTCACTATTCAGGCTGAGTACACAGGTGGCGTGTGGTCTGGTCCTGCGTGCCTCTGAGTCCCCTCTCAAACGCAAGCTCCCCTGTAACGCCACTGGCCACCTGGGCCACCTGCCACTTTCCATACATCCTGCAATCTCACGCGCTTGAACCGTAGGAAATGCTATCACTGCCTGAATGCCCCATCCCGGCCCCCAACTCTCTCACAAAAATGTCCACATGTGAATCCCCAGAATCTGTGAACGGGTTAGCTGGCATGCCAAAAGGGACTTTGCAGGCATGATTAAGTTACGAAACTTGAGATGGGGAGGCTATTCTGGACTATCCCATCCAATGTAATCACAGGGTCCTTTTACAAAGGAGGCAGGGGTCAGAGATGAGAGAGAAGACGCCATGCTGGTGGCTCTGAGGGATGAGGAGGGGACACAAGACAAGGGATGTGGGTGGTCTCGCAGGGGGAAAAGGCACGAAGTCAAATCCCCCCAGAGTCAGAGGGAGTCATCCCTGCCCAGTGAAAGTGATTTCAGACTTTGACCCCAGAACCGTAGGAGGGGAAACTGATGTGGTTCTCAGCCACCAAATTAGCGGTCATTTGTGGCAGTGGCCACAGGAATCAAGCACAGCCCTGCCTCACCATGACCTGTCCCCCCAAACTGCGTTCTACTGATTCCCGAAAATCTAGACACTGAACGTGCCCCTTTTATGCCCTCTGAGCCTCCTGGACGGGGGCAATAGTTCCTTGTCCTGCACCCACGCTGCCACCTAGCTCATATCTACGTTGTAGGGGTAGCTGGGTCTCAAAACAGAAGCTTCACTTGGACTCGGAGTGAGAAGCAACAGAGGCGGAGACACCCAAGGCGGCTTCCGAGTCTCTGCATGCAGGATGCACAGGGAAGGCAGCATTAACTCACAGCTCTTGAGCCCCTCACCCACTTTAAGACAAGAAATGGGTGAGGGAGAGGGGCACCTGGGTGGCTCAGTCGGTTAAGCGTCCGGTCACAATCTCATGGTTTGTGAGTTCGAGCCCCACATAGGGCTCTGTGTTCCTTCTCTCTCTGCCCCTCCCCTTCTTTCTCTCTCTCTCTGTCTCAAAATAAATAAATAAACTTAAAAAAATAAAAAAAGAGAAGTGGGTGAAGGAGCAGAGGAAGGAGGAAGGCTGTTGTTGGGTCGTGACCCCCCCCCCCCCGCCCCAACCACAGGAGAGGGACAGGGTGCTCCACTCACTCCGTCTCATAGCGCCTGGGGGTGTGACAGTCATGTCATAGGGTGCAAGATGATTCAGTTAGTGACCTCACCCTGGATTCCATCAGCGTGGGTCCCAAGTGCATCCTATGGGCCCCTGTAAGCGGCGGGGGGTGGGGGAGGTGGACACCAGAGGAGAAGGCGATATGAAGACGGGGCAGAGATCACGGGCTGTGGCTGCACACGGAGGAAAGCCAGCAGCCACAGGAAGCCAGCAGAGGGGCAGGGAGCAGATTCTCCCCCAGGGCTTCTGGACGAGCCCGGCCCGGCCCACGCTTTTATTTCCAACTTCTGCCCCCTAGAACTGTGAGAAAAGAAAATAAATTTCCGTTCCTAAAAGGCTCCAGTTTGTGGTCCTGTGTCACAGCGGCCACAGGAGACAGTCCCCTCAGACGGCGAATCAGGCTCTCACCCCAGGGGCTGTGAGGATCAGCTAAGGGTCAGCTTCCCCTGCCAGGTTCCCAGGGTTCGCTCAAGTGTCAGCGAGGAGGGAGGCGGCTGCTGGCCGACACCACAGAAAGAACCAGAAGCTGGGCACCTGTCACTCACGTCGGGAACCGCAGAACCGGAAATTTCCACCTTTCTGTTGAAAACCCAGGCTTACACCTTGAAACTCTGGAGGGCCCAGATTCTTTCTCCGGATTTGCATTTGCTTGTGGACTGCTTCTGAGGGACGAGCCCTCCTGGAGAAGGCCTGGCAGAAAACCCTAAGGAGCACTGCCACACTTCCATTTCACGTTTCAGGAGATAAGCTTGCTAATTAACTCTGCCGGAGACTGTGGGAAGGAGATAAGCAGGGAAACTGAGCGTTCGGGAAAACGAGGGAGGGAGAACAGGAGGAAAGATGAGACCTCAGAGCTGGGGAGCCGTGCGTTCAAGTCCTGACGAGCCTCCTGCATGCCGGGTGATGTGGGCAAGGCAGGCTCTCTGGAGTGCAGGTGCCCTCACTGGGGACAGGAGGTCTCCTCTGCAGGGTGCCGGGAGGACCAGGGTGCACGAGGAAAAGTACCGAGTGCTGAACAGGTGCTCAACTTCGGGAAGAAAATATCAACGTTCAACGTTCCCCTTGGTCTTCCTGGATAAGCGGAACGTGTACCTCAGCCTGGCAAGTAGCCCGCCACCCGTCGATCTGCTTGGCTTTAAGTGTTAGATGGTGAAAGACGGATTTCCAAGCCCCCTGGCCCTGCCCCTACGGCCACCTGGGGGGAAGGAAACATTTTCCTGCCAACTTTGTGCTGCGCTAGCTTCCTAAGGCTGCTGAAACACATCGCCGCAGACTTGGTGGCTTAGGATCCCAGAAATGGATTGTCTCCCGGTTCTGGAGGCCAGAGTTGAGTCTGGGTGCCGGGAGGGTTAGTTTTCTCCGGAGGCCCCAAGGGGGGAGCTGTCCTGAGGCTCTCTGAGCTTCAGGTGTTGCTGACTGTCTCTGGATTCCGTGGCTGGAGCCACATCACTCGAGTCTCTGCCTCTGTCTTCATATCACCTCCTCCTCTGTGTGTCTCCATGGGGATCTTCCCATCTTCTAGGGACACCCGTCAACGGCTTTCAGGCCCACCGTAAATCCAGGATGATTTCATCTTGAGATCCTTAACTAATCACATCTACAAAGACCTATTTTTAAACAAGGTCACATTTTGGGGGCCTGGGTGGCTCAGGTGGTTATGTGTCTGACTCATGGTTTCGGCTCAGGTGATGATCTCACAGTCTGTGGGTTCGAGCCCCACGATGGACTCCACGCTGATAGTACAGAGCCTGCTTGGGATTCTCTCTCTCCCTGTCTCTCTGCCCCTCCCCTGCACGCTCCCTCACTCTCTCTCTCTTAAAATAAATAAATAAACTTAATAAATAAGGTCACACTCTGAGGTTCTGAGCAGACATGAAGCTCGGGGGTGCACCACTCGCCCTACTGCAGTATTAGGAGCACAAACGTTGCCTTGTCACTGACTTCAGGAGCAGGTGCCACCTGGGAGCTATGACAGCAGAGCCTCTCGGAGCGTCAGCCCCCTCGTGTGCAAACTGGGAATGCGGCGGTCTGCCCTGGGGGGCTGGTCTGAGGGCTGGGTGAGCTGGCCTGAGTGAAACGCTCAGCACGAACCTGAAATGCCCACTAGATACACGACTGCCCTCGCTGCCACTGTGATCGACATTGTCACTGTGACTTTTACTATTGCCCTGAGGGTCTGTGCCAGAGACGTCAACGGCCAGTGCTCTGTTTGGCTAGCTCACTGGTGTGGGTCTTTGGGCAGCCACGGAGCTGCTCACTAAGTCTGGAAGCTTCCACAGACAGGAGTGGTTTGGGCTGGACTGGCTGCTTAGAAATTGTCCAGAAAACATGTTAAAATGCCATTTCTGGGGCTCCCTGGGTGGCTCAGTCAGTTAAGCGTCTGACTTTGGCTCAGGTCACGATCTCACGGTTCGTGAGCTTGAGCCCCGCATTGGGCGGTCAGCGCAGAACATGCGTGGGATCCTCTGCCCCCTCCTCTCTCTGCCCCTCCTCCACTCATGCTCTCTCCCTCTCTCCCTCTTCCTCTCTGTCTTTCTCAAAAATGAATAAACATTAAAAAAAATGCCATCCCTGTTGCCTGCCCAGTGGCCTGGACAGTGTGCCAGGGTTATGTTTGACCACAGATGGGGGGTTCTGACGGGTAGCCACCCAGCCGGAGAACTCCTTATCTGGGTCAGCCCCTCCTTTCCCTGGTGGGGAAACTGAGACCCATAGAGGAATGTGGCCTTGCCCAAATCACTGCAGATTTTGGCAAAGGTGCTGTGAGATTCCAAAGCATCCACAGATGGCCTCTCTTGAGCCCCACATCCTCCCTGTGGGTTCTCTGTGTTGTCTCCTGTCCTGGCCAGTAATTAGGGCTCAGAGAAGTGACTGATGAAGGTCACATGGTTGGCTCAAGGTCAATTCACCCAAAGCCAAAGATGTAAAACGCATTACTGAATAAGAATACAGTAATGAGAAAAACCAGTCTGCACGACAAGTGGGAACCCTGGCTATCTGAACCTTTGCTATCCACACTCTTGTTCCCCAAACACAGAATAAAGGAAGATAAATGTGTTGATGTCTCCTTGCTATCCAAACCCAGTAACTTTTTATGTGAATCTCTGAAACCGAATGGATTTGGAGAGGGAGCAAGACCTGGATGAGAATATACTTTATGTCACTTGGCTGGGCCTTCCTGCTCCCCCGTAACCTTCACCTGCAACAGCAGAGAGCCAAGAAAACAAGAGGAAAGTTCTTCAAAATTTGCTTAGGCAGACAAAATAAGGAACAACACAGAAACCTACAGAAGCTGTTAAAATCATTCTTTTCTGTACAGAAATTTGTAGATTCATAACAGACAGTGAAAGAAATAAGGTACGTTCAGCAAATTGTTTTTCTGTATGATTTGGCTTTTAGCGATGTGACCTTGGATGTGTTGACTTTTGATGAATTAACTTTCAGCAAATTGTTTCGCTTCCTGCATGGCCAGTGGGTGGAGGGGTGGACATAGGAAGTTAGTGTCGTATAGTTGACATCATCTAAATAATCAGGTCTTTGACATTTCCCCCAAATCTCCCTTTACCATTGCATCTGTCTTGTTATCAAATGCTCCTCAACGTATCCTGGCTTGCATGTGCCATATCCTCCCGATGGGACCCTGGCCTCTCTCACTTGTGAGAATCTCCCTCAGGGGCAGACTGTGTGTGTGTGTGTGTGTGTGTGTGTGTGTGAGAGAGAGAGAGAGAGAGAGAGAGAGAGCGAGAGCATTCTATCTTCAGGCCTGGAAGGATGCCTGCTCCCAAGTATGCACTCAAAAACTATTTGTGAGATGGGTGAATGAATGAAATATATGTATTTCTCTCTAAAATGAGAGTCCATAATTGTCACCTCTTGCCTATTCTATGGCTACAACTTCTGGAGAGACTGTAAAATGGTCCCAGTTCTTTGCAGCCTCTCCCGTGAGAGGCAAAGTCGCTCTCTCCACCTCCTGGTTCTGGGCTGGCCCTTGTTACCTGTTTTATCCAAAAGTGACACTGAGTTCTAAGCCTGGGCCTCACGAGGTTTTGCACACTTCTGGTCTTGTAGCTTTGACCCATCACGTGAACAAGCCAGGCTAGTCAGGTGGATGGGGACGGATGTGTGGCCAGGTCACCCTTCTCAATGACAGACCAGTGGTCTGTGTAGCTGGGTTAGCTGGCGTCCAGCCAACCCGCCAGCTAAGCGCAGACATGTGAGGGCCCGCACAGCAAAACTACCACGGTGACCTACAGACTTGGAGCGGTAAACGGTCACGCGCGGTCCCCTAGGGTTGGGGGTATTTGTTCTCTCATTTTGCCTGTCTTTGTGATTTCCCTATCTGAGGGGATTTCTCTTACTTATGCTATTACATTTGATTTTCTCCTGTTAATCTGTCTCGTGTCAATTTGATTCTTACTCCAGCTGGAAGGACCTTAAAGGGGACAGGAGTTCTTGCTCCCTCTATCGAAGGTCTTAAGAACCCAGGCTCTGGAGTCACACAACCTGAACTACAATCTTGGCTCATCAGCTGTGTGACTTTTGGGAAAACACTCAACGTCTCTGGGCTTCAGCTTCCTATCCAACCCCACCCCCACTCCCATGATAGTTTCTTTTTCTTTCCCTGAAATTGCCTCTAATCCTGGGCTCCAAGCTCCTGGGCGGGACACTTCTTATTCCTCTTTGTGCTCCCAGGGATGAATGCACTGCTCAAAAAGACTTCACGAATCCCCGTCTCTGCAGCATGCGTTCTCAGCTGGGGTAAAAATTGGTTCTCAGTTGGTAAAAAAAAAAAAAAATGGTAAAAAAAAAATGCATTCTCAGCTGGGGTCTCAGCTCGGGTAAAAATCGGTTCTCGGGGGTGAGAGTGGCAGCAAAAAATCTGAAGTATCGCAATGGTTTGTGCAGATTCAAAGTTCAGTTTTACCCGACACAATCTTGTTTCTTTGCATTTAATTCTCTTCTTAGGGAGAAATTGATTTCAATGAAAATTCGCCTATCCCACGCTTGCTCAGGCTGGGGGGTCGGCCGCAGCCTCCCCCTACTTCTGCTGCTGAGGCACCTGCACCTTTTCTGCCGAGTCCCTTCGCCATGCCCACACCTCTGCAAACAGGCCATTCATCCAGGTCCCTTTAAATTCCCAGCTCCCAGTACCTTCCTGTTG
This sequence comes from Acinonyx jubatus, assembly GCF_027475565.1. Classification (NCBI taxonomy): domain Eukaryota; kingdom Metazoa; phylum Chordata; class Mammalia; order Carnivora; family Felidae; genus Acinonyx; species Acinonyx jubatus. The sequence continues at coordinate 194,935,414 of NC_069382.1, read as the reverse complement.
GACCTTGACCTAATTTCAAGCTTATGTAATAGTTAAGCGTTTACAGGGTAGTTTTCAGAAGGGCATCTCCCAAATCCTACGTGGTACCGGGCGTGGAGGCTGGGTCTCCGGCTGGCACTGGGACTGCTACGAATTGGGACTGGGACTCACAACCCTCCAGTTAGAGCCCACCATCTGTGTGAACACACTGTAGGGACGTGGATGTGTCCCAAGCAATGACGGCTACGTGTTTAACCCGGGTTCGTGAGGCATTCTCATTTAACTGTCATGAAGCCAGGTTCAAAAGTGAGGGCCACACACTGATTTGGCGTCAGGATCTCTCTCTTGATTTGTAGGTCTGTTTTAATGTAGACACACGCATTTCTCCTACCCAGTGAATTCTGCATGGTTAGAAAATTAATTTCCTTGTCATTCTGTTTTGCATAGTTTCCTAACTTCCGAGGGGAACTGAGCCATCTGATTTGACCCCATCGAAGCTCTGGACCGCTTAATGCAAGCGGGTGGGTCATCGTCTTTCCAGATCCAACCAATGTGATAGGTAGGGGAGTCCTTTTTCCCTGCCCACACGCACCCATCAGGCATTCGTACGTCCCCATCAGGGTAGCTCTAGCTTTCTGGAGCGTTCAGCTCCTAAACTGTACCTTCCAAGCGCAGTGACCATACTCAGTGTTTCTGGGTAGATGGCAGTGTGTCTGTCCTCCCCACCAGCACCGAAACTGGCCTTAGAGAGTTTAACTTCATTCCAGGCACAGAGCCCCAGCAGCTAAGATTTTTCACACTGTAATTGACGTGCTTTGGAGACATCTCCTTTTCCTCAAAGATAAGCTCTTTTATGGTGCCTCATTTATTAGCTGTCTTGGCCACTGCCTTGGGGTTATGCGCACAAATAAAATATGTAGCAGGAAACCGCCTTCCCTGTTTTTGTCTTGCCTTGCACCTAATTTCAATTCCCTGTCAAGCCTCCTTGAATTGATTTGCTCATCACAGAAGCTGCCCCAGGCAAACGCCTGCTTTCTTTCCTGGGGGGATGATCCATTTCCCTTAATCCTGGAGGGGCAGCCTCAAATGGGGAGTCACACAGCCCTTTATCTCTCAGCATTTCTGAGCCACAATTTCCCAGGGCGGTTCCTCTTGGGATCCGCTCCCTCCTGTCCACTGAAGATGATCTCCTGACCCAAATGGCAGCCTCCCTTGGGTAATTTCCCTGGGGCTTAAGCTGTACATTGTTGATGTGAGTTCAACAGAAGTTTCTAAAGCCTGGCCAATCTCGTAGCTAAACTAGTGGCTAGCGGGTGAGGCCTGGCTGCTGGGGCCTGGCTGCTGGGGAACACGGTGGGGCTTGGGGAGCAGAGGGTAGGAGCCCACACTGATAAGGAATTAGGGAGGGCAGACGGACCTCCCTTTAGGGAGACTCCCAGATGCTGAGGGAAGAGCTTACGGTCGAAACTGCCAGAAACTCAGCAGGCTCTGTGATTTGAAGAAAACCAGTGAAATCGACACCGCCGTAGGAAGAGTGAGGACTTGGGACAAAACACAAGACAAAGCTTAGCAGTTTGGGTCAGGAATGCACTTCAGGTTTGTGGATCGTCCCAGTTAGCCTATCTGTGAAGGAGACGGGGAGGAGACGTCCACTGAGATAAAACATCAACATTCATTGTTCTTGCTGGGAAAACAGCTGTTATGGAAGAAGGTAACCCAAAAACACTACAATCACACTATGAAACCGAAAGCTTCCCCTCAGTGGCTGCACTTGTCCTGTGTGTGCACACCTGCATACGTGAGTGTGCACATGTACGTACTTGTGTGCATGTGTACACGTGGTGCATGTGTGTAGATGTGCATGTTGTGTGTGCATGTGCACATATATGTAAATGTGTGTGCCACACACACACCTGTGTGTACTCGTGTGCGTGTATGCATGCGTGTGCACGCGTGTATACGTATGTGCCTGTGTGTATGTATTGCACATGTGCTCACATGGCTCTGCATGTATGTGCACGAACATGTACACATATGCACCTGCGTGTGTATGTGTGTGCACATGTGTGCATGCATGGAAACGTGGGTATGCACATGTGTGTGCCTGTATGCGTGTATGCATGTGAATGCTGATTTTCGATTAAGAGGTTGAGAGAGGCTCCCCCAGGCCCGATGTCTGATTTTCATTCCAGCCTATAAGCCCCGTGGGAGCAGAGGCTGTCCTTTTGGTCTGCGCCCCGGTGTTTCCAGGGCTAGTGGGGAGCCTCTGGCTGCCCGCCTGCAGGGGTTCCCGTGAGAATGCTGACCACACAGGGAGCAAAGGGGGACCCCATAGGACTGAGCACGTTTACCCATTGAATCTGCTTTAACTGCAATGTGTGCTCCTTGTGGCCCTCCAGTCAATTTGCTGCCCCGCCTGGAAGGTCCCTCCAATCACCGCCACAACGTGGTGAGGGTGTGTGTGCCCGGGTGTGTGCACACACACGTGCAGGCCTAATGCCCTCTGCCAGCCGTTCCACAGCCCATTCTGCCACCTCCCTATAACATACTGCTGTCCTGAACAGGGGACAGATGCTGTCTGTCCACCAACGTGACAGGACAGGGAGCTTGACGCCCGTGAAAAGCAGCAACACAAAGGGAGAAACAGAAATTCAGTTCTATTTGTTCTGATAGAAACACACTGTTGTTTTCATCCACATACAAGCCAAAACAAGGAACCACAGCCACACCCTCCAGACGGATGTGCACAACTGTCAGACCTGCCCTGAAGCCCTTCTCAGCCCCAGCGTGGCCTCTGGTGGGGGCCCCTGAGCACACAGACACAGAGCCAGGGAAAGGCAGGGCCATTTTATAGATGGGGACACTGAGGCCCAAGGAGAGAAGAGGACTTGTCCCATAGGGAAATGGCAGAGTGGAGGCTGGAAGTGTGTCCTGGGCACATGGAGGCTCAGAACACTCCAGACTCCACCCTCAGGCAGCTCCAGTATAAGGTGGTGGCTGGGTTCCTGGGAGTCGGGCGAGTCCAACAAAGCTCTCTGCATACAAGTCGTTCCCATCCCTGCCTCCTCTAGAGCTGCCACGAGCCCAGACGAGTCAGCACGCATCAAGTGCTTGGCCACGTCTGGCACATCCCCAGTGATCAGCAAATCTTGGACATTACTATTATCACTATTATTATTGTTATATCTTCCACGCTAAGTGGTCACTTCTCTGTGGGCACAGACCGTAACTTGAGTATCTCCCATTCAGCCCAAGCTAGCGCATCTGGCTCAGAGCTCTTGCAACTGTTATTGTAGCTGTGACGCTGCTCTACGTTATCAGTCACCCCACTCTGGGCGAGCCTGTTACCGGCTAGCTACCATCTGTGGGATGGAAAGGAAGGTCATCATTGCATTCAAATGGGTAGGGAAGTCTCTCTTCCCCTCCGCTCCCAGGTGGGCCTTGCCCCTCACTCCCATCTGTACAACGAGAACACCCCAGCTTGGTGGCGGCGGTGAGGAAGGAGGCGCTTCTTACCTGGCCCACTGCAGAAGGAGGCTATGATGGCCAGAATGCACACGATACTCAGGTATGGGATCCAGGGGGCGTGGTCCTGCGAGAGAGCAGGGGTGTGGGCAGGGGTGTGGGCAGCGGTGCAAACAGGACCTGGGTTCCCAGCTCAGCTCCTCCTTGATCTATCTGTGTGACCTTGGGCGGGTCACTTGACATCTCTGAGCTCTGACAGGTATGAGATAAGTTAACTGGTGTCATTCAGTATGTTTAGATGGGCTGTCACCTGTCGGGCAGGGTTGGGGTGGCTTGGCGCTGGGTGTGGAAAGATGTACAGGAAATTGCCCCTGTGCTAGGAGACTGGATGGTTGATAAGCAGAACATGGTGTCACCAGTGCTGGGACATGGGGAGCATGGGAGGAAGGAAGGGTCAGGGCACCTGAGTCCAATCTAGAGAGATTCAGGGATTGGAGGAGAGTGTGTTCACCTCTGAAGGCTGAGCCCGGGTCACACAAGAGGAAAAGGAAAGGATAAAAAGTTTCAGGAGATGGTTGTACGTTAGCAATGCCACAGAGGCACAGGAGAGTACAGCACAGGGGTAAGCAACAAACTTTCAGTGTGGAGGGTGGGGGTAAAGAGAAGAGAGAGCAGCCCTTCCATGTCCAAGTCTATCAGCTCTTGCTGAAGGAGGATCTAGAATTGAGAAGAGCATTGTGAGGTCTTGCACACTGCATGGCTCACTACTGCACTAAGTTACCATCCATTCATCCATCCACCCATTCATCCATCCATCATCCACCCCATACATCCATCCATCTATCATCTTTCCATCCATCTGTCATCTATCCAACCACCCATTCATCCAACTACCATCCATATATTCATCCACCCATCCATAATCTATCCATCCATCCATCCATCCATCCATCCATCCAACCACCTACCCACATATCCATCCATCCATCTATCCACACATCCATCTATCCATCCATCAATCCATCCACACATCCACCTATCCATCTATCCATCCATCAATCCATTCACACATCCATCCATCCATCCATCATCCATCCATCCATCCATCCACCCATTCACCATCTATCCATCCATCCATGCATCCATCTATCCATCATCTTTCCATCCATCCATCAACCCACACATTCATCCATCCATCCATCTATCCAACCACCCATTCATCCAACCATCATCCATCCACACCTTCTTCCATCCATCTATCCCTCCATCTATCATCCATCCATCCATCCATCCACACCTTCTTCTTCGATCCATGTATCATCTATCCGTCCATGCATCCATCCACCCATTCATCCATCCATCCATACATTCATCCACCTATCCATAATCTATCCATCGATTCATCCAACCATCCATCCACACACCCATCCATCCATCCATCCATCCATCCATCCATCATCCATCCACCCATCCACCGATCACTATTCATCATCCATCCACCCATCACCTATCCACCCATCCACCCATTCATCCATCCACCCATTCATCCATCCACCCATCCATACATACATCTATTCGTTTATTTGGCAGACTGTTCTTAGTTCCTCCTGAGTGGCATGCCCTGGGCTGGGAGGTAGGAATACAGAAATGACACAGGCATGGCGCTTACCCCCACAACTGCCTATTGGAAAAGAGAGATGAGTCAACAGGGAAAGCCAATCCTGTGTGATAAGTGATAGTGCAGGGTTGCCCCTGGGGTCCCTGGGAGCACAGAGAAGGTTGCCTCACTGAGACACTGGGTAAGGGAAGGCTTCCTAGAGGAAGAGGTATCCAAGGGGTATCCAGGTCTTCGTGGGTTTGGAAAGTGAGAGAAGCCAGGTGAGCAGAGGAGGTCCCAGGAAGAGGAAAGGGCAGTCTCTTTGGGGGATGCTGGGAACAGGGCTGGCAGAGGAGGGAAAGGGGGACATGGGCAGATGAGGGCAGCCAAGCCAGGAAGAGCTCTGAAACCTTGTGGCATGAGGCCTAGAGGGCCCACGTGCTTCAGCAGCCCTTCCAGACATCTGACACAATGTCCCAGAACATCGCCCAACTGGTGAAGGAGCCAGCTTGGTCAGTCTGAGGGGCCTGCAAAAGCACCCTGTGCAGGACACCCCTGCTCTGGCAGCTGGGAAGCAGAGGTCACTGCCAGCACATCACCCCCAAGGGAGACGTGGCCACCTCCCGCCTGGTCAGCGCGCCCAGCAGCACATCCTTTCTGTCTGTCAGGCACTGCCATGCTCACCTTGCCTTTTTCTAGAGGTTTTGGGACATTAAGACATTTGGCAAATGATCAACACACGCAACTTTCCATCTAGGGATTCATTTTTGAAAAGTGCCCAGATTGGCTGACCACCGTGACCTGGCCTCACGCTTCCCTTGGCGCTAAGACAGGCAGTGCTCCGTCACTGCGTGCTGTCCTGAGCAGGGCAGGGGCAGAAGGAAACCCCACGATCCTGGAATCTCATCCCAGCTCTGCTATTTACTAGCTGTGGAACCTTGGGCAGCTTATTCATTAATATTTATGCCTCAGTTTCCTGTCTCCATAAAAGGGGAAAACACCACTCTCACCAGGATTAGGTACCTTCTCCGAGCCCCCGTCATGGTCGGGGGCCCTGCCGAGTACTCTAAGTGCATTTTCTCATTTAGTTCTCCTAACACCCCTGGGTATACGGAAAGCTCTCCCAGTTTAGAGATGGGGCCCTGAGGGCCAGAGCTCCTGCTGGAGCCCACAGGCACTTGTGGAACTGTCTTATATGACAGTGCCTGCTGTGCTGTGTGGAAACGTGGGAGCCGGAAGAGGCATCTGAGGGATCCTCTGGTCTCCTCTGTTCCACAGATGGGTTAACTGAGGCTCAGAGAGGGGACATATCTTGGCCGAGATCACACGGCTCATTAGAGGCAGCGACAGGACTGTCCATCCAGTCTCTGTCTCTGAGTCCAGGGCCCCTCACCAAACCTTCCTCCGCGAGGGCACCAGCTGCTTCTGAGCTGAGATGCTCCTCGGGAAGGCCGTTCTGCAAGAGGTGCCCGCTGGCCTCGCAAACTTCCCACGCCAAGGCCCCGGAGTACCGAAGCCGGAAGCCAGCTCCGTGCCAGTGTCCCTCAGGGTACGACGGACGCGTGCTCTCACCTGCAGTGTCAATGTAACGGTGAGGATCCCAAAGAAGAGGGCCATCAGCCCAAAGCCACCCATGAGGAGGGGTCTCCGTCCCAGGCGCTCAATGACCAAGCCCTAAGTCAGGATCAGAGAGAGGTGGTTATTCTTCACTCCTAGCAGCAGGAGGAGGGGAACGTGGTGCCAGGAACCGGCACTGGGGCCAGGGTGAAAGGAGGCTTTGACCTTCAGACAGCCCCGTCACATTCTCCGAGGCCACAGCCAGAAAGGCCAAGGTCTTTATGAGAAAGGGAGGGAGAACAAAGTCACCATTCTTGAGCACCTACTGTGTGCCCATACGTTTCCCTTTCCTCCGAATCTTTCTTGTTAGGGAAGGATGGGCTCATCGGCTAGCTGGTCTGCAAGAGGAAATGAGCGGATACGGTTGCCGTAGCCCTTTGCCCACTCTTTGGAGCCAGCCTGCAGGCCAAAAGCAAGGGCTCTCCACTCCTTATGCCCCCGTTTATAATTTTTAGAGGGGCAGACTCCCAAGGCAGCGGCCCAGGGGTAAGAGCGGACAGAGAACGTTCTGACGCTTTCCACTCTGCCGGTGCCCGGATGGGTCAGTTTCATTCTGGGGTGTGATACCAGGAAGCCCACGTGACTGTGGCTCCTGAAGCCGTGTCCTCGGGCCCAGCTTCCCACAGCTAGGACTGTCATTGACGTCTATCCAGCTGGCCCCTGTGTCTACCTCTCCACTGGGTAAAGGCAGGGCTCTTCATTGAGCTCCTCTAATTGCTAACGACCCTGAAAAACAGTCATGTAGCCGAGTTTCAGAAACAGGCAGACTTGGGCTTATATTCTGGGTTGCTGGCTTTCCAGATGTGTAAGCTTTGGCATATGACTCCCCTTCCCAGAGCCCCAGGGCCTTTATCTGTGCAAGGAGGTCCAAAATACCCTACAACAAGGCTGCCTGGAAGGGGTGGGTGCTTAAATAAGCGGCTGCATTCAAAACACGTAACAAGTCTTCCAATTTGTCAAGTGCCTTCCCTCCTCTTTCTTCCCCCGTCTCATTGCACAGAAAGAGCACACTGAAGGTCAGAGAGGTGAAGTAACTCAGTGGCCATCACACAGCCAGTAAGAAAGAGATAGAGAGAGAAACAGAGAGGGCTGGGGGAGGGGAGTATTGAATTAAGGGCGTCTGAATAAAAATGCACAACTTTTCTCCACTGGGCAATCAGGCAAGGCTTCCTGGAGAAGGTAACAGTGGCGGTAGCTCGTCAGGCAGAGGGACCAGTGGGTCAAGTGAGCCATCTGGTTTGGATAAGGGAAAGGAGTGCCACCACTGGGGGCCATGAAACCGGAACAGGTGCTCCTGTCCGCCAGCTTCAGATGACAGTTCAAAAGCCAGAGCATCAGACTGAACAGTCCCAATCCTGCCTCAAAGCCTGAAGGAGTGTTTCTGCGGGAAACCCCAAAACTCCTCTTTTTTCCTCTTTCCTCACACCCTACTCTGAGGAGGGTGGGTGATAAAAAGGCTTCTGGGTGAGCTCTCCTGGAGCCGGCAAGGGCTGTTGGCCACTCGGCCAAGCACACACCAAAGGTGGGCAGGCATAGCCCCAGGCCGGCTGGGTGCTTGGTATGAACACTGAGGGGACTGGGGAGGGGGGCTCTGGCTCAGAAAGTCAGTGGCCTGGGAGGAAACGTCCTTGGCTGACGGCCACATGTCTCAAAAACATCTACAACTTCCTTTCCGGAAGCCCCTCCCTCTGCGGCCTAGGAAGGCAAGGCTGACCCAAGCGCCTCAACTTGGCCTCCTTGACACCTGACCCATCAGAGCAGAGCACAGGTGGCATCCAGATGTGCATGGACCTGAAATGGGCAGACCTGGCTTCAAGTCCTGGCTCTACACCCAGGACAGGGGGCTCAGTTTCTGGAAGCCTCGGTTTCCCCACCTGACAAACGGAAGTGGTAATACTGTCTTTGCAGCATAGCTATGCAATCAGAGGCCAAGAACTCACGGTGTCTGAATTAGGCGCGGGAACCACAGAGGCTTCCAGCAAATTGCAGATAATACATCCTTGCAGTCAAGGGGGGGACCAGGTCTGGTCCCAGCTCCTGCCTCTAACTGGCCACGTGGCCTTGAGACAGCCAGTCACCCTTCTGTGTCTTCCTTGCTCCTTTTTTCTGATGCCAATGGGTTAGCGTGTGATGACCTCTGCCTGAGTGCCTGTGATGTGCCAGATGCTGCATTAAGCGCTTATCAGGCATCAACTTATTTAACTCTCACAGCAATTTTATGAAGTAGGACCGATTATTTGTCAGATTTTACAGGTAAAGAAACTGAGACACAGAGGTTTTGGGAACTTGTCCAAGGTCACGTGGCTGGTAGGAGGCACAGCTGGGATCATCTACAAAGTCTTTTCTGGTTCTTGAGACATTACAATTTTCCAAACTAGAAACACACCAAGCCCCCACTTTGTAATAGCTTCCTGTGGCACCTGGATGTATAGCACCTGTTCCCTGACCCCTCCTTCCTCACTTGAAGAACGGGAGCTTCGTTATTTCCCAGAACCTAGGAGAGCACACCTGGCAGGTACTGAGCCAGTGTCTGCTGATTGAGTAAAGGTTTATCTTTGTAAGGCAGGTACGACAGTTCACATATTGCAGAAAAGGACGATGAGGACAGTAAGATCACTTAGTGGGAAGTTAGGCCCAGTGAGACCCCTGGAGAAAGCAAAGATCAGTGCTTGCTGAGAAAGTTCTAGAGAGAAAGAAGGGCCAGCATCTAAGTCATCTCTCCTCCCCAAACCCTCATGAGTTGGGTCCCACCAAAGGGGAGGTCCTGATACGGGCTGCCAGGGCGGGAGGAACAGGTGCAGGGAAACCGGGCCCCTGGGTGGCGGGTGGGCTGGGGGATGGGGAACGTTAGAGACACCTGCGATCAGAGATTCTGGGATGTGTCAAAAGTCACACAGAGCTACTCAGAGGTAAGGAAGTGTAATACATGCTCCCTCACACTGCAGGGATGGCTGAAAAATATCCATACCCTTGGATTCAGTCATTCACCTTCTGGGTATTTATCCCAAGGAGATAGACATTGGGTGGGAGACTCACGGACAAAGACCTTCAATTGTAGTGTAATTTATACGAATGAGGAAATAGAAACCATCTAGAAGTCTACCAAGAAGTGAATCGGCTCAATAAATACCGGAATATCCTGATGATAATTATAGAATTCATGTATTTTAGAAGAATTTTAAAGAACAGAAAAATCATGAGGTTACACCTCTGAGGGGAAAGAGCAGGGCACAGAGCTGTACCTTGCATATACTCATGTATTCAGTTTTGTAAGTCGCGATTCTATTGAATGAATATACCCTGGAAAAAATATGCAAAAACAGCTTATAATGGCTAACTCTGGTTGGGGGGAATAGGTGGTTATTATTTTCTCTTGTTAGTTTTCAGTCTTTTCCAAGTTTTCTACAATAAGCTTTCCTTTTTAAAAAAAAAATTAATGTTTATTTACTTTTGCGAGGGACAGAGGCAGAGTGCGAGCAGGGGAGGGGCAGAGAGAGAAGGAGACACAGAATATGAAACAGGCTCCAGGGTCTGAGCTGTCAGCACAGAGCTCGACACGGGGCTCAAACCCACAAACCGTGAGATCATGACCTGAGCTGAAGTCGGACACTTAACTGACTGAGCCACTCAGGCGCCCCTACAATAAGCTTTTTCTACTTAAAAAAAAAAAAAGTCTAAGAAACAGACTTAGCTAAAGCATTGGAGACACAAACCCCTCTGCCCTGAGTCACAAATTGTTACCCTTCCCCATCACCAGTGATTTCCAATACCCACATGTGTAAATCTTCACCGTGTAGAATGTTTCTATTACAATCTCAGGATGGCATCGCCATTCTTAGAGTTAACACGACAGAGCCCACAATTCAGCTGGCACCGAAGACAAAGGCAGCCCATAGGTAGAATGTGTGACAACGTTATCTCCTTGGGTTAAGCACCCAGTGACAGAGCACTGAAACGACGACAGGAATTACCATGATGAGAATCAGTCACTGCAAGACACAGGGCACTGAAGTTGCTGCCCTGAGATTAACACGTGTTGCGTTGTTACGCTGTGATTAATGTGTGCTTGGCACTGACGTTAGCGTTTCTTTTTTCTTTTTCTTTTTTTGGTTTGTTTTAGTTTCTCCTAAGGCACCACCAACAATTTCAATGTCAGCAAGTGTGCCCCCAATACAAACCAGTGGAGAACCACTGTCTTACATCATGATGCCAACAATCAAGTGCTCTGGGGTCGGAGTGGGGCATCTGGTTGTTTCGCTTTCCTAAAGTCTCCTGATGAACCAGTAACTGAAGCCAAGGTAGAGCTGGAAACACCATCACTGATTCGGAAACAGTCTCTCAAGATGTCTAGGAAGACACCAAGGAAACAGCTGTGAAAGCGAAAGACATAAAAACAACTCTGTCCATCCTAGTGGGAAAACCAATCAGCCTGCAGGGCTCCTTCCTTCAAAATCTCTGCCTCTTTTAAATCGTTTTAATGTGCAGCCTGTTGAAAGGGATTAGGGTAAACACGGTATTTCCACTCAGCATTAAAATCATTAGTGAAAACATTAACTCAAGATGAACAGTGGCCTCTGAAAGTTACTGATGTCAGCTGGGGATGGACTGTCATCCTCCAAGAAATCCCTTCTGGGGACTCCTGACCCACAGAGTCATTCAGCCGTTCAGCAGCCATTTACTCAGCGCTGACTGCCCACCCACAGTGCTAGGATGCTGGTGGAATGATAATGGGAATGTTTTTGTGGTTGTTGTTGTATTTAAACTGCATTTAAAAAAAATATATTTATTTTTGAGAGACAGAGCACAAATGGGGGAGGGGAAGAGATAGAAGGAGATGTAGGATCCAAAGCAGGCTCCAGGCTCCAAGCTGCCAGCACAGAGCCCAACGGGCGCTCGAACTCACAAACCGTGAGATCATGACCTGAGCTGAAGTCGGATGCTTAACCGGCTGAGCCACCCAGGCACCCCTGTTGTTAGTATTTACAAATCAACTATAGGGGTACCTGGGTGGCTCAGTCAGTTGAATATCTGACGTCAGCTCAGGTCATGATTTTGCAGTTTGTGAGTTCAAGCCTCACATTGGGCTCGCTGCTGCCAGTGCAGAGCCTGCTTTGGATCCTCTGCCCCCAACTCCCACCCACCCCCCCACACCGCCCCCCCATCTCTGCCCCTCCCCCACTTGTGCTCTATAAATAAACATTTAAAAAATCAGCTGTATTGATTTAGATTAAGGTCTTAGATTCAATAAAACGTACCAACTTTAATTGTGCAGTTTGGTATGTTTTCACAAATTTATACACCTATAAAGCCGTGACCACATCAAGATACAGAACATTTCCATCACTCTAAAGTACCCTTGTGCCCCTTTCTCTAGCTGCAAGCAACCACTGATGTGCTTTCCGTGACTCTAGATCAGAGTAGACTAGATTAGGTTAGAATTCCACATTGGTGATCATTGCTCTTTTGAGATTCATCCCTGTTGTATATATTATTCCCTTTTAGTGCTGAGAAGTATTCCATTGAATGGATATACCACAGTGTGTTTCTCCATTCAACATTTGATGGACAGTTGGGTGGTTTCAGTTTGGGGTCTTATGATTAAAGCTGTTGTAAACATGGGGGTTCAAGTCTCTGTGTAGAAATGTGCTTGATCTTGGGTAAATACTTACGAGAAGAATGTCTGGTAGTATGGGTACAATTTTTATGTGAAACTGCCAGTTTTCCAAATGGTTGTACTATTAGAAATTCCCACCAGCCACGTATGAGAGTTCCAGTGGCTCCATATCTTCATCAACGCTTGGTATCATCAGCCATGTTGATATTAGTCATCCTTATGGTGAACAGTGCTGTCTTGTTGTGGGTTTTAGTTTTAATTTCCCAGATGGCTTGTGGTGTTCAGCAACTTTTCATCCATTTATTGATACTTCTGATTTTTTCTTTTGTACAGTGTCTTCCCAAGTCTTTTCCAAGTTCATTTCCAAGTGGCTGATAGTCTTGCTTTTATTGAATTCTAAGAATCCTTTACATCTTCTGGATTCAAGCCCCCTGTGAGATGTGTGCTTTGTGAACATTCCTCACTCTGGCCTGCCTTCCCATTTCCTTAACAGAGCCTTTGAAATAGTCACAGCTTTTCATTTTGATGAAATCCAATTAATAATTTTAAAAAATGGTTCATGTTTTTTGCGTCCCATCTAAGAAATCTCTGCCTATCCCAAGGCTGCAAAGACTTCCTCCTATGTTCCTTCTAAGGTTTTATAATTTTTCTAAGGTTTTAAAAACTTCTAAAGTTTTATAATTTTAGCCTCTATGTTTCAGTCCATGGTCCACTTTGACTTAATTTTGTGTGTGGCATGAAAGAAGGGTTGTCTTTTGTGTTTTCCATGTGAATGTCTAGTTTTTATGGTCCTGTTTGTGGTAAGACTGACTTTCCCCATTGAATTACTTTGGCATCTTTTATATTTTTGGATTCTATTCTGTTCCATTGATCTGTATGGCTGCCCTTACACCAACACCATGCTGTCCTGGTTACTATGTAGTGAACATTGTACAGCACTTACTATGGACCAGGCACGGTTCTAGATGCTTTGCATATAGTCATAATTTAATCCTCATAACATCTCCATGGGTACACAGAGGCTCAGAGAGGTTGAGCAGCCTGCCCAAGGTCACGTGGTGGCAGAAAGAGCATTCAGGTCCAGGCAGACTGGTTCCAGACTCTTGTTCTGACCCCCTGCACTGTCCTTCCTCTCATCACTGGCACATATAGATTTATCAAAAGGAAATATGGTGTCTCCCAAGGCTTTCTTTCCTTTGGGTGAGGCGCTGGCACAAGGGCAGAGAGAAGAAGGAGACAGGAGTCCTGGCCCTTGGGGAACCTTCTGGGTTGAACTGTGACCTCCCCAAAAAAGATATGTTGAAGTCCTGACCCCTGGTACCTCAGAATGTGCCTTTGTTTGGAAATCAGGTTTTCACAGAGGTCATCAAAGTCAATGAGGACACGATGGCCGGCCCTAAACCCATGTGACTGGTGCCCTTATAACAAGGGGAAGTTTGGACAGACGCACGCACAGGGAGAACACCAGCTGAGGATGAAGATAGGGGTCAGGCTGATGCTTCTGCCAGCCGAAGACACCACGGATTGCCATTGCCGGCAAAGCACCAGATGCTGGGGGAGGGGCCTGGAACAGACACCGTCTCCAGGTCTCAGAACGAATGTGCCCTCTGCCACCTGGGTCTCAGACTTCCGGCCTCCAGAAAGGTGAGAATATGCATTTGCATTGTTCACATCCCTCTGCTTGCTGTGCTTTGTTATGCAGCTCTAGCAAACTAACGGGGAGCTCACTGCACCTTGTGTTAAATGATTAAACACATGAGGAGAGAAGGAAGGGACCCAGGGAAGGAAAATCTAAAATGTCACTTATTTCAAACGCGACTCAATGCTTCCAAATCTGACTTAAGCGCATTTATAGTATTTTACAGATATTACTTTGAATTTCATACTACTATGAATTTTGTAGGCAGAGATCTGCCTAGGTTGTATTCTTTGTTTACATCTACAGATAAAGGGCAGGAAACATTTGGTGGCTGGCAGAATTCCTGACATTTCAGGGGCTGCAGAGCCCTGTAAGGGTTCATTCCTCGGCAAGATCCTAAGGGAGGCCCTGTTCTTCCTGTCCTTCCAGGCCAGGCCTCTTCTGCTCTGCTCTTCCCATGAAGTCAGTCTCTGCCTGGCTTGATGTGTTCCTGAGCACAGGGGCCACTGTTGGCCTCCAGAAGAGGAAGGGCTGTCCTTGGGGGAGGGGAAAAGGAAGGGGAGTGGAGAGGAGGGGGAAGGGTGGGGAGGAGGAGGACAGGGGAGGGGAGAGGACAGAAGAAAAGGAGAGGAGAGAAGAGAAAAGGAGAGAAGAGAAAAGGAAAAGAAAAGAAAGGAAAGGAAAAGAGAAAAGAAGAGGAAAAGGAAAGGAAAGGAAAGGAAAGGAAAGGAAAGGAAAGGAAAGAAAAGAAAAGAAAAGAAAAGAAAAGAAAAGAAAAGAAAAGAAAAGAAAAGAAAAGAGCATCTGACTTCTGTTCAGGTCATGATGTCACAGTTCATGGACTCGAGCCCTGAGTCAGGCTCTACACTGATATTCAGAGCCTGGAGCCTGCTTCAGATTCTGTTTTTCCCTCTCTCTCTCTGCCCCTCTCCTGCTTGTGCTCATGCTCTCTCTCTCTCAAAAATAAATTGGCAAAAAAAGAAAGGGAAGGGAAGGGAAGGGAAGGGAAGAAATCAGGAGGGAAGAGAATGGGGGGCCAGGGTGTTGGTTCCTGGCTCCCTTTCTCCAGGCACATTTTGGCTGGCTGTGTCTCTCCACTGAAGGTCACGGCTCCCGATGGATGGCCTGCCCACCCTACAGACCCACCCACCCGAATTAATCCGTCTAATCCGTCCTCCGTCCGACCTGGCTACCTGGACAGCGCCCTCATCCCTTGAGCCTGACCACAATGCACTCCAGCAACCTGCTTCACTTCTCAGCCCCCCTCAACCTGCACCACCGCGTCTCACCGCATCCTTTCCTGTATCAGCCACCATACACTTAGCTCACGGTGCTGTTCCCGGTCTGTCCCCCAACTAGGAGCTCTCCTTCTCCTGGGCAAGGGCTTTTGTCTCCTTTGTCCACTGATGTATCCCACACACCTACACCTGTGCGCGCACAGAGCAGGGGCCCCGCCAGCACTTGCTGAGTGTTGGTGGAATGAACACTCTGGCTCCAAGTTTCATCTTCCAATTTTCTTGGAAGGCGGGAGGGCATTTTCAGTTTTTTCCACGGCATCTGTCTGGTTCTCTTCTGGAACACTCGTAACCAACAAAAACTGTACTTGTTTGCTAGGGCTGCCGGCAAAAGGGTTTATGCGGTTTAAGTAACAGGCATTTCTTCTCTCACGGTTCTGGAGGCTGGGAGTCCGAGATCAAGGTGCCAGCAGGGCCATGCTCCCTCCGAAGGTGCAGGGAAGACTGTTCCAAGGTTGTTCTAGCTGCTGGGAGTTTCTTGCCTTCGGTAGCATGCCTTCAAAATTCACATGATGCTGTGTGTGTGTGTGTGTGTGTGTGTGTGTGTGTGTGTGTAAATTTCCCCCTTTTAATAAGGATGCCAATTATATTGGATTGGTGGTCCCTCTATTCCAGAATGATCTTTTCTTAACTAATTACACCTGTAACGACTACCTCCTGAGGTACCGTTAGAGCTTCAACATATAAAATCTGTGGGGATGACAATTCAACCCATAGTAATAATTAACATTTAATGAGCACCTGTCTTATGCCAAGTGCTGTGAATTACTGTATAGCTCTCATGGTAAGACCTGTGGAGGTCTTACTGTATTATTCCCACTTTCCCTTAGAGAAAACAGGGGCTCAGAGAGGTTAACTAACTGGCCCAAGGTCACCCAGCGACTGAGCTCAGGGCCATGAGCCCATGGAGCCCAAACACTCCACCATCCTGCTTGGTTGTCGGTGCCCACTTTCTGCTCCAACAAGCACCAGATCCAGGGGCTCGAGATGCAGCTGTGAACTCTGAAGGTTTTGATTCGGAAACTGTGTGTTAGTTGGGAGGCAGAGGGGGGCGGGGGAACCAGCAGGATTCTTTTTCCCACTTGAATGCTAGGCACAGCGCATTCCTGAGTAAGAATGACTTAATGTGGATTGCGCTCCCCCTGGTTAGAAAAGGCAGTCTCCGCTTCTCGAAGGAATGAGGCTCGCGCTCCACAAGCTGCTGCCCCGCGTGTCAGCTGACACTCGGGCTCCCACGGCCTGCGTGACACACGGTGGGGGCTCGCTCAGAGTTAATGCTGCGCCAAGAAAATCGATTTGGAAAACCAGCTGTTTCTGCAAGATGCAATGATTCACAGCTGCCCAAGCCGATGAGCAGTGCCAGGAGCCAAAATTAATTGCGAACCAAATGAACAAAAATGTCTCTCTCAAGTGTCCTGGGTCCCAAAGCCATTTTAACAGACTGTCAAAAACTCGGTAAGAAGAAGAAAAATTGGAAAGTCCTTTCTGATAGGCTGCTGCCTCACAGGGCTGGACGAAACAGTGTCCGTATCTTGGGAAACAAGGTGATGAGCACTTCGGACAGGCCAAGGGGTTTAGCGAAGATTGGCTGTCAGGACTGCTGACGTGGCCTTCATGCACACTGACGTCTGCCTCCACGTCTGCTCTGTAAGGTGCTGGCTTAGTTTCCTGTGGCTGCCGTAGCGGATCAGCACAGACTCAGCGGATGAAGCAAGTCAGAAGTCTAACATGGGTCTCGTGGGGCAAAAATCACAGCTGCTGGCAGGGCTGTGTTCCTTCTGGGGGCTCTAGGGGAGAATCCGTCCCTTGCCTTTCCAGCTTCCAGAGGCCACCAGCTCTCCTTGGCTGGTGGCCCCTTCTTCTACCAGAGACAGCAACTGCCACTCCAACATCTGCTTTTGTCCCTCGTGACCCCCAACCCTGCCTCTTTCACTTTTAAGGACCCTTGTGATGACACTGGGCCACCTGGTGAGTGCAGGATGACCCCCCATCTCCAGATCCGTACCTTAACCACACCGGCAAAGCCTCTTCCGCTGTGTGAGGTTACATGCCTATGCTTCCAAGAATGACGACAGGGACATTTGGTGGTGGTGGGGGGGGGGGGGGGGGACAGTATTGTTACCACACGCAGGCCTGGCTATGTCCATTTTAAAGATGACAAACAAATTCACAGATGTTGGGCAATTTTCCCCAGACCACTCAGCTGCAGGTGGGTCACTGGGCTCTGAATTCAGAGCTGCCGGGCCCTACAGCCTTAGCTCTTTCTCCCCTCTTTTTCTGAGCTCCACCTCAGAGACTCCCTGTGTCATGCTGCAGTCAATCTCGAGGTGCTCCAGAGATTAGGCTGAACGCTACCGTGCTAAGAACTGCTCCCAACGAACTCTTCTGCGTCTCCGTTTCCTTTAGATGACACACTGGGAGGGGTGCAGATGACGGGGGCCGTGTGCGCAGGGCCAGGCGACAGGCTGCCAGTGCACTGCCCTTCCCATCATCGGGCTCGTGTCTGCTGGACCTTCAGTGCTCGCCTTCCTGGGGCCCTCCTCCAGGAAGCCCTCCCAGGAGAGTTCATCCCAGGACTGCACGTGGTATGTGTCTGTTTCTGGATCTTTCTCCCTAGAACGCGACGACTTCACTGGCGACCCCCTGGCACAAGCATGCTACGGGTGTGCTGGAGCTGCTTGTGGAACGGACGCGTGCGTGCGTGAACGACTCTGCCGTGACGGCTGCGAAGCCGTCACTCCCCACAGAGGGCCCGCACGGAGGTTCCCCTGGAACACACATGCCACGTGACCACGACCCACCATGATCCACACGTGAAGGCAGGAGGCAGGCAGCCTCCCAGTCTGACCCCTGCCTCTCCCAGGAGGGGGAAGTCACTTTCCCTCCTTCCTGCGATTAGCACTTCCAAGAAATGCTCTGTCAAATACTGTCAGCTTTTAGTGAAGATGGTCCAGGGCCAGAGAGAGGGCACCGGAAGGAGGGCACGTGGGGTCAGGGAGACGGGGCTGGAGGCGTCGTTACTCTCTCTGCTCCTCTTTCGAACCAGGGCGACCACCTGACTCTGAGGAGTGATGTGAGTGAGCGTTCCTGAGATCCCAGGTAGAGCACTTCCGGGTCCTGGGGAGCAGCGGGGGCCCTCCATGCCAGCTCTCCCCACTCCCTACTGGCTGTGCGATCCTGAGCAAGCCAGCTCTTTGGGACTTGGTTTCCTCACCTATCAGAAGATCGCGGGAGTCCTCGTAAAACCCTGCTCTCTGCAGGCGTGTTCATCACAGCCTTACTTAAGATGACAAGGGTTGACAAATGGGGTACTTAAGACTCTGTGAGCCCACACCGTTTGCCAGGCACCGCTGGCATGTATTCACCTGTTCAATCCTGACCCCATCTCTATAAGGCAAGGGCAACGTCCTTGTTAAAGAAATGAGGAAACCGAGTCACAGAGCTGTTGAATAACTTCGCCAGGGTCACGCAGCTCAAAAGGAACGGAGCTGGGGTCAGAATCCAGGCTCTGCCGTCCAGGCTCCGAAGGGGGACACCCAACAGCCCCAGCCCCACAGACAGCAGTTGGGGCACGGACGGGACCGTCGACTTCCGAAGAGCCACAACCAGCGTTAATTCCCAGGGGCGACGATCAGCATGCTTTTCTGTATACACCTTACACTCCAACAAAACATTTCTCAGACAAGAAAATGGAAAGGAAGCCAGAAAGCAATTCTGGCATGAGGTTATGTGAACAAAAGCAGGATTACTACGTGTAAGAACAGAACATCCACCTGTGCACAGAAAGGCCAAGGGGAGATTTTACCAAAGGTCCTTGGGTCGTATGATTGTGGATCTCTTCTTTGGTTCTTTCTATTTTTCTGAATTCTACAAATTTACCTTAATGAGCTCATGCTGATTTCTTACAACAACAAAATACTTAACCAAAAAACTCCCAAAACCAACCCTGTAACTTCCTATCATTATCATTCTAGACTGACTGTGCTTTTTCACGGATCACTGTAAACACTGACAGCCACAGACTGGGGAGGGAGTCTGAAACTCAAACGGAGAATTTTGTGAAACTCCCAGATTGTGAAGCAGTGAGGTATTTTCCTCTAAGAACAAGGCCATGGGAGAAAGCAGAGGGAGACGGAACATCAGTCCTCAACGCTTTCCTGACGTCCATTTTTAGAAGCATCTTGTTAGGATGCCCACTGAGAGCAAGGAGCAAAATAGTGTTCTGTTAGAAGTGAGTCAGAAGTGCAACTGGGAGCCTCTGCCTGTTTGCAGAGGTCAATCCCACCAGCAGAAGTCGGTGCATGCGAGTGGAAATAAATGAGCTTCTCCATTAAGGTCAGAGAACCTCACTCTGATTCCCCCGCCTCCTCTCTGTCCTTTGGACGTGAGCCCCATCGTGTACTACGTGCCCAAAATGTGAGGCATGGACCTCACCCCAACAAGGTAGAAGAGAATCCGACAGCTCATCAAAGGGGAAACCGAAGCTCAGACAGGTTGAAAGCATTGTCTAGCATCACACGGCCAAGAAGTTCCAGAACCAGGACTCAAGCCTAGTTTTGGTCTGATTGCCAGGCCTGTGCGGTTTCTGCTAAATTGTGAAATTGCCAACTTCCTCCCTACAGTGTGTTTATCGTGCATCTTTGAGGTTGACAGTGATGAGTTCTGTGTCTTCTTTTGGACACTTTTGCTTCTTGTTAAACTCTTTTTTAAAAATGTTTATTCATTTATTTTTGAGAGAGAGAGAGGGAGAGGGAGAGGGAGAGAGACCACAAGTGGGGACAGGGCAGAGAGAGAGGGAGAGAGAATTACACACAGGCTCCATGCTGTCAGCACAGAACCCAAAGCGGGGGCTCCATCCCACAAACCACGAGGTCACAGCCTGAGACGAATCAAGAGTCAGATGCTTAACTGACTGAGCCATCCCAGCGTCCCCTTTGCTTATTATAAAGTCACTCTCTGTTACACTGATCGACGGGAATGTCTTTTCTCCTTTCTTTTCTCTCCAAAGTCCTACATGTTTGGGGTACAAAGGTGACGGCTAATGCTTTAGAAACACTTTTAAAGTCATGGCAATGGACCCGAGGCTCACAGGGACTCTCGCTTGGACGCTCAGGGAGAAATGGCCCTTTCCACTGGGTGTTGATCACACTGTATCATCTGTGACCAGGTGAGAGTTCAAAGAAGGGAGCTATTTATTAAAAGAAAGATAACAGGGGAGCAAAATATAGATGAGAATATTCTCTAGACAGGTAAAACATCATGAGCTGCATGATAAACTCCTAAAATTCAGGTAACTTTGGAGAGACAAAGGACATGCTCCTTTAAAGGCCAGCACATTTATGGTCTGGGGGTCCCCACAGCGCTATGCACCCCCTATGACGTTCTCAGGAATAACCGGTCAGTTCACTTACAGAGAAGATGGCGGCCAAAGTCTCAATGCCACCGGTGCTCAAGGTGATGTATGGGATCTTTTCCGGAGGGACCCCAGCTTTCCCAAAGATGCTATTGGTGTAGAACCAAATCTATAACAAAGGGAAGAAAAACAAGGGAGGAGAGTCAGTGAAAGGCATCTATTTCCAAAATTAAGTTCAGGTCCAAGGTGGTCTCTGAGATTCACAGCTGCATCCAGAGTGAAGCTGTATGATGTGGCCAACTACGTGTTTTATTCCTGCTCCCTCCTCTCCCCTTTCTTCATCACTAACAGAACTACCACACTGGGGGCAACACGTGCTCAGCCGATGGTGGCAATGAGATAGGAACAGAAATGTTGGTGAGGCTTCTTGGAAGTCTCCTTAAAATGAGCTTTCCATCAAGGACGTGTGATCCCATTTTTTGCCCTTCCTCCCTTCTGCTGTCAAGATGGTGAATGTGATGGCTGGAGCTTCAGCAGCCTTCTTGGATCACTAGGTGACAAGGATAGCACTGCTATTAGCCCCCATGGCAACTCCGTGAGAAACACAAAAGGTCCCTGATCCACAAGATGCTTTAATGTCAACTGCTAGAAAACCGTCACAGTAAATCTATAATGGGGACAATGTGAATGGCGCTCCTAAGGGTTGTGTAACACACAACTTACAAACCTACACATGGAGCCCCTGCTTTGAAATGCAAGCCACCTGCTCAGAGGCTAGAGTGCGAGGTTAGAAGAAGCCTGTGTCGTCACTCACTTAGAGTGATGCTGTAATTTACTAGCCAAATCTGGGCACTTTTGAGACTGTTAATAATTAGTCTAGGACAACAGACACAAATCTGGACGCCCTGGGCAAAGCAGGATGCGTGGTCCTGGGACGGCTGGGCCACCCCTCCCAACTTCCCTCATGTGTGGGGGTTTCTGCCACTGGAGACCAAACCTAATCCTAACGACACTCGACACTCACGGGACCTCCGACAATCACTGTCTGGAGGTTGGAGACCTGGCTCCATGCTGAGGTGGCTGTGTGACCTCAAGCAATGACCTCTGTCCTGCTGGGCTTCCTTCTCCTCCTCAAAGAGGAGAAGGTATCAGGAATTGGGTAAGAATTGTCACTGCTCATTATTAAAGTTTTGGGTCCAGGGGCTGGACACGGGTCATTTGTGTTCTCCCAGTCCCAACCGTTCCTCAAAGAGCAAGGGTTTGCTAGAGGACAGAAACCCGTGCTGTCCTTTCCATGACATCTGGCGGGGAAACCCACTGTGTGAAGGGCCTCAGAAGCATTGACACACTGATCGTTATTAAGAAACATTAGAGCTCGTTGGCTATAACTTGTCAGGCCCGAGCGCAGTCTCTTACTTTGTGTTTGGAAAGAGCTCTTGTTTCTACAGATTTGTCTTGTTACCAGCATTTGTTTACCACAAAAAATTTCGTGCCTCGGGGGAGAAGACAGAATTTAGGACCTGCACCCATATATGCAGATGGATTATGTTTTAGCGACAGTAGTTCTTCATAAAGTTTCGGGCAACGCTCAGAGCCCAGTAAAAAGGACCGCATGCGTTTCTGTGAGTTTGTGGGACCTGATGCATCTCTGGGCGAAATGCGTTTCAATGCTCCCGAAAGACAAGGACCCTCTCCCCTGTGCCTGCTCGCACTTGACTGAGCTGAGGAATTAGAATTTAGATTGTACTTTTGCTTTCACATTCACAGCGTACACACGTGGCTCCTGATAAATTCATTAGTTCCTATAGCTCTTGGGGCTGTGACAGAAGCCAAAATTATTCCGGAAAGCCTCAGTCCTCGCTGGATTTGTTTGTGTGATCTCCACTCCCTTTTGAAGGTTCACTGTGACCCCCAGCAGATCTGCAGGGCTGGATCCGAGGAGCAGAAACGCCTTTACCCAAAGTCACTGATTTTCGACAGCCAAGGCTCCACGGCCCCTTCCATCCCCCAGCGACCATGCGGACATCACGGTATTCTCAGCCTCAGTCTGGACCCCAGAGCTGCCAGCCTCAGACCCTGCTGGATTTGTGTTCTCCCGCAGAAGCGGTGCCCTGCTTGCCCCGGGGTCTCCTTCCTGGCTTCTCACACCCCCTGCAACCCCCTTCCCTGCTTCCAATTCCCCCTGTAGCCTCGGGCTTCCCCAGAGGGGGTTAAACGTTAGCAAAGGGAATCATTTGCATAAAATTACACGCTCAAGGTGGGGAGTCATTTCATATGTAAATGTACCTATTCATTGATAGGCAGAAATCAGCCCTGAGGACCACCTCCCCCAGTCCAGGGCCTGTGAGGTGTTCCTGCTGGGCTGGCCCCGTCCCTGGAGGGGTGCGGGGTGAGGTCTGCGCATCTTAGTGCTGGCTCCCAAAGCCATTGCTCTCCCCCTGAATCACCTTCCAGAGCAGGAAGGTAACGGTCTCTGAGGTTTATGTTCCTGCACTGAGGTTTATCTGATCAGGCAGTTTGAGGGCGTCGGACGACCCAGAAGTACCAGGAAAGGTGGAGCGTGTCCCGCAGCAAACCCTCCTGCGGAGGGTGCTTTGTGTTGACCTCATCCTTGACATAGTCAGGTTCTCAGGTGGCCGACTGTCTCCTCCCCCAGAAAAGGACTGGAAGGACAGCAATCTGGAGGCCTGCGTACCGGATCTGACCCCAGCGCGGCCCCTGGTGAACTGTGGGTCTGTAGGCAAGTGACTAAAGAAGGGAAAAAAGATCTGGCTTTCAGGGTGGTTGCAAACAAGCTGTAAAGTGATGAAGTAAAGCGTCTTTTCTAGAGCTGGTGTACAACAAACGGTGGGTATCATTCCAGAAGATTTCCAGGTCTCTCCTGAGACACCACTGTTCTTTGGTGAAGAAACATGTCACAGTCATGTGCATGGCTTGGGGAGGAAGTACTTCAGGGTCTGCTTCGCAGCCTGGAGAGGGGGGCACAGGCCTCCTGACTGCCTGCCTCGGATGCCCCAAAGTCCTCCTCCTCAACTCCCGACACTACGTGTTAGAGACAAAGCATAGCACCATAATCACGTTCAACTCTCTCAACAGCTTGTGCAGGTGACAGTGTGGTCAGAGAGACCACACACGGCCCGTCACACCAGAGCAGAGTGCAGACCCAGGCCTGTTCCCTTCCTGCCCCACAGTCCTTCCTGCTGCACGGGCTTTGCTGGGCTGTTAGCGCAGCTGGCTAACTGGAAATGCCTCCTCTAGCCATCATTTCCCCCAGAATCCCATATATGCCCAGGGCCCTCCTGCAGCTGGCCTCCTCCTGAGAGAGGCGTTTTAACCCATCTCTCTGGCTCACCCTTCAGGAACAAGAAACCACCTGATTTGCCTTTGCCCGGAACAAGGCGATTCTGGCAGAGTGTGGGCTCAACACGTGCTTGCAGGGGGTGGTCACCAAACAGTGGCTCCCCCAAACATGTCTGTGTCCCAATCCCAGGAGCCTGTGAATATGTTACACTACCTGGCACAGAAGCTCTGAAGATGTGGTTAAGTTTAGGGATCCTGACAAGGGGAAGTTATCCTGGATTATCTAGGTGAGCTGGAAATGGATCATGAGGGTCCTTATAGGACGGAGTTCAGAGAGAGAAGGCGCAAAGGTGGGAGCAGAGGTCAGAGAGAGAAAGAGAGCTGTCAACACACGGGTTGTCTCCACCAATGGTGACGCACGGGATCTACGCTGAAGGATAGAAGACAAAGGAGATCTCGTCGTTTATTGAACACTAGCTCCCAGGGATGGCACCAGTGCTGGACCTACTGTAGGGCAGGGACCTCCTTTCCCTTCATTTCCTACTCCCATTCAGGAACACGACTGTCTCTCAGCCCAAGGGACAAGGAATCACATAAGGAACGAAGGGCCCTTAGAAAGAAACACTCATGTGCTCACATGCGCCCCTGCTGGGCTCTCTGTGCACCCACGGGAAGCTTGTGTCCCCTCTGCTCTGTCCATGCAGGGAGGGACCCGTGGAGTTGGGGCTGGGGTTGCTTCCTCTTCCTGTTGACTGGGGAGGTGCCTTGAATCTGGGAATGCAGAATTCATGGCAACTTCTGGGGTCACAACCTCTAATCCTGCTCCACCTGGAGTAGAAGAGACATTGTGATCCCCATCTAACCGATTCCTGTGCCAATCTCTCTAACCTGCTCTGAATTTCAGAGGGGAAAAAAGGCTCATATATTGTACCCCCAAATCTATCATCTACGTGTCCTAATTCCATCCTCACACAACCCAGTGGGGTAGGTGTCTTGCCCCCATTTAACAGATGAGGAAAGTGAGGCTCGGCCCAGTGAGGGCTACACGGCCAAGAGTGGCAGAGCTGGGATGTGGGCTCAGGTCCTTCCAATCCTTTCCTGCTCTCTGCTGCTTCTGCTTGCCTTCCTGAGGTGGAATGGGGTGGGGGTTCCATCGGGGGCTGGAAGGGAGCAGGTGCGTCCTGGGAAAAGATAACAACATGCTCTGCAGCAAAGAGAAGCAGACCCCCTGCTCTCCAGACAATTCTAGAGCCCAGACCCCAGTCTTCGCAGAGCTGGTGCATCCAGAGCTCAAGTGTCACCCCTCGTTGCCATCAGGGCCCCTTGGACCTGACCATGGATGTGCAGGAATGAGCGAGTGACTCCCCCGCCTCTCCTGGGCCACTTCACACCCTGATGAGCATCGCTGGATGACCTGATGGGGCGCCTCCAGCACTCAGCAAGGAGGGGCTTCCTCCCAATCCCTTTACTCTTTCTATTTGGAAATCCAGAAAGATACGAAATAAGGACTCAAATTTTAAGGGTGGCCAGAACATGCTAGCTTTTAAAAGCTTTTCTAAGAGTGTTGGATTTCCTATCTTGCTCCTTCCTTTACAGGTAAAAACATAACCCCACCCTGACCCAGCCCTCAACCAGCTGATACCGCCTTTGAGTCATGTCCCCAGTCACATCTCAGTGACCAAGGGCAGAGGAGTTAAGCTTCTAACCTGGGTTCCAGGGCTGGGAGGTGGGGGTGTGGGCTGGAACCCAGGCGCCCGGGGTCTCAGGGCAGGGCAGCTCTGTGCTGACAACTTTATAGACATCCTTTCGTCCATCTTCGTGCCATCATTTGGGGGAGGGGGGCGGCACTTTACAGCTGGGGAAACTGAGGCACGGAGCAGTCGTGGCAACTTTCCCCTTAGCCTGCAAGTTCAGAGCTGGGGGTTGAACACCACGGACTCCAGGACATGTGCTCTTGACCAGAACGCTGGGGCAGCCACGCAAAGGGCCTCCGTGCAGCATTCTCCCCATCTGGGGACATCGCAAATCCTTTCAGTGAAGGGTCTCAGTTACGGAGGTAACAGAACATTCAATCCTTCTAATTTGAATTAGGACGTTATTTGGGAAGAAACTTCAAAAACAAAAGCTATTTACAATGCTCCTCAACCTGTGATTAGAAGTTTTGTGCAAGACAGGATTTGGCCTGCAGCGTTCCTGACAATGGGTCGACAAAGGAGATAGACCATCAGAGGGCTCCGGGCTCCCCCGGGGGAAGGCATCATGTCTAAGGCCTTCTTCCTCCCTCCCTCCACCCTCCCAGCCTTGCCTCCCTGCCATTTGGTTCTTTATGGAGGGGACGTCTGGTGCTCTGTCAGACACGGCAGGTGCACCACACAGGGGAACAGCACACACGTGTCCTTGCCCTCACAAATCTGGTGTGGCAGCAAAGGGAGGCGTTACACAGCAGTTGTACAGGTGACAGACCCGAGGGACACACAGCTGCCCGGGAATGCTGTGACGCTTGGGCACCCGCCGAGTGGACAAACCCGGGAGGCCGTGAAACGCTGCCGAGGGTCCAGAATGGGCATCACCAGACTTATTTGCAGCCTGCGCCCTGAGCCTCTCCACTCTTGTTTTGCGTCCATTTCTAACAAGCTCCAGCACCTTGTTTCCCAGCCAAGACCGCATGGTGGGAGCAGCCAAGTTTGCAAAAGAGTGGCATCGAGAGAGGGAAGAACACGGCGTTAGAAACAGTCTTGCTGATAAGGGCAAGGGGAGGGGAGATGGAACGTAAGCTCAACGGTTACCATCTGTGACATGTTCCACGTACATAACTTCCTATCACCCCCCACAGAAGCTCTGCAGACTGAGCATTAATATCCCCCGTTTTCATAATAGGAAACTGAGGCCCAGATGAGTCGGTATGATTGGCTTCCTCTGTTCAAGAGGGATGGAGTCCAGAGGAAGGAAGGGCAACCCCAGGTGTCGATAAGGATACTATAATCCTGGGTATTCCAGAACATTCAGGAAGTCTCAAGAAAACTGGTTTTCCTGCAGCAGGTGTGACAATGGTGTCGGTCCAATTCTCAACCCAAGCATTTGATGGAAGCAGCCCCCTCCCTGCCCCTGTTCTTCTCACCTCTCCCCCCTCTCTCCCAGTGTTCAGGTGCCTCCCATGTGCCATGGGCAGTTCTGGGTGCTGGAGACACAGGGACCATGAAAGGTGGCCTTCCCTCACGAGGACAGTCACAGGGAGGGGAGGGACAGCTGTGGGTGTAGGAGCTGCTGTGACCACCCCAGGGAAGGGAAGGGAGTCTGTAACCAGGAGGCTCCTTGCTGGTGAGAGACTGAACATTCACACACAAGTCTGGTTTTCATGCAACAAACTGTTCAGGAAGAAGGCAGCTGCATAAAATGAAGGATTGAAGTCTAATTTTAGAGGAGGGAATTTGAAAGCCATTGTGAGAAGGAGGAAAAAAGAATCCAGTGCTGAAAAGGAATTTAGAAACAATTAAATGTTAAATCCAACTTTTGCCTGATTTCTAAGCTTTGTGGAATCTATTCATTGATTCTGTTAGCAAAAATGTACTGAGCAATTTGTAACGTTGGTTTAACCCAGTAATTCTCCACGGGGGGCAATTTTACCCCAGGGGACATTTGGCAACATCTGAAGACATTTTTGGTTGTCACAACTGGTGGGGTAGGTTGTCATCTAATGGGCAGAGGCCAGGGATGCCGCAGAACATTCTGTAGTACCCAGGACAGCTCCCCCGCCACCGCACCAGGACAAGGAATTTTCCAGCCCCCAGTGTGCACGGTGCTGAGGCTGAGAGCTGCTGGTTTAGTGCAGGTGCCTGGCTCTTAGGAGATGGGCTGGCCAAGCCTGGGCAGGGGCTCTAGGGCAGAAGACCTGGAACCAGGACGTGTGAGTTTGACAGCACGGGCACCCCTCCTATTGTGACCCTGAGCATGTCCTTGGCCCTCTGTAAACCTCAGTTTCCTCCTCTACAAAATGGGGATGGCACCACTTCCTGCAGGACATTTGGGGCTGGAATAAAGTGATAAATGGGACATACCTAGCAGTATTTGTGACGTCTTAAACCACAGACCACATCCCCCAAATAATTTCTGGCAAAAAGAAGGGAATAAAGCAAGTTGTGAAGGGCATTTCAAGATTTTCATCTGTGTTAGCATTCTTTCTTGGCCTCATGCAATATTTGGATTTGGGGGCAAGAGCTGCAGGGGCAGAGTCTGGACCGGGGCCCAGGACAGCTGGGCTCTGACAGCGAGATTGCTGCTAACCAGTGTTTGTCCTTTTGTACGTAAGACAGAAGAGGTAAGACTTGTCTCGCTGGCTGCCTACGGATGACCTGGGGACACAGTCCAGTGTCCCATATGGGGATGCTCTAAGGGGGCCTTAGGGGCCTTCCCTGCTCAGGGCTTAAGCAGCCAAACCTTGTGCCCAAATGGCTGGGACTCAAATCCCCTTTCTACCATTTGTAGCTATGTGACTTAGGGAAAGTCTCCCAGTGTCTCTGTGCCTAACAGTGCTGTGTAACTCACAGGACTGCCATGGGGACAACTTCTGGCTCATGCTAAGTCCTAAGTGAAGGTGTGCTTTATTATTATTACAGCTGAGCAGACAGAGGCTGGGTGAGGGGAAGTGACTGGCCTAGGTTTCCCACTGCAGGTTTGTGGCCACAGTGAGACAGAAAGTCAGGCCTCTGGATACTGGGCCAGAGCATGTTGCTCTATGTCAAATTCAGCATGCCAAGCTACAAGTGTTACTTCTGATGTAAAGATTGGAAATAATCCTAAAACAGCAAGAAATAGATGAAGATTATCTCAACATAATAAAGGCCATACTGGAGAAGCCCAGAGCTAACGTCCTACTCCACTGACATCATATTATGATATCACCACACTCATCAAACTGAGAGTCTTCCCTCTAAGATCAGGAACGAGACAAAGATGCCCGCCCTCGCCGCTTCTGTTCAACATAGTACTGGAGGTCCTCGCCTGGGCAATTAGACAAGAAAAAGAAAAGGCACCCACTTCAGAAAGGAAGAAGTAAAAGCATCACTGTTTGCAAATGACATGATCTTATATGTAGAAAACCCCAAAGATCATGTGCATGCACACACACACACACACACACACACACACGCGCACAAATTGTTAAAACTAATAATCAAATTCAGTAAAGTTGCAGGATACAGAACATACAAAAATCAGTCATGTTTTTATATACTAACAATGAATTATCCAAAAGGGAAATTAAAATAATTCTAGGGGCTCCTGGGTGACTCAGTCGGTTAAGCGTCTAACTTCAGCTCAGGTCATGATCTCATGGTTTGTGAGTTCGAGCCCCGAGTCGGGCTCTGTGCTGACAGCTCAGAGCCTGGAGCCTGCTTTGGATTCTGTGTCTCCCTCTCTCTCTGCCTCTACACTGCTGGTGCTCAGTCTCTCTCTGTCTCTCAAAAATAAATAAATGTTAAAAAAAAATGAAAAAAAATTCTATTTATAGTAACATCAAAAAATACTTAGGAATAAAGTTAAGTAAGGAAATGAAAGACTTTTACACTGTAAACTATAAAACATTATGAAAGAAATTAAATACACAAATAAGTGGAAAAATATTCCATTCATGGATTGGAAGATTTAATATTGTCCAAATGGCCACCCCACCCAAAATGATCTACAGATTCAATGCCTTCAATGCCATCCCCATCAAAATCCCAATGGCATATTTTCCAGAAATAGAAAAAAAAAATCCTAAAATTCATATGAAACCATAAAAGACAATGAAGAGCCAAAAGAATCTTGAAAAAGAACAAAATTGGAGGCATCCCATTTCCTCTTTTCAAAAGATATTACAAAGTGACGATAGTTAAAACAGTGTGATACTGGCATAAAGGCAGGCACACAAACTAATGGGACAGAACAGAGAGCCCAGAGACAAATTCATTGATGCCCAACTGACCTTGGACAAGGGTGCCAAGAACATTCAATGGGAAAAGGATAGTTCGGCAAATGGTGTTGGAAAAATTGGATATCCACGTACAAAAGAATGAAATTGGACCCTTATCTTTACTCAAAATGGATTAAGGATTTAAACATAAGAACTATGAAAGTCCTAGAAGAAAACATAGTGGAAAAACTTCATAGCATTGGTCTTTTTTGGATACGACACCAAAAGCAAAAATTAACAAGACTGGCTATATCAGACTAAAAAGCTTCTGCCCAGAAAAGAAAAAAGAATCGACAGAGTGGAAAGGCCATCTGCAGCATGGAATAAAATATTAGCAAACCATGTATCTGATAAGGGGTTCATCTCCAAAATATATGAGGAACCCCTACATCTCAATAGCAAAGCCAAACCAAACTAACCCCCCACCAAACCTCCAAACAGCCCCCCCTTAAAAATGGGCAAAGGACTTGAACAGACATTTCTCCAAAGAAGTCTTCCAGATGGCCAACAGACACATGAAAAGATGTTCTACATCACTCATCATCAGGGAAGTGCAAATCAAAACCACAATAAGATATCATCTTGCACCTGTTAGGATGGCCATTATTTAAAAAAAAAAAGCGTCAGTGAAGATGTGGAAAAATTGGAGCCCTTGAACACTGTCAGTGGGAATGGAAACTGGTGCAGCCACCATGGAAAACAGTATGGGGGGTCCTCAAAGAATTAGAAACCGAACTGCCACATGAGTCAGTATCCCACTTCCGGGTTTTGGTCTGGATTGGAATCAGGATCTCGGAGAGATGTCTGCACTCCACATCCAGTGCAGCAGTATTCGCAACAGCCGAGGCGTGGAAACAGGATCCTAAGTGTTTGTCGATGGATAGACTGATAGAGGAAATGTGGTACGTGTATGCACAGACGGATATTAGCCAGCCTCAAAAAAATAAAAAATAAAAGTAAGAAAAGAAGGAAATCCTGCAACTTGCAACAACCTGGGTGACCCTGGTAGACGTTACGTCGAGGGAAGTGGGCTGGTCACAGAAGGACAGGTACCGCATGCTTCCACTTACACGATGGGTCTAAAACAGGCAAACTCACAGGAGCAGAGAGCGGGGCGAGTGGTGGTCGCCAGGGGCTGGGGGAGGAGGAAACGGGCAGCTGATAATCAACGGTACGGAGCTCCCGTCAAGCAAGATGAACGAGCTCTGGAGATGCGCTGTGCAAAGCCCGTCCCACAGTTAACAAGACTCCAGTGCCCACTTAGACGTTTGCTAAGGAGGTAGATCTCGTGTCAAATGCGCTCACGACAATAAAAAAAAGACACGAAAGGCAATCAGTATGAGGAGGGCGGGGCGCCCCGAGCTGAGACCTCACTACCGCTGGTCCCCAGAGCGGACGACACAGTTTTTCCCCATCCTAGGCCTATGCAGCAGGGTTTACAGACACACCCTAGTGGGATTTATACAGGAAGTTTTATAGGGAACGCAAATCAGAAATTTATGTCCCGGGAGAGGAGAGAATTCTGTTTAGAAATGTCATGGCTCTCGATCCAAATGCCTCATCGAATACAGATTCCATATGTGGCTTTTACGACTCCAAATGTTAGCTTGAGGAAACGGAGACGCTCCCTCTCTACCTTCTCAGAACAGGGAGGGTAGCTCTGAGCCTGGAGCTGAGAAGTACAGGAAACAGCAGGCGGTGTCCAAGGCCATGCTGTTTGCCCCCGGGCACCTCCTCCTTCGCTGGCTTTCAACAGACCAAGGAAAAAGGTAAAAATAAGTAAGTTGCAAGTCGACTTCAGCTCATCCCAATGTTTCCAAAAATAGAATCAAGCGTGGTTCAAATGAGGCAAAACACGGTGGTTGTAACTTTCCATGCTGTCACCTTGCCCTCTCTGGACAGGGACGCCTCCCTCTCATCTCATGTCACCTCCCCCTACATACCCAGACACTCCCATGCCGACTCTTAGGGGATGCTGGGCTTATGGAGCTATTTTATCTGGGGCTCTTTAGAAGGGCCCCTTTTTCCTCCTTCTGGACCCACCACACTTCTCCTGAGCTATGTGAGTACCTCTACACTGCCCTGCCAGCTGGCTTGCACACCTTCGTAAATGGGGAACTCACCACTGCACGACGCAACCCATTATTTTCCAGAAGCAGCAATGATAACGATCCCGAGCCTGTTCCCTGGTCCTGGGATTCTTGGATTCTACCCTCAGGAGCCACCAGGAGGGAAGGGGCCAGCTGCGTCTGTCCGTGGGTTTGGGGAACTTCACAGAAGATTCCGCCCGCCTCTGCCCGATCTCCCTGCCCACGTTAACTCAGGCCCCAGGAAAGTTTTCCTTTCAAGCCCGAGGTCCTCTCCCACCAAAGTCGCACGTTGAAGCCAGCCCAGCCAAGAGTACTTTTATTTAAATCATCTCTCACTTACAGCTTCCTAACTCCTACTCTACTAAGAAACACGAGTTTTCGGGATCACTAAATTAAACAATGGTGTTTATTAAGGGGTGACTGTGTTGCTGCTGCTTTGAACACTTTGCGTGGATTCTTTCTTCCGTTATTACATCAGCCCATTTTACAGATGACAAAACTGAGGATCGATCAGATCACGTGACTGCCTGATGGCGCAGAGCCAGTGCAGGTGGCAGAGCCAGGACCCGATCCAGGCACCGAGGCCCGAGCCCTGACACCCCCCCCCCCCCCCCCGGTCGCCTCCCCCTGGTACCGCCCTTTGCGCAGGGACGCTCACCGCGTTGAGACCGCAGAGCTGGTAGCTGGCCATGGTGACGACCACAGTGATGACCTGCCAGCGGACGAAGGGACTCCGCAGCAGCTCCAGCACGGAGACCAGGTGGATGTTCCTCTGCAAGCGGCTCTCTGCCAGGACCTCCTCCACCTCTCGGGAGACATCCTCTTTGCCCAGGAAGGTTCGGAAGGCTGCACGCAGGGACCATCACAGACTTTCAGGAGGGATTAGGATGTTTGCAGTGGACGGTCCCACCACCCAGACACACGCCTTGTCAGGGACAGAGCTGGCAGGGGCCTTTGAAACCGAGGAGTCCCGAGCCTTTGTTTAAAAACAGAGCAGGGGCGCCTGGGTGGCTCAGTCAGGTCAGCACCTGACTTCGACTCAGGTCATGATCTCGTGGCTCGTGAGTTCGAGACCCACGTCGGGCTCTGTGCTGACAGCTCGGAGCCTGGAGCCTGCCTCCGATTCTGTGTCTCCCCCTCTCTCTGCCCTTCCCCTGCTTGCGCTCTGCCCCTCTCTCAAAAATAAATTTTAAATACAATTTTTAAAAACGTAAAAAAAAATAGGAAAACAGAGGCCCAGAGATGTGCAATGACTTGCCCAAGGTCACCTGGTTGGCTAGGAGAAGAGCCAGGAGGAAACACTGGTCTCCTGGGGGCCCTGGGTTCAAATCCCCTGCTACCACAGTGCATCTGTCCGTGGTGTGTAAGCATTCCTGCCTCACACGGCTGCTATGGTAACCGGATGACGTATATACACTCAACCCGGGCTCAGAGCTTCACACACAGGACGTCTTCCTTTGAAAAGTACTTACTGAGCACCTCCTGTTTGCCTGGACCTGTGTGCTCTCCTCATTGGAGGCACTCAGATGGTCAGACTGCCTGCTTCTTGGCCAGGATTCTGGGAGGAGATTCTGTCATCGGAAGGTGAAGTGAACTAAATGACCTCCAGGGCCCTTTTTCCATATGACCCTCTGAGACACAGGAACCTTGCGTGGAAATACTCTCAAAGGGCTAATCTTCCCAGTATTCAAACTTGCCCATGTGACTCGGGCCTTTTCCAGGCTGAACACTGCAAATTTCCAGCCTCAGCGAACCTGCCGTTTCTGACTAAGCCTTTAATGCTGCAAACCTCCACATATATATGTATAAAGGTGGGCTTATGGATTAGACCCCTGACAGCATAATAATGAGATAATAGCAGATGCTTTCAGAACACGGGTTTAAATGTTCAGTGCTCTGACACTTGTCCTCCTCCAGAGAAAGGTGGCCGTGGTGGCGGCTCCCGTGGACAGTCCATTCCAGACACAGTGGGCATCATCCTTAAAAACACTGCACTACAGCACAGGGCATATGAAATTGCTCTTCTTAAGTAGCAAAACAAAACCCCCAACACACACACACACACACACACACACAAACAAAAACACAAAACAAAAAGGCTGTTAAAACTTCCTCCAGATTCTACAAAAAGCAAGCCCGTGAGACTCTGGGGTGTTATTTCCAACAGTACACTGAAAACTGCTTCAGAATGTTTCTTTAATAAGCTATGATTTAATACTTTTGCTAGCTTTTATTAAGGATAAACGGGAGAAGTAGCTGAATGAATAACATTTCCATGTCATTCACTTAACTACAGTATTGCTAATACTTCCTCAAAGTTCAAAATGCAACACGCATATAATAAAGTAATCCTGAAGTCTGAGGGCAGGAAAATATTTCTCTCTCCTCCCTGAAATACATGCTTTCCATGTAAAATAAAAGAGAAATCTATAGCCTATTCTCCCCCACCACCCCCCTTTCCCCTTGGCTGCCAGGAAGCTCTCAGCGAAATTCAATGCTCAGCTCTTAACAGTTTCCTGGAACAAAAGTCTTCTTTCTTAAAAGCCGCGCTTTCCTTCTTCTTTTAAAGCATCAATTTAATTTCCTGTTGTATATGTGCTCATAAAGACAGTTTCTTTCTACTTGTTCCACACCCCTTCCTCTAAGTTTCCTGTGACTGGGTGAGGACGAGTATCCGGTGAGGGAGAGTATCATGGCAGACACGGAGATGCACCACTCACATCGCCTTCAGGAAAGGACTCCCCACCGTAGCTGTGAGCATGCGGTTAACTGACACCACCCTGCCCCCGCCCTTGGCTTTGTGGATATGCACTCAACCTTGAAGCCCAGGTGATGCTGTTCCCACAGTGACTCCCGGCCCATGAGTGGGCACGGTGGGGACGCAAGGGCACAGCCGTGTTCACCCGGTGGGGATGCCGCAACGCACGAGTGTTGCTCCAGAGCTCCCCACTGGGTGTGCAGAGACTCAGCCGGGGGTGTCCTGGTCTGAGGCTCTCCTGCTCTATCCTGCTTCCTCCCCCTCCCTTTCTCAGTGTTACTCTCCAATGAAACTTCTGCACTCTTAGCTCCTCCTCAGCACCTGCTTCCTGGAGAAGCTGACTGCAGCGATGAGCCGCTCGAAAGCAAAAACAATCAGTTTAGCTCTGTTCTCAGCTTTCAAAGTGCCAAGCTGCTTTGGTTCTTACTACCTTCTCCTGACCTGTGACCATAGCCCACTAACGGCTTTCCTGGTCTGGCTGCATCATGTCCCGTAGAGCTCCTCCCGTAAACCTGTCCTCCACGCCGCGGCACCAGCCCCCCCGGGCTCGGCGCCCGGCCCACGGCCCTCCCTCAGCTCCCACCCTGCTGCGTCACTCCCGAGCGGATCGGTGGCTCATCTTTCCTACACCCCTTGTGCTTCTTGGCTGTCTGCACCTGGCCATGCTGCTCCCTCTGCCAGGAACACACTTCCAGCCTTTCCTTGCCTGGCTGCTCCTTCCCTCCCTCCCAGATGGCCGAGTGGACAGGAGAGCGTGCCTGGCCGCTCCGGGTCCTCCCGGTCCCCTGTGCCTTCCCATCTCAGCACCGTCCCTAGCACCTCCTCTTTCCGCTTGCTGCACACACCTTGAGGCCTAGCGCCTGGTGCCTGCCAGGGGAGGGGCACGGTTTGCGTTTGTAGATCTGAGCCCCGACCCCGCCCTTCCCACACCCGCACTCCTGACCCCGGGCGTCCCCATAAACATATGTTGAAGCCCTAACCTGGTAATGATGAACGTGACCTTATCTGGAAACAGGGTCTTTGCCGATGTGATCAGTATTTCAGTTAAGATGAGGTCGCCCTGGAGTAGGGTGGGCCCTCGATAAGAAGGAGAGAAGAGGCACAGAGACAGACACGCGGGGAAGACGGCCACGTGAGGGCGGAGGCAGAGCCTGGACAGAGGCAGCCACAGCCACAGGGTGCCAAGGCCGGCAGGCAAACACTGGAAGCTGGGAAAGCAAGCAGGTCTTGAGGACAGGTTGACTTTGGACTTCTGGTTTCCAGAACCGGAGGGAACACCTGTTGTTTGAAGTCCCCAGTTTGTGGCGCTGTGTTACGGTCACCACTGCCCCCGATCGACCCTGCTAGCGTTTATCGCCTCCTGCTAGAGTGAAGCACGCGGCAGCCTGGAGACGTCCCTCTTGTGGCCCCGAGGGGCCCTGTGACAAGGCAGGCACAGGGGCTGCAGGTGGAGCAGGGGGCCACGACCCTCTGCAGCCATGTGCCTGGCACAGCGCACACCCCCTCTTCTGAGAGGAGCACACCTCAGGGCTTCTGAAACTGGGAGGTTTCACCGAAGCATTAGTTTTCAGCAGCATCTGGGATTGAAGTTTGAGTTCAATACCAACAGCAGTAGGATCCAAAGCGGGGAACGTAGCAGAAGACTAGGGAAGTCCTGTTTGTACTGTCACAGCACTGCATTAGGGACTGATCCTGGAGCCTTCCCAGGGACCACATAAGGCTGGTGGGGGCTCCACCACAAGGAGGAGCCGGCAGGGTGCCCCTCACCTCTGCTTCCAGCACAGAGTGATACATTTCCGCCTACTTGTCCAATGCACGGGTCAGAGGACCTGGGAACGGTACTGTCTGGTTTTAACTGAGTTAACCCTGATAAATGTACAGGCGGCTTATACAGGATCCTCCAAAGAAGGCCTGGATTAGGGTAAAACGGAGGTGCGTGTGCAAAGACAGGAGCTCAGCAGCCCCCCCGTCCCAGGTGTGAGCCCGTTGTCAGCCTCAGGACCTCGCGACAGTGGGCTGTCTAGCCGAGGTTCCACCTACTAAGACATGAGTCACCGACCTCTTCAAGGTAAAGGTGACATTCTAAGGAGAGCGAGAAAGTAGCAGCTTTTCAAAGGAGGTCACCCTGTGGAAAAGGCGCCACCACTGTGCTGCTTGGGACCCCAAGGGATGCACACGTGTTGCCGGTTCAAACTCCCAAACAAACCCTCTGCAAACCGCTGTAAAAAAGTCTTTCTGTTTTGAAATATTCCAAATGAAGGGGCGGTGGCTCAGTCGGTTGAGCGTCC
Source organism: Acinonyx jubatus (assembly GCF_027475565.1). NCBI lineage: Eukaryota > Metazoa > Chordata > Mammalia > Carnivora > Felidae > Acinonyx > Acinonyx jubatus. The sequence continues at coordinate 194,898,469 of NC_069382.1, read as the reverse complement.
GACTTCGGCTCAGGTCATGATTTCATGGTCTGTGAGTTCGAGTCCCACATCGGGCTGTGTGCTGATGGCTCAGAGCCCAGAGCCTGCTTCAGATTCTGTGTCCCCCTCTCTCTCTGCCCCTAACCCACTCACATTCTGTCTCTGTGTCTCTCAAAAATATATACACATTGAAATATTCCAAATGAAGAGTTTCAGTGGCTGAATTATGGTTGTTAAAATATAAAAAGGCAACCCTGTCTCATGGTTTTGCAGAAACAGCTGAGTGCCGCTGGGAAGGCGGGAATCTTCCCACTGCAGGTGCCCCTTCCCAGACGCTTCATTCCTAGCAGACGGGACTGCGAGACAATTCCAATTTCCAAATGCGTTAGGTTCAGCCAGCCTTGCTGCCGTCTTTCATTTGGATCCACATTGTTTTCCAAGCTCTTTCTGAGGTCTCATCACCATGAAGTCCAATGTTGCGGCGATCCTGACTAACCCTTGCTGAGGGTCACTCTGGGCCAGCCACCGTTCCACAAGCTTCATAGGCCTTTTCTTATTTAACTTTCATATAACCGTCCCCTGAAGGAGACACCGCAGGGTCCCTACTCTGCAGGTGAGAAGAGAGATGCAACTTGCCAGTGGTCAGCACTAGGGTCCCTGAGAGCGGAGCCTGAGACAAGGATTGGGTGTAAGACGGTGATACACGTGGTGGTTGCAGAAAGCAGGTGTGAGGGGGTGGGGAGAGTGAAGTGGGGAAGGGGAAGGCACCCAAGGTGAGTCATCGAGGAGGCCACTATGAACGAAGGGGTCCGTTATGCCGGACTTCCGAGTAGAGCACAGAACATTGTTCTCTCCGAACTGTCCCATGGGTGAGGCTGGGCATTTGTCTGCCCACTCCTGCCTCCAGGGGGCATTAACTCGCACGCGTGCGCATTGTACTGTGGAGGGGCTGAGCTGGGTCCAGGCCATCTGAGCGTGCAGTCAGACACCTGCTGTGCTGGAGGTGCAGAAAGGTCAGCCTGCATCTGTGCTCACACGGGGCTGCCCCACAGCTGGGCTGAAATCAGAGTGGGGAGAAGGATGGTGCCATGGGGCCACCAGAGGAAGCCACTAGTGTCATCACTGGTGAATGGGGCAGCTGGGAGTAGAGCTCAACCAGGGGCTCCAAAGCCCTGCTCTGGATGCTCGGTTATGCTCCCTGGGAACTTAGAACGAGACCTTTCAGACCTTTGAAACAAAGTCCTCTCACCCTCTCCTCCCCTCCCCTTCTCTTTGCTCCTTTCCTCTCTTCCTTCCTTCCTCCCTCCCCTCACTCCAGACCTTTCTTCCTAGGTCTCATTCTATATCCAGAATTCCTGATGAGCCTAGAAGCATCCTCTGGCTTCCTCTCACCCATCCGTTGGCCCATCACCAGAGTGAGCAAATGCCTATGTTGTAAATCAGCACCAACTTCATTATACTTGGGAATCACAGAGAGGATTGGTTTGAAACTAACTCTTGCAGTCTTTCTTTACCCAGAGCCCCTTCCTTCCAATCTCTAGGGGAAGGCTTGGAATCTGCCCCTGGAGCTGGGACCCCAGTCACAAAGGGGCAAAAACCATGCAGTGAGGGGACAAAGCACACGTACTTGTCCTGAGGTTGGCAAATGGCTATCATGGCCGCTCCTGTCATCACTGTGGTCCTACCAGATTAAGGCAGGTGCTTATGCTGGTGTAAGGCTTATGACGCTTCATGCCAGAGGCTGGGAGTGATTCAAGGCCTGGCATACAGCAGGTGCTCAAGCCAGGTTGGATGAATGTGACTGGTCCCTCCTCATTTGCTCAGTGTGGAGAAGGGGATCCTCTGGGAGGAGAAGCCTGGATGTGGATAGTGTTGGACTCCTTGGCCCTGAGGTCAGAACAAGGACCAATGGCAGCAGCCGTGCTGTGTCAGGTGTCAGCTCACCACAAGGAAGAATGACTGATGTGGCCAAGGGCAGATTGGGCGGTTCACAAGCAGTGAGCCCCCCATCCCTGGAGGTGTGCAAGGAGAGGCGTGATGACCACCTGTCAGAGATGTTGTGGGAGGGATCCTGGCATTGCACAGGAAGAAAGACAAGATCTCCCAAGCAAATGGAGAACCCAAGAAGGGTGCAGGTCCCATGGAAGACTGGGGGAGAATGAAGCCATGGCATCTTGGGAATGGGGAGCGGATGAGTCAGAAACTTCTAGTTTTAACTAGCTGTCCTTGGAGAGAGGGGAAATGACTTTGGAAACTCACAGTCAGTGAGCCCATTTCAAAAAGACATTTGCTTATGGAAAATAACCCTCCTGGAGGGGTCTGTTCCCTTGAATCCCCAAGTCACTTAAATAGTTCATCTGATCTACTTGGGTCACCTGATCTGCTCAGGCTTCCACCCTCGCCCTTGCACTTGAAAGTAAAGGCTTCCCAAAGCTCACACCTCATTCGTATTTCTGGTCACGTTCTGATCACTAATTCCAAAGAACTTGAAAAAGGAATGAGAACTTGCATTTCCCAACTGGAGAGAAAACCCTCTGGGTGGCATGGTCAATTTCTAGGCTGGGAGAGGGAGCCATTATGTAATCAGATTTTGTACCAGTTACAGACTCATCTTCATTCAAGGGGGGCGTCAAGAGACCAAGCAGGGGAAAGGAGGCTGACATTGTACACCCACAACGTGCCAGACATTGGACTAGGTGTCTTATAGGCCTTAACGAGATAACCTAGTGTTCCCTTCTCTGAGCCTCAGAGGAATTAGGAAATGATCCCAGGTAGAAAGCGAGGGAGTCAGTGTTCCAACCCAATCTTTCTTTGCACGCACCTCAGAGAATGATGAAAAGAAACCACGGCGCTGAGAAGCTAAAAGAACCAAATTCAGTTCATTTCAATTAACCTGCAGCTTTTCAGAGCTTGCTACGTGCCAGGGGATGCACACGTTTCCTGTGTTGAGCGAAGATTCTGCCCAGAAGGAGTTCTCCAGTGGGAGACAGAACACAGCTCACTCAACTCCAGGTGGATGGTGCTGGATGCGGGGCCTGCAGGAGCCACACAAACCCCTGCGAGGTCAGTGTTCTTGCTGCCTTGTAACAGGTGGGGAAACTGAGGCTCAGAGGGCTGAGTGATGTGCCCAAGTCACGCAGCCGAGCTGCCATCCCCAGTCTCGTGGTGCTTCGTGCCCGAGGGGCTGACGCAAGCATGACTCAGGGGCTGATTCAGAGAGTGCATCTCCTATCACACATCCCTTGTCCAAGAGGGCAGGTTGTGCCATTGGGCAAATGCAAGGTCCTCTTTCCCAAGAGCGCTCTGTAGATGTCTGCTGGAATTCTGCCTTTGCGATGATTGCTTTTGCATGTAATGAAATTAGTGGTTGCATTCGTATTGTCAGGAGTGACCTCCATAGCTGTGCCTTATGGTTTTTTTTTTTCCATTAGTGAATGAATAATTTATTATTGCAAAGTTAAAAGGATTATTCTACTATGGTGAGGTCACTGGACAGGAGGTCTGGCACGGAACACCTTTTAAGTGCACAACACGGTATTGCTGAGGACAGGCACCATGTTACACAGATCTCCTGAACTTACTCATCTTGCATAAACTTGACACCCACTGATGGCAGCTCCCCATTTCCTCCTCCCTCCCAGCCCCTGGCAACCGCTATTCCGCTGTTGGGATCCATGAATCGACTATTTCAGAGTTAACTGAGGTCTGATGGCACTTCTTCTCTGACTGGCTTATTTCAGGCAGCGTGAGGTCTTCCAGATTCATCCATATTGTCACACGTTGCAGGATTTCCTTCTTTTTTAAAGCCGAATAATATTCCATTGTGTGTGTGTAGCACATCTTCTTCAACCATTCATCTATCAATGGACATTTAGGTGATTTCTACATCTTGGTTGCTGTGAATAGTAAATACTTAAATCCTGCGATGAACATTTAAGAGTGCTACTATCTCTGTGAGATCCTGATTTCAATGCTTTGGGATAAATGTGCAGACATGGGACTGCTGGGTCACATGCGATTTCCGTTTCTCATTTCTAGAGAACCACCATACTGTTTTCCAGAGTGGCTGCACCATTTTGGATTCCCACCAACAGCGTGCAAGGGTTCCAACGTCTCCACATCCTCGCCAACACTTGCCTTTGCGTTTCTGATAACAGCCACCTGTCAGCGTGGTTTTGACTTGCATTTCCCTGATGATTAGTGATGCTGAATTTTTTTCCACGTACCCATTGGTAACGTGTGTGTCTTCTTTGGAGAAATATCTATCCAAGTTCTTTGCCCAGTTTTAAACAAGGTTATTAGATATTTGGCTATTGAATTGCAGAAGTTCCTTCTATTTTTTGGCTATGAATCCCTTATTAGATATATGTTTTGCTAATATTTTCTACCATTCCATAGGTTACCTTTGCCCCCTGTTGATTACTTCCTTTGCTGTGAAGATGCATTGTAATCTGACACAGTTCTATCCCTTTTTGCTGTCTCTGCTTTCATCACATCCAAGAAATCACTGCCAAAACCAATATTCTGAAGCTTTCTCCCTGTTTTCTTCTAGCAGTTTTATGGTTTCAGGTCTTACATTTAAGTCTACAATTTATTTTGAGTTGATTTTTGTGTATGGTGTCAGCTAAGGGTCCGACTTCATTCTTTTGCATAGAGATAACCAGTTTTCCAGTTATCTAGCATCCAGAAGACACTACAGTCCACAGCCAACATCATGTTCAATGGTGGGAGACTGACAGCCTTTTCTCTAAGGTCAGGAAGAAGGCAAGGATAGCCACTCTCATCACTTCTATTCAGAAATCCTGGCCAGAGATTAGGTGAGAAAAAGAAAGAAAAGGCATCCAAATTAGAAAGGAAGAAGTAAAATTATCCTTGTTTGCAGACAACATGACTGTATAAAGACTTCACCAAAAAATCTGCTAGAACTGAACAAATGGATTCAGTCAAGTTGTAGGACACAAAAGCAACAGGCAAAAATCAGTTGCATTTCTACACACTAACAAAAAATTACCCAAAGAGGAAATCCGAAAAATCATCTCCTTTACAACTGCATCAAAAAGAAGAAAATACTTAGGAATAAGGTTGACCAAGGAGGAGAAACACTTATACGCTGAAAATTATAAAACACTGATGAAAAAAAATTAAAGGAGACACAAAGAAATGGAAAGACACCCTATGTTCATGGATTGGAAGATTTAATATTGTTAAAATGACCATATCACCTACAGATTCAATGCCATCCTATTAAAATCTCAATGGCATATTTTGCAGAAATAGAAAAATTAATAAACTACCGGAGACCAGGAATGGCCAAAACAACCCTGAGAAAGAAGAACAAAGTAGGATGCATCATGCTTCCTGATCTCAACATACACTGCAAAGCTACAGTACGTCCAACAGTATGATAGCGGCATAAAAAAGACAGACACATAGACCAGTGGAACAGAAGACAGAGACCAGAAACAAGCCCGCGGTGGTACAGCCAACTGATCTTCAACAAGCTGTGGTCCTCAAATGGGCAAAATGGCAAGGTGGTCCAGGGTTCACACTGGGGTGAGAGAGAGCTGGGGCACAACAGATGACTTGGGGAGTCACTTGGCAGCTAAAACCTCAGTTGTCTTCTGCAATGAATTAGAGTGAACAGCCCAACACCAACAAGACTAGCCCACGTTCCTAGATGGCTACTCTGTTTCAGAGGGTACTCGTGAGAATCAATCGACTGACATGTGTCTGTTAGGTGATAAGCCAGGGATTATCCTTGATGAACAACAGCTATTAGTGGCAGATTTCCCAGGTAGAAATAGTGGAAGTAGTCATTAAAAATAAGAACAAAAACAAAAACGAGCCAACGGCAACAACAAAAACAGGCATCCTCCCTGGTCAGTGTCTTCCCTAAGAAGCCGTATGTATTCATGGGTTTTTGATCAACTCTCCACCATGTGGGTGGATTCCTGCCCTGTCCCTTCACCCCCTTATGTCAACTCATCCTTCCACCCCAGCACAACTGCCACCTTTTCCAGGAAGCTGTGCTGGTGTCCCCCCACCAGCCCCATGGAGCTCTGTGCCCTTTCCTTCGTAGCTCCTGACACGGGGCCATCTCACACTCGTTGTGACATGAACCTGGTTCCCGTCTGACCCCCTCGCTGATGGCTTGCTTCAGGATTTGGGGGCCCTGTCTGGTCTGGCTCCATACTCTATCCCCTGGGGTTTAGCACTGTGCCTGGCACACAACAAAAACTCCATAAATACATGTGCACGGAATGAACAGTGACTCCAGGAGATGACTCACAACTCAGACTCCTTTACGATGGCCTCTCCCGAGCTGCACTTCAGGCTCATGCTTTCAGCTCCTACTGAGGGCCCACGTGAGGAAAATCAGAGAAATGTTAACTAACTAGAATGTAAATAAAAAATGGAAACTCAAAGAGAAAAGAAAAATCGTTGAAAAGTATTTTTTGCAACTGCTTTGACTTTAGTTTAAGACTCGATTACGTGTCCCAAGACTCCCTCTGGAGGGTCCCTTGTAATAAGCGGTTTTCAGAGTCGTGTGTAACTCAACTCTCTCTCTCCTGAGGAACTGATATGCTTGTCATAAAGAAAGAGCCTGTGGAGAAACCGGTTCCTTTCTTGCCCTGGCTTCCAGGACGCTCAGAGACTAATTGGGTGTCTCCTAGAAAAACGACAGGATGCTTCCCATGACATAGTCAATTTCCAGGCACTGTTCTAAGCCCTTCATGTGGACCAAATCGCTTAAGAATTCAAAACAATCCAATAATCCAAGTGCCTCAGACATGGGAACCAAATGAAAGGCTGCACAGAGCTAGAGAACAGCAATGCAGGGCTGTGAGCCCGACCCACCTGGCTAAGAAAAGCTGAGCTCCTAACCTGCACCGTGTGCCACCACCTGGTAGCTCTGATGAATCTGGCTGGGGCTCTTCCTTCTCCTTCCAGGGCCCTGAGGTCAATGTATAACACACACACTCGCACACACACACACACACACACACACACACACAGCGCGCCTATGTGCTTTGTCAGCTGTCTCAGCTTTCCCTTGATTTCTGTAAGGCAGAAGATGAAGTCACTAATACTTCATGAAAAAGAGCAAACAAGAGGCCTGGAAGGTGTGGCCTGGAGGGGTGGACCTTCACCCTCCAGTATCTTCATCCCTATGAAAAGGACCCTGTGTCCAGACTCCCTCTCAGCTTTGCGGTGCTCTCCCACATGCCAGAGAGAAGGATTATAAAAGTTACTGCCACTCTTCCTCCAATAAACCACGGACACGGGAACGGAAGGCTGATGGCAGGGGCTGGGTGCAGACAACCACGGTTGACGGGCAGGTTAGACCCCAACGGGGCCACCATCAAATGTGTGACAGCATCATGAAGCTGATAGGGTTTGGGTGGGCTGGTCCTCCCCCAAACTTGGCCCAAAGCTCCCCTCCTGGTCCTTTGGGGGACAGGAGGGGGCGATGACAAGCACGGTGAATCACGGGCAGGAGAAAGGGCTTTGTCCCAGCCCAAGCCCTGACTTGCCTGGTGGCTTCAGACGAGACTCGCCGATCCGGTCTCAGTTCCACCTCAGCACAATGAAGGCACTGCACTGGCATGACCTCATTTCTAATTTCTGAAGGCTACAGGCGGCCTCCTTGTCTAAGCTGAGCTCAGCTACTCCTCTCCAGTCACATTCCACTGGAGCCAAACATCCTCATGCTTTTGGGTCACATCATGTGTTTCCCAGATTCTGTGGTTTTATAGACAAACATCCAGACTTTGGTCTCAGACAAGCTTGAGTTCAAGAACTGGCCCCACCACTTACCAACGGAGTGGCTTTTGGCAGCTCATACCAACCTCCCCAGCCTCTATTTTCTCAACTGGAATGTGGGGGTAGGAACATAATCTCTCAGAGTTGGAGAACGCTGTGAGAGGTAGGCCACTGGCACATGCCCGCGTGCCCCAGGCCCTTAGCACGTGACAAGTCCATTTGTCCTCCCTTCTCTCACATCACTGCATAGATTTAGGATGCCTTCTGCCTGTGTCTATAAAAAAGAAGTTTATTCATTTTTGAGAGACAGAGACTGCAAGCAGGGAGGGATGGGAGGGAGGACAGAGGACCCAAAGCAAGCTCTATGCTGACAGTAGCAAGCCTGATGTGGGACCTGAACTCACAAACTGAGCCACGAGATCATGACCTGAGCCAAAGTCAGATGCTCAACCGACTGAGCCACCCAGGCGCCCAGTCCTCTGCCTGTGTCTTAAGTTGGCATTATTTATTTATGTAGCCAACACACATTTATTGAGCCCCTACTATATTCCAAAAGATAGGTCGCCACGCCCTAATGTCATTACTAGTGCTTGAGATTTGATTTTAGAGAAAGGGCAGCCTTCAGATAGTTTGTTGTTAGACATTGTTCAGACGGTCTCTGCATCTGACTAGACCCGCTGTGAACTGGAGCCTTCAAAGCATGAAGAGCCTATGCCTTTACGGAGCACTTTGTAGAAACGCCTTCTCCGGTTCCTTCCCTCTGAGGACACATCCAAACATCCCTGCCTGCATGCCTTCCGCCACCTGGGGAGGGGCTGCAAGGAAGACATGGAATGGGGCTTTAATTTTGTTTTTATTTATTTTGAGAGAGGGGCAGAGAGAGGGAGAAGCTGAGAGTCCCAAGCAGCATCTGCACTGTCAGCACAGAGCCCAGCATGGGGGTCGGACCCACGAACTGTGAGATCACAACCTGAACCCAATTCAAGAGTCAGACGCGTAACCAACAGAGCCACCCGGGCGCAAAGACTTTGTATCTATGCTTTGCGTGGACTTCAAAGTCCTTGCCCCCAGGAAGACCCCTCGGGTGCAGAGGTAGAAACTTCCCAGGCATAAGCATCAGAAGGTCCAGAGTAATGATCTGACATATCTCCCCCGTAGAACCACCGGCCTGTGGAATAAGGCTGCCTCACTCTGGTCTCTCCCTCTTAGCCTTGTCCTCGGGTCGAATCTGCTCCGTGTTTCCGGGGCCAGTGAGCCTCTGACTGCCGCGGAGCACAGGGCTGGAAGGAGCAGCGTGCTGCAGAGACCGGAGCACACCCTTCGGTGCTAGGTGCACTCTGGCTGCACAGCTGCTCAGGGGGCACCTACTGCGTGCCAGGCCCTGCTCTCCACGCTGGGACTTCAGCCCAGAGCTAACAGGAAAAGTCTCTGCCCTCAGGGAGCTCCCGGAGGAAACCTACCGAACAAATTAGCATATGAACATACGATGTCAGGTACTCAGTGCTAAGAAGAAAATCAACCGGGGTGAGTGACAGTGAAGCGGAGAGAACGCCGTCTGAGTTACCGTAATTGGGGAAGATGTTCCAGGGGAGCCGCCCCTTCAGCAGAGACCCACACCGGGTGTTGGGGGGGGACCAGTGTGCAGACGTCTGGGGAAGGGGCCTTCTGGCAGAAGGAGCCCGCGCCAAGGGCAGAGGGGAGCTCTGCCTGGGGCATCCCACCATTTCCTAGCTGCGTCAGAGTCTGCCCCCTGTGTGGCCTGCAGACCACACTCCCTGGGCTCCCACATAGCTGATTCCTGGTGCGCCCACCCGTGAGCGGCGCTGACGTGGGTCCTAAGGGAGGAGGAAGAAAGAGTCTCTCCCGCCTCTGGTCCAGCCCCCAGCACCATGACTTCTGGTGGCTCCTGCCTCGGAGACTGAGGCTCCCACGTCCTCTGGGGCCACGATGCCAGCCACGCCTGCACCAACAGCTCCAGCATCCTCTTGGCAGCCACGATGTGCTGGCTACAGTGTCGGTGAGGTGAGGTGGGGGGACCCTGCCTGACTCCTCCTGCTCCCCCTGCCCCACACCCCCCTGCATTCAGTACTTCTCTGAAGTGCTCTTCCAGACTTCCCCAGTGGAACACCGACCAGGGCGTTAGCTCTGTGACCTCGACATCCCTCTGCATCTTTGTGTCCTCATCTGTGAAAGGAGGAGCAGGAACACCACAGGCGGTTTTTGATGACGGTTAAAGCAGTGCGTGCAGCATACTTAACCTCCGTTAGCTTCCTGGCCCTGCTGTAACAAATCGCCACAAACGTGGTGACTTCGGACAACGTGGATGTATCCTCTCGCGGTTCTGGAAGTCAGAATCTGCAGTGGGTCTCAGTGCGCTAAAATCAAGGTGTTGCGAGGGCTTTTCCTTCTGGAGGCTCTAGGGGAGGGTGTATCTCCTTGCCTTTTCCAGATTTCATCGTCGGCCGGCATTCCTTGGCTTGTGGCCCCTTCCTCCATCTGCAAAGCCAGCAACCTCGGGCCAAACCCTTCTCGTGCTGCTGCCCTGTCTGGCTCCCTCTCTCTCTCTCTATCTCTCGCCTGCCTTCCTCTTCCAGGACAAGAATCCTGGTGTTTACGCGGGCCCGCTTGGATAATCCAGGCTAATCGCCCCATCTCAAAAGTCAGTTGGTTAGCAACCTTAATTCCATCTGTGATCTCAATTCCTTTGTCCTGTAACCTATGACATCCACAGGTTCTGGGAACTAGGATGTGGACATCCTTCAGAGGGGCTATTGTTCTGCCTCCCACACTAGCACATGATAGGAACTCAAATGGTAGAGATAATCTTGAACCCAGTTCGTGTTCATCGTTCTGTGCCATCGTACTATCCCTCAGATGGAAGGCAGGCCACTCCAGCAAGGACCCTTGTGACCACCCTGTTGTGTGTGCCCGTGGGTAGCAGACCCTGGCACTTGCTTTCAGGAGCCCTGGGACCGAAACTACTTCTGTCCCAACATGCCACGTTCTGACCTCAGAAGCCGGTGCTGGACTAGCCTGAACAAAGCATCTCGCCCAGTTCTGATTACGTGGGCGGAGAAGCCACAGGGAGGTGGTGTGACAGGACCAGGGCTCCTGACCCTGGCCAGTGTGGACCAGTGGATTCTGCGGTCTCTCTCAGTACCGCCATCTGAAAGGGCTCGCCAAGACGGATGCCTGGGAAAGAACTGGCAGGAACACTCCGGTGGTGCACGTGTTGTTCCGGACGTGTGCTGTTGAGCATTTTCTGCCAGCAGGATCTCCCCTGCAGACAATCCAGTCAAAGCTGATGAGTCTCGGGGCCCCGAGTTTGGGGCTCAAGAGTCTCCCTTCCACTCTCCCCTGTAGGGAGCTCCTCAGCTCATAAAACATTAAATGGGCATCCTTGTCATTTCATTAAATGCCCAGTCTGTGAAGAATGAGTTACGGGATATTTGGGGAGCTGTTCTGGGATGTGTTCCACTCCCCAGATACACCCATGGATCCCCCTCTACTCATTAGAGTGGCAGGCTCTCAGTCAGTGAGTCCTGAGAGGGGGCAAATATTTCATGCTGCCTCCTCCTAGGAGGTGGGGCTGTTCTTCCAGAACCCCATCTCCATCCTTCTCATACAGGACCTTGTGAGAGGCCAGATGGGAGGGAACTCTTCTGGGAGTCAGGGGCCAGCTCCATAAATGGTCAGGCTAGGCTGCCAAGCGAGTTAGTTCCCAAACCTCTCTGGGTTGAGTTGCTCATCTGTGGAAAAAAGACAGGCCCAGCTGTCTTCGCCCTGCCCAGGAATTCTGGGAAATTCAGTACTGTTAATGACCTTTCACAGGTGAATGGTCTTCAACAGATCAGAGCACACTATCGAGGCCTTGATTTCTTTTCTTGTCTATTCAATCCGTAGCCAACAACAGTCTGTTCTGGATGCAGGGGACATGGCACTTAAGGAGACACAGTCCCTGCCCTGGAGAGGCTCACTGTATGGGAAGGGAGAGCGGCAGAAAGAGGCAGTGATGCCACAGTGTGGCCAGTACTGGGGGAGATGACTAGGCTAGTAAGGGATGGCGTGGGACCGTGATGGCTAAGGTTATGTGCCAGCACGTCTGGGCCACGACACCCAGACACAGCTGACCCTTGAACTGCATGGGTCCACTTATATGTGCATTTTTAAATAAATACAGTACATTTGCATTTTCTCATCCTTACAATTTTCTTTTCTCTAGCTTACTTCCTGGTAAAAATACAACATATAATATATATATAACATCCCAAATATGTGTCAATTAACTATTCCTGTTATCGGCAAGGCTTCTGGTCAACAGTTGGTTATTAGTAGTTAAGTTTTTGAGGAATCGAAAGTCATACATGGCTTTTCAACCATGCAGGGGTCAGCAGCCCAGCCCCCACATTTTTTTACAGTCAACTATATTTGGTCAAACACCACATGTGGTGTTTGTGGTCTAGACGTTGTGGTGAAGATAGTTTTTAGACGAGAGTAACATTTACATCAGTAGACTCTGAGCAAAGCAGATTATTCCCCGTAATGTGAGTGGGCCTCATCCAATCAGTCGAAGGCCTGAAGAGAAAAGACCGAGCTCCACGGAGGAAGAGGGAGCTCTGCCACCAGATGGCCTCAGACTTAGGGCAACACCCACTCTTCCCTGGGGCTCCAGCCTGCCAGGCCGCCCTGCAGATTTGGACTTGCTGATGGCCACAATCATATGGGCCAATTCCGTGAAATAAGTCTCTCTCTCTGTATGTGTATGTGTACATATATTTTATGTTTACACAGACATACACTCTGCTGGTTCCGTCTCTCTGCAGAACCCTGACTAACACAGGGCCATCCCGACCCCGCTGGGGACCTCACGGAAGGTGTCCCTCCACCTCACTCCTTAGTTGAGTGCACTGTTCTAGTGGCCTCTAGGAGGGCGGTGGCCAGGAGGACGTGCCCACAGACGACCGCAGGCGGCAAACACACAGGGGCCACAGCGCTTCGCTCTGCAAACCGTCGCACGGAACGGCCTGCGTGTCCAGGCCATACTGTTCCGGGACTGCAAGCAGACGATGGCAGAGCACAGCAGGGAAACTAAGGCATCCTTGTTCTAGGGACCCAGGGCTCCTCTGGGGCTGACGCTGCCGGCCCGGTCCCTCCCTTCCCCACTGGGGGTCCGACGAGCATCACGGTCCGTCAGCTCCCTCCACGCTCCTTACACAGGCACGAACTCCAATAAAAGCCCCATCGCTTAGTCCACTTGGTATCCGCTCCTCGGAGAACCCAGAGAGACACGGTCAGAGACTCGGACGCCGCTGCCCGAGCCCCGTGGGGAAGCAGTGAGTCTCCTGCAGGCGTAAGCTGCACGAAAGGAAGATGAGCATTTCCCATGAGCAGCATCCCCGGCCTCCGAGGCAGGCCCAGTGTCACAAATAGCCAGAGGACCTTGGTGACACCCAGTGGCTCTGTGGGACCCCAAGGCCTTCACGGGGTCCAGGGTGCTCGTGGCCCCTACGGGAGGTTGTTTCCTTCACTCTCTCCACCAGGACCTACTTGGTACACCATGAATGTTGGTCAACTGGCCAATTTCAGCCACGTGATTACAACCACTGCACCCGATGCGGCTGCACGTTTTTGCACATCACAAAGCACTGTCACGTCCGTGATCTCATCTGAGCGTCCTTCTGGGCCCTGGAGATGGGCACCGTGTTCCTCCCATTTCACAGAGGGGAGAGCCGAGTCCGGCTCGCCTGGGCTCGCGGCTACCGAGCGGGGAAGCAGAGGCAGCGCCCAGCCCAGCAGACTCTCCATCCGCCCTGGGCCCACAGCGTGGCACCGTGGCCCCCGGGGGCCCCCCAGACAGCCAGGGCGCATCAGAACAGCAGCGGTGAGGTTGCCAGGTACGCAGAGGAAGGAAAGCGCGTTAACGGCTGACACCAAAGTGTCTCTGAGGGCAAGAGGTGACTTGGCTGAGAAAAGTATTTTGACAAACCTCTTAAGTGGAAGGTGTCTGCTGAACGTGCGTGCGGTTTAACTCCAGCTTTGGAAGGGAAGGGACGCTAGTGGGAGAGGAATAGGAGTCCCAGGTCCACCTGGAAGGCAGAGGGGACAGTGGGTAGCGGTGAGAGGGGAAGCAGAGGGTGCTGAGTGGTACAGCCTCGTTCCTGGGGCCCTTTCCGAAACCTTCAATACAGCCCTGAAATGCTCCAGTGACGCAGGGTGTGTGCCTGCTGTTGCGGTGTTTGAGGAAAGCAAAGTAGGGGCCAAAGTTCAAGTTGGGGTTTTTACGATGCGAGCCAGAGCAGCATGCAAGGAGTCTGGTGCCCACGACAGTTCAGAGCCCAGAAATGCTCAGGATTTCCAAGATACCTTAAAGAGGTGGACCTTTCCGGTGCCGGAACCTTCCCTGTGCTGGAAAACTGGGGCCGCAGGCAATTCCTCCAGCTCTCGGGGCACGGAGCCCCCCAGCAGACTCAGGGCTGCACAGATCAGCACCAACCCCAGACACGATATGGAAAGCATCCCCCGCTTGGCCGGAACCCTCGGCAATTCTCTGAATTTAAAGGGCTCAGTCACACTCTGGAATGAAGTGTGTGGGCAACTTCCAGATGAGCGTGTGTGCTCTGGGAGCTCCAGTGGTGGTTTCCGAGCTGTGTTTTCCTGCCCCTTTTGACCCTTGGGCATTTTGTAGGAAGGCGCCTGGTCCTTTGCCGGACCGCCCAGCCCACGAGCAGGCTCTCCGGCCAGGGAAAAGGGAGCCCTGAGAGACTGTTACTCCAGGGGCAATGGGGGGAGGCGCTCAGAGGTGGCTCATCCCGGCTCACACTCTAACCATGAAAACAGCACCGATGGAGGAGGGCCCGATCCTCCAACAGCAGGTGACTGTGCTGCCAGGGGTGGGGATGAGACCTCAGAGGGATCGTGTTTGCTCCCCCTCCTGCCAAGTCCCTCTACCAGGTTCAGGAGGTGGCGCCATCTTGCCAGCTGGCAAGTGTGGGCACAGGGCACTCCAACTGCCCCGCCCCCCTCTCCAGTCATCTCCAGGGGACCCGGTGTGTCAGGAGTCCCCCGGTAAGAGCAGGGCCAGGGCTCCCTTCCCAGGCACGTGGCTTCGTTTCCGGCAGATGCATCTGGTGGGCAGGAGGCCGCAGGGGCACAGACGTCCTCCCTCACCAAGAGCCCAGCCAGCACAAGGCACAGCCGTCACAGATCAGTGATCTCACTGCCTGCCTTCCTCCCGTGCTGTCCTGCTCATTTCCGTTATTTCCACACTTTCATGGTCGCGTGGATGTTTTGTATGCTCTATTTCGCCCCACTGAGCACTAGGTCCTAAGGGTGACTTCATGATGCTATAATCGTTTTATAATTGCTAAAACAAGGGAATCAAGTTGGGAGATAGAATTTTTAGGTTTCGAATGCAGATACACAATTACTTAACCCTTCTGTGATGTAATAGATGCAAATGTGGAGTTGAACCCTGGCTCAGATATAGGGAATCACTGTACTGCGGAAGAAATTTTCTGGGCCGTAAGTACAGAAACCAAGGGGTCAACTATGTTTTGCTGATATACTTGTGTGTATGCAAATGCCGTGTGTCACAATTACAAACACACACACACACACACAAGGCAGCACACAGCACTTTAACGACCCTGGGTTCAGAGTGAGGCAAACTGGGTTTGAACCCCATTTCTGTCTCTAGCCATCGGGCCGCAGGCCAAGCCCTCAGCCTCTGAATGTGTCCCTCCTGGAGGCCTCTGGCGTCTGAAAGACTCGAGCGGCCAAGGAGGGCAGGTCGGAGGCACTTGACAGTTTGCATCAACAGAATGGTGTGGGAAAGAAAAACCCTTGAAAGCTTCATGCACAAAGACCTTTTGCACAACCACTAATTGTAAAGAAAAAGAGAAACAATCAGAATGCCCAGCCATTTAGAGAGTTCAAGTAAAAACAAATGTTTAACTATCTTTAAAATTGAGATAAAGTACTGTTTCAGTCTTAACTGATTTTCCTCACTTAACCTGATACATCAGTGGGGCTGATGTATGAGTTTGCTTTGCTCCCGTAATAAATCACCACAAACTAGGGGCTTGCGACAGCACAAAGTTTTTATGTGCCAGTTTTGGAGGCCAGAAGTCCAGAATGGGTCTGCGGGGCTAACACCAAGGTGTCACAGCGCTGTGATCCTTCTGGAGGCTCCAGGGGAGAAACCGGCCTGCTGGCCATTTCCAGCCCCAAGAGGTGCACCTGCAGGATGCCCTCGGTCTCCCTCTACCTCTGACCCCCGCTTCCACGGCCACCTCTCCTTCTCCGACCCTGTCTTTCCTCCCCTTTCACTTACATGGAGCCTTGTGACGCTCCTGGGTTTGTCCAGACAACCCGGGCAAACCGGCCTCACCTCAAGATCCTTATGTTAATCACATCAGCACGGTCCCCAGTGCCGTGTGCACTGCCACTCACAGGGTCTGAGGATCAGGATGTGGTTCCACGTGGGGGCCATTATTCTGCCAACCACACGTGACAACACAAAAACGGTCATGAGGAGACATGCTCAGGACACAAGAGGGGCGGTGTGCATAAAAGCAGCCTAGTATATGAATCCCCATGATGGTCCCCATGTAAATAAGACGGAAATGTCACGAATGACAGACAAAGCTCTGGTATAAATGACAGTTGATTTGTAAGAGGGATGGAGAAGGGAGTGATTTTCCTCCTGCAACGTTAAACAAATTCTTTTATTCCCAGAGCAAAAAATTTCACTCGCTTTAGCCACAGAATCCCTTTCTTCGAAGGCAAGGTGACGCAGAAGGGCAGAAGCAGACGATCCCCTTTTATGGGCACAACACTTTACAGTTGACAAAGCCCTCCTCCCGCACACGCCATTCTTCTTTTTTTTTAACGTGTACTTATTTACTTTGAGAGACAGCATGGGTGCATGTGCGTGCACACTCACGTGAACAGGGGAGGGGAGAGGAGAGAGAGAGAGAGAGAGAGAGAGAGAATCCCAAGCAGGCTCCTCCCTGTCAACACAGAGCCCAAAGTGGGGCTCGATCCCATGAACTGTGATATCATGACCTGAGCTGAAATCAAGACTTGGTTGCTTAACCAACTGGGCTAACCAGGCACCCACCCCACCCCCATACCCCATCCTACTTGAACTTGTCGACCTCGCCCTAAAACAGGACCCGGACCAGGGAACCAAGGCCGAGAGAAGGTTGGTGGGTGGGGCGCTGGCACCTGACGGAGCCTGTCCTCCTGGCGGTTTCCATTGGCTCTTCCCAGTCCCGCCCAGCGCTCAACACGTCTAGAAATGAGAACTCCCCACTTCTGTAAGTAGTCTGTTCTAGTCTTACATCTCCTTGCTGTGGCTTCTCCCCTCGGTTCTGAATCTTTTACCCCAAATAAGGCTGCTTTTTCTTCCCCTCAAGAGCCTCTCAGTGTCATCTCTTCTTTACATGGAACTGGACAGGCTGGTGGCAGAGAGGATGGCCGCCATCCTGGGCCATGAGTCGGAAGGGGTCTGGGGAGGGCGCTAGAACCTCAGGAGGAACAGGGGATTCTCACATCATGGTGAGTCCTTTAGGGCAGAGGCCCGAGACCTGCAGGCTGTGGCTGCTCTGGGCTTCCAGCTAGCTCTGCCTCCGTGCAGAGGGTCCGTGCAGACCTCATAGCCTGGACCTCAGACCTGGCCACCCAGGAAATCCGTGCTCCTCTGGAAGGCAGCTGTCGCAATGGTTTGGGGAAATTTTGTGTTTTCCACTCACCTCTGACATGAATTCATTTAGATATACTTTCTTCTTGCCTTAATAAAAACTAGACCCCTTGTAACCAAGGTAGGGTACTTCACCCCAGCACAGAAGAGTGAAATCAGCAGTCTTCGACAAAGGCCACCACGGGGCCTCACTTCCATTCTCTGGGCATGTGACCTTGCCTCCTGCATGTTTCTGGCCATCTCTGGACTGTGGAACAGCCCCTCAGTCCAGCTCAGGTCACTGAGACATACTATAGATAAGGGGCACCTTCCCGAAGCACTAGGCATCATTAGAAACATAATGGGAGGCAGACAGCTGATTGCACCAGAAGGTGTTAGACGGTCCTCACAGGGCTGCCATGGAGGTTTCAGGAATGTTAAATGAAGGTGGTTCCCGTTAATTTCGGGGCTTTGGCTTAGCAGAGTGGGTTCTGGTAGCTTATTTCCACAGCTCACTCGGTCTCACCTTTAAGCATCATACAACGGTGCATTGTGAAGGAGCCACCAGCCTTCAGAGCGCCCAAAGTGCCTTGGCTCAGCTAGTCCCAGCCAACAGGACTTCAGGAGCTCCCGTTCCACACTGGGGCAGAGCCCGCCAGGGGCCAGATTCTCTCATTCGTTCTCTCCTTCCTTAGGAGCAGCCCTGACTCTTTGTGGCCAGGGCGCATTAATTAATTAATTACACTTCCCAGGCTCCCTGGCAGTTAGAAGAGGACAGACAATCACATTCCGACCAAACAGAGTATGTGAGACTCCAAGGAGAATTCTTAACTAGACAGGCAAGTGATAATCCCTCCCTCTCACCCTCCTTCCCCTGGCCAGAATGCAGGTGTGAGAGCAGCCACTTTGGACCATGAGGCAACCTTCTGAGGATGGCAGATGGAGACAATGAAAGGAATGAGGTCCCTGGTACCATGGAGAATCGTAACAGCTGTAGACCGCCTACCTTCAACACTTTCTGATGTGAGAAATAAATAAACTTCCAATTTGTCTAAGACGCTGTCATCTGGGGTTTCTATCATAAGGTGGTGGACCTGAGTCCTGACACACACACACCTTTCTCTCTGAAAAGAGCAGAAGAAACAAACTTCCCTTGATCATGATGCCAACCAAAATTACAATGGCAGGCGACAATGGACAGTCTTCCTTTTCTGTTGAGGCCAGCGTCCTAGGCCAGAACTGGCTGCTAAATGCCACGGAAACACACTCCATCCCACCCACAAAATAACAACAACAACGCGAATTGCTTTCTCCTTATCTGAGCTCTCTGCAGAGTCTATGTGCCTGACTGGGCTTCTGGTAGCAAAGGCCAATATGGACCACAGGGGAGGGGTGATGGAGCACGGCCAGGAAGGGAGCTTCCAGAAGTATCACTCCTTCTGGTGATGGGCATCTGCTACCTTTCCTCTCTTGCCTGTATCCTTTTCCTGAAGCTCTCCTCCTGTGGTCCCTGTAATTCTAGTAGAGATGTCAGCCAAACCTCATGGCCCTCCATCCCCAATCACCAGACTAGATAGTAACCTGGACTGCCCAATCAAGGAATTCTAGTGCCCAGGGGAGCAATCAGTACAAGGATGGCCATGTGACCTAAGAAGGGCCAATTAGAGTTCTTTCGTTTAGCGGTTGAGATGCGTGCTATGTGAAAAGGAATCTCTCTCCTCCTCAGTGTCATAAAGCCGGAGCCACTCAGGACTGTCTTGATGCCAGGTGGAGAAAGCTCGTCTAAGAAGGAAGCCAATGAATCCTGAGAATGTCTAGGATTTGTTGAGCGAGAGGGAGATGGTACCTTCAAGGCTTGGTCTTAGCTCCTGGGTCCCACCATGCCTGAAGGAAACCCAGTCCCTCACCTCCTATCACGAGGAAGAACCCTTATTGTTCACTCCTGACACTACTGTCCTCCTGAAGGGGCATTTCATCACTGTGTCCTTCACTCTGTCTCTGCCCACCCCTCGCTCACTCTTCCCCAGGAGATGGGAACGCAGTGGGCTAACTGGTAAGTTGGGGAGAGAGATGGTCTGCATGGCTTAGCTCCTCTCTTTCATTTGAGGATCTGCCTGGCTGGAGGAACACACACGCTCTCTTCTGTGTTCTCGGTTTTTCAGGGCACGCCTGCCCGGGAGCCCGTGAGTGAGTACTTAGCTCAGTTCATGAGTACTGCCTTATGAGGCTCTCCTGGCCCTCAGACCTAATGCCAACTGACCGAGGAGTCTTTATCCACACGGAAGGCGGCATTTTTATCCACTCCTCTATCCATCTTTCGTCTGCCGTCAAACTTGGGCCGGAAAGAGGGGTGTTAATTTGGGGGGACCTCAAACACCACTCACACAGCCAGGACTTCAAAGGTTCCTTTTTGCTTAGGCTGCATTGTCTAGCTCTTACAACCCAAGGGGGTCCTGATCAATGCAACTTTCCTGACCCCAGTGACTGAAGCATTGCCCTCTCACATTGCCTGTGCTAACATTTCATTTCTATCAGTTAAATATCCCCCCTTTCTCACAGTGCAAGTTTGGGCTGTCTCCCCTACTTTTAGGTACTGGGGGCTTCTCCTCAACTGATAAGAGGGGTGTCAATAAATGAGACCCAGCTGGAGCTAGGGATGGGGGCGGGGTGGGGTGGGAAAGCCTGGAAGGGGGCTGCTGTGGTGGGGATGGGTTGCATCGATGGCCCCGGTTCATGACCTCCCGACGGGTGTGTCCTTTGCTCTGTAACTGCTACCCCCTCCCGCTCCGACTGTGGGTTTGACCACGGGAGTTACATCGGCCAGAAGGATTTTAGCTGATTTGAAGCTCGAGAACCCGCTCGTGTTTTCCACCTCCTCTCTGGGCTCTCTGCGCTCACGGTGAGAATCCACCCGGGGCCCGGTCTGCTGGAGGATGAGCACGCGGCCCAGAGGTGAGGCCGGCCTGGATCCGCCAGCTGACCACCAGCCACGCCGGACAACTTCTGCTAAGGCAAGAGGAACTGCAAGGTCAGGCCCTGTCGGGATGGACAGAACTTCACAGCCCGCTGCAGCCCTGGGGACGATAAATACCATTGTCTTAAGCCGACGAGCTTCAAGGCGGTTTGCTCTGTGGTGTTGTCACAGTAGCTGACCGCTGCGGGACCCCTTCCCCCCAAATTACCAACAGACCAGACAAGGCGCATCTCCCATCGAGCCAGGCAACACAACGGAGTGTGCTTTACTTGCGCTCAGGGCTTCCAGAGCCAGACTATCAGTGCCACCGTGTGCAAGCTCCGTGTCCTTTGTCAACTTATCCCGTCTTCAGTTTTTTGTTTGGTTGTTTTGTTTTAAAACGAGAGTAATAATGTGATCTGCTTTCCACGGTTGAGAGGCTTTAAGGGTCTGATACATGTGAAGCGCTCAGGATGATAATAGTTCTCAATACAGATGAGCTGCCAATGGGGACGTCCATCTCTCTTACCCTTCCCCTGGCCTCCTGGGGGGCTGGGATGCCGTCTTGGGTCCCCCGCGCTCCCCATCACCTGGCAGAGTGCCAGCACAGTAAATACCTGTTGTTTGCGGAGTGTCTGGAGTGAAACCCCACTTTTATTGGCACAGATGCGAATTTCAAAATTCTCTTTCAACCTAGGCCAGCGTCTTTGTTCTTTGTATAAAGCACACATGTAATATTTATCATTTTTTGTAATACCCACACTCCTCCCTCCCTCCCTCCCTCCCTCCCTCCCTCCCTCCCGTGCTGTGAAGCAAAGCTTTTAAGCCGTCTTCACTGTCTAGCACACACACTCACTGCCCATTCCAACCGTACGTAATTGATGCATTTCCTGCTGGTTCTTGCCGACAAGGCCAGGAGGGATGGGACTGGAGGAATCGTCACCTTCCACCGACCCCCAGCCTGGCTGCTTTTGGCACTAGGATCCCCCGGCTCTTTCTCAGCCACATTAGTGTCGCTCCAGAGCCTTCCCCACCTGACAATCAGCCGCCTCCTCTGCAGCCTGACTTCGGGATGGCTGGTCTCCCCACGGGCCCCATGGGAAGTCCCCTGGAACACGACCCCCTGATGCCCCTCTGAGCGTGAGTGGGGTGGGAGGAAAGTCTCCTCTGGTTCCAGTCCTTTTCCTGATGCTCACGGCTGTGGGATGGGGAGGGCCAGGGGCCCCTGACGGGGGACAGGCCTCAAGTTCCACCCCCACCGTATGCACGGAACCGTGAGATCATGACCTGAGCCAAAACCAGGAGTCAGACGCTTACCGACTAAGCCACCCATGTGCTCCCCCTCACCACAATCACATTTTTAAAGGCCTCTAGAAACCAAAAACCAAGAACCCCAGCCTTGGGCAGATCACCTCAGCCCTGTAAGCCTCAGTTCCTTTGCCTACACAGTGAAGGTAATAATAATATCTCCTGATGTCATGTTTTTACAGGAATGCCGTAAATGAGAAAATGGATCCCAGCCACGAACTGCTAGGCAAGTGGAGGCAATTGTTAATATCTCGTTTGTTAATTCAGAAAATAGTGAGGCTGTGTGGATTTCAAAAAGGGTTGCACAAATTGTATTAAGTAAAGGCTACATAATTCTCAATTTTTTTCTTGGACGTGGACACTAGTGAAATTTAGATCAGAGGACAGGGTACGGATAAGGAAAGGGACTGAGTTCTCAGAATGACAGCAAATGCTCCTGCAAACCTTATATATATCATGTAATTTCATCACCCTTATGACAAGCCCAGAGGGAGGTTGCTATCGTTTCTTTCCACAGATGAAGGTTAGAAGACCAGGTCAGGCGGCAGAACTGGGGACGGGAGGGCAGCCCTGGTGCACCCAGCCCCTCCTGCTTAACGGGGGTGCCGTCAGTGTCTCCTTTTACAAGAAGACGGGGGCGTTCATTCTACGTGGTCTGTGTCTGGGCAAAATGGTTTTGCCTTTCCGGGGTGCTGTGGGAACGCCTCTGATTCTGAATGCTTTGCATCCGACCTGGCACCTCACCGTTCAGGAGCTCTACGGACTTTAAGGACAGCGAACTAAGACCAGTCCCAAGCCCCATCGTGGATGTCCTGTTTCTCTCCTGTAAAGTGAACACGCTCTGTCTCCCTCGCAGGCTGCTGGCACCCAGCCCCGTGCTGGCGGGACACGGGTGCTCCTTCTGCACTTGCGTATTTCCTTTCCTTGGGAATGTTAGGACAGCAGAACCCAGGAGTGAAGAAGAGAGGAGGGGTGAGGAGAGAGCCAAGAAAGACCTAAACCACTAAGAAGTCAGGCTGTCTCTGAGGTTGGGACCAATGGGGAGACAGACACCGCCCAGAAGCGAGCAGACCTGGGTCTTATCCTTCTCTGTCTTGGGTTTTCCAGCTTCCCTGTGTGATGTGTGTCCCCACTGCAGGCTGCCGGGAGGATGAATCAATACAGGGTGTCCAGGGGCACCCAGCACAGTGCCTGCAGAGAGGGATGGCCTCAGATCCCAGTGCGCCCTGCAGCGCTGACCCCCACGAACAGGCTGGAGCTATGCAGGAAAGGCCACGGGTCCCCTACCTTTCTCGGCTCCGGCCTGGTCGTGCTTCTCAAAGAGCAGGTAGCGGGGGCTCTCGGGGAGAAAAGGCAGGGTCACCAGCTGGACCAAGGCAGGGACAGCGATCACTCCAAACAGGTATGGCCAGGTGCTCTCCTGAAGGGAGAAAGAGGAGCCGGTGAATGGCTGTGACCTTCAGTCATCTGGCTGCGGGTGGGCCCCTGGGCCAAGCGGTGTCAGCTCTGTGCAGAAGACCCTCCAGCACCAGTGGGATCCCCACGAACAAAGGCCGAGAGAGGGAACGGACGCTGGTTTGGCACCAGCCCCACGTGTCTGGCATTGTCCACGCACGAGGTCGGTCCATTCTCAGAACCACCTGTGAGGTGGTGACCTGTGGGATTCAGGGGGACCAACACCACTCAGGGATATCAGAGCTGACCAATGCCAGGACTCTGGGAGGACATCATGGTGAGCCTGAACGGGCTCCACTCCTTCCTGGTTGTGTGGCCCTGGAAACCATGCTCGTGGCCCCTCGAAATCTCTGTCTCTTCACCTGTGGGACGGGGACAGCCACAGCCATCTTGCAGCTTGTCCCGAGAGTGCAATCGGATAGCACTTGGGCTGTGGGGCCTGGTGCACAGCAGGTGCACAGAAGAAACTGCTGTCTCCATTGATGCCAGTCCCCAGACGCCTCCCAGGCCGGAGAGACCCCACCCAGGCTGGTCCTGTCCCAGGACACACGGGGAAGGCAGTGGCTGGAGCTTCCCTGATTCCTCCGGGTGAGCGTGGTGGGGCTGGCGGGGATTCTTCCCGGTCCGGGGCCAGGGAAAGCAAGCAGGGCCCTACAGCCTGAGCTACGCAAGGGGCATCTGGGCCACTGGGAGCAACGCCAGTCGCCTTAATGCTGCTGAAGCGCAGCAGCGGCTGTTCCTAGGTGATTAAGGCAGCTTCTTCCTGAGCCGCTTTGTTTTTCAACTCCAGTTTACCAAGGAAGCTCTCCCCATGCCTCTGCTGGAAGAGAATGCCAATGGGAGGCAGCTCTGATGGAGAGAAAGCAAAATGCTCAATGCCAAATTCTTGACATGCTTTATTTCCTCAGAAAGAGAAAGGAGACCAGCAAGGAGGCACGTTCAGACCTGAAGAGACTTTGCAAGATGGGCCAAGGGCGGCTCAGCCGGCTTCAGGTCAGGTCCTACTGGAAGCATGTCCCTGGGGTCCCGAGCACCCTCGGGGACAGAATCCCCTCTAGGGTTCTCCCAGGGCTGGCTCCCTACAGAGGCCCTTGAGGCCAGAGGCTCCGGTAAGTTCTCAGTCCCCGAATCACAAGAGGGTGCAGCAGGCGGGGACCCCTGGAGCACAGAGCAGGCCGAGTGGCTAGAGAAGGACTATGACCAGGTCCTGATCTTCAAGGGACCTGCGATGCTACCGCCCTCTGTGTGAAATAGCAATTTACGTTCACAGAACTCCTCTGATGTCACCACCGCCCTGAGGGAACCTCCAGGCCAATGTCAGCTCTGGGTTTGGTGAGAACTCGGGGTGAGAGACAAGACCGGGTTGGGGGTGGGGCAAAAGGCGGACTAGTGGTGATGGGGGGGGGGGGGGAAGGGGAGGGCTGCCAGAGGGAGCTGGGATGGTCAGGGACTGCCCACAGGCATGGGCTTCCAATATTTTGGATTAGAAAAGAGCCACGGCCTTGCAACTTTGTGAACACACTAAAAACCACTTTAAAAGGATGGATTTTACAGTAGGTGAGTTATATCTCAAGTTTTCTGAAAGACCAAGGAACAAAGAAAAATGATGTCCACAAAAGTAGAATTTTGGCTATGCCTGTTTTGGTGTGAGTATGTTGTTGTTGATTCTGTTTGTTCTTCGAGCTTACCTGCTGTCTCAGTAACAGCAAACACAGAAAGCTTGTGGGGGGAGGGCAGGTGCGGTGGGAAGACAGGGGAATTAACCCAATTAAGCTCCTGTTAATGTGCCAGGCGTGGCGTGGGCTTGTCACACAATTGTCTCATTTCGCCTCCCAGCAGCCAGAGAGGCCAGAGCTGTTGCTGCACGTTCGAGATGTGAAGACAGAAAAGCCCACACGGAGGCCTGGCAGCCAGGAGGTGCAGAGAAGGAAGTAGCCAAGCCCTTCCCCTAGCATCTAAAGAGAGGGGACCCTCCAGGGTAAGATCCTTGGAGCTGCGGAAGGGTGGAAGGAGAGGAGCTGGAAGGGCAGATCTGGAGTAGGAATAGCACATACGACTGTGCAGAGGCCTGATCCACCCAGATTCACTGGGAAACAAGAACCACGGTGGGAATGTAGGGCCAGGGGATGCTAGAGACACGGGAGTACAGACACTGGAGGCTGGTCATGGGTGGTCTGCAGCCATTCCATGGCACTTGGACGTGGCTCTGAGGACATCCAGGAGCTGTGCAAGGGTCTGCACACCCAAATGGGATGCACACCCTCCACTTCCTTGTGTCTACAGTCCGGCATTTCTGCCATGCTGTCAGTGAGTGCACGGACTGGATTTCTAGTATTACTGACAAGCCAAGTCTCTGGTCTAGCCTGTGATCTGTGATGTCGTAAATGGAAGGACGTGTAGAATCTTTCCTAAGGACATCACTCTGGTGGCTGTGCTCTGGTGTCTACCTCCAGAGAAAAGCAGGTATTACTGACCTCAGGGCGGGTGACCCCTAGCTTGGGATGCTAACAGTGTTTGGAGCGGGGAAGGAGAATGGCAGGAATATTCAGAGTAGAGCTCGGGCGACATTTTACTCAGGGAGGGCCGAGCTTAGCCAACAATGGAGTTCATGAACTCGGTGCCTACAAAATCCCAAATCCCATAGCCGTCTGACCCTGAATTCTGCCTCGATCCCCAGTTCTCTGTGGCCCTTGGCAACCTGACTGCTTATGCTTCAGTCTTCCTGTCTGTACAATGGGGATAACACTAATGCCTCTTCACAGGTTGTCAGGAGGGTTACGTGAGCGAATAGATTTATCAAGTGCTCAGCACAGGACCCTGTGCGCTGCAAGCATTCAACACACAAGAGCGGTCTTTATCATGAACTGTGGTGAGAAGCACATTACATAGATTATCTCCCTGAATTTCTACAATAGCCCTCTGAGGTACAGACCAGGATCACGCTCATGTTACAGAAATATTCACTGTAGCACAGAGAGGTTAAGTGGTTCATCGGAGCCACAATTCCATCACAGAGCCATGACTAAACAATAGGTCTTGGGCCCAAGAATCTAAGTTCTAATCCATGAAGCCTGACCACAGGTGCCTCAGTCACCGGCGGGGGGGCAGGGGGAGCACGAGGCTTCCCGACCCAGGGGATCTGATCTTCTTCCATTGCTTCAGGCCAAAGAATCCTCAGTGGCCCTCCACGGTGCTCTTGGGCATTTGGTCCTGCACAGAGCCAAGGACTTGGCATTTCACACCACACTTAGAGGGCAGAGACTGTGCCCAGTACAGAGTATCTACAGGAGAAACATGTGAGTATGGGAAGTGGCTTTTGTACGTACTGGTCACCTTCACACAGACCCCCTTGGCAAGAGCAGAGGACAGCCTCTAACTTTCTTTGTTAGAAGCTGTTCAAAACAGAAGGCATGTTTTAAATTTTTTAATGTTCATTTATTTATTTGGAGAGAGAGAAAGAGAGATCAAGCAGGGGAGGGGCAGAGAGAGAGGGAAAGAGAGAGAATCCCAAGCAGGCTCCATGCTGCCAGTGCAGAGCCCGATGCGGGGCTTGAACTCACAGACCGTGAGATCGTGACTTGAGCCGAAATCACGAGTGGGCCACTTAACCGACTGAGCCATCCAGGCACCCCGAGAAGGCGTGTTGTAAAGAATATGTATCACTTGCCTAACACAGGACCACGAGGGGCTACGGAAAGTCAATCTCAGATGAGTCTTTGTAATGCCAGTTAGGGCCTCCTGTGTTTCATAGAGCACGAGGTCAGAGTTCTTACACCTGCTCATTTCACTCGGGAGGAGAGAACAATGCATCATCTTGTCAGCCAGGGTGACTTTCAATTCCCTCTCAGGTAAAGTGAGTGGGTCACACAATAACCCGACGACCGTGTTCTTGAATCTGCAAGGTTTCCTTTGTAAAACAGACCTCCTGGTCACATTGCCCGTGAGCGGTCGATGACTTCAGGCCTTTCCATAAACAATATCCTCCCGGACTGTGATACGACTGCACAAAATGTTGAGTAGAGTTGGAACCACTGATCTTACCCCAAGTCAAGTTCTTCTGAAGGACATTACCGTGTGCCCTCCATGTGCAGACGAGCAGGACAGGGACAGTGACACTGGCAGGCACACGTGCCACCAATGAGACAGGCTCCCGGCGCCACAACTCAGTGCTCCTGGCAGCAAGAAGGGGAAGAAGGAAGCCTGTCTCACAAAGCCAGCCAGGGATGAAATGAAGTATTTTTCTATTTCATCATATTTAGGATCTGATGATGGTAACGGCTAAATGTTTATGGAGCGTTCCATGTGCCAAGCTCCACACTTGGTGCTCCACAAATACAACACGTGTTAAAGACACACAATTCATGATGCCGTCAAAGTACAACCTGGTTTTTATCTCCTACGTTCATTTAAAGTTTAATTGGTGGGGGGGGGGGGGGCGCCTGGGTGGCTCAGTTGGCTAAGCGTCTGACTTCAGCTCAGGTCATGATCTCACGGTTTGTGAGTTTGAGCCCCACGTCAGGCTCTGTGCTGACAGCTCAGAGCCTGGAGCCTGCTTGGGATTCTGTGTCTCCCTCTCTCTCTTCCCCTCCTCCCACTCATGCTCTCTCTCTTAAAAATAAATAAACATTAAACATTTAAAAAAATAATAAAGTTTAATTGGCGAGGGGTGCTCTTCTCTGCCCCACCCCGGGGCCTCAACCTTAGGAGACAGATAGTCTCGGGGTGACAGTTTCAAAATAACAATCAAAATCAACCTGAGTGAACGGCAGGTTTTCCGTCCAAGCCTGCTCTGGACTTGGAGCCACGGTGGAAAGAGTTGGAGGAAAGGGGGTTGGGAGGGGGAGGCGGGGAGGGGGCTGCTTCTCATTTCCCTCCCTCTCCTTTCTTCCCTCTGCCACTTCCAGCCAGTGTGCTCTCCCTCCGGTCCATCCCTGGGACCACCCCTCCCCGTGGAGTTCCTCTGACCCGGGAGTTTGCATCTCCTCTGCAGCCAGGAGGAATCCACGGTCAAGGCTACCGTGCGCTGTCGTGAAAGCTGCACCGGTACTGGTACTGAAATCCAGCCCGCGCTGGTCTCCAAGCTAAGGGCCCACGGAGCAGGCTTACTAATTACGCCTCTCATTTTCTGTATTACTGATGCTCTGGCATCTTGGGTCCTTACTGATCCTGTAGGCTTCCCCTTCCCGTCATAGTAAACAACTTGCCTGAGAGCATGTCTTTCCCTTGCAAACCAACCACAGCCTACGCCCCCAGTGACTTCTTTATCCAACTGTCACACATAAGCCCATATTCTTCCGACCCTAAGTTACCGGAAGGTCAGATACCAGACACCCAGATAGCCCCTGCGGCCCAGAGCTGGCCTGAGATCATTCAAACCATGCAGTCCTAAACTTGTTCCAGCTGCCTACCCTGCCCTGCCCATTCCTTGATGCAGAAACCACAACAAAGCTCAGGCCTTGTCCTCCCCTCCCTCCTGCTTCCTGATGGACCCCGGTGCCTGCCCTGTGTGGCCCTGCATGGGGTGGCACCGGAATGGTGAATAACAAACTCTTCTTCCAAAAGCAGCGGCCACATGTCTGTCACCTCAACATAGCCGATAAAGGCCAATCCCAGGTACGTTTTGGGGGCAGCGGGGCCACCCCTCCCCTAGACACATGCAGGTTCTTGCTGCAGGCGACCACTCACTTCCCTCTGAACCCCCGGCCCTTCCAGGCCACCTCTCCTGGTTCTCCTCCAGCTTCCTTGAGCACCTGGGGACGTGAGCCCAGCCTTCTTTCTATCTCCAGGACTTCCCCCAGGACGATGGGTCTTAAACTTAGCTGTGCACTGGAATCCCCTGGAGAGACTTAAAAACTGCTCATGCCCATTGTCTCCCACACTTGGAGATTTGAGGCTGGCTGGTCTGGGAGTGTGGCCTGGGTGCCAGGCTGGGTGCCAGGCCATCTCCAGACGGCCCCAAGGGCAGTGAGAGCCACCGGCCTTGGGCCTCCCCTCCATCCACTGGCAGTGGATGGCGGTGCAGGACCCAGAACTGAGGGGCTCATTCTCCAACAGCCAGGAGTGTGGTTGGCTATTGACCTTGGAGGATGCTTTTTCCACCGAGGCTGCCCACCCCTCCCTAGGAGCAACCTGCATGCAGGGGCTGGCTGATGTGGGGACACATAGGCCTGCCTGTCCTCTTCTGTCTGGAAATGGAACAATCGAGGGGCCCTCCAGGTCCAGAGCCAGGCCTGGATCCCTGTATGACTGAGGGCAGCTCACCTTCCCCGTCTGCTGAGTTTGACTCCCTCCCTCTCTGGCAAGGGTTGAGCTGAACACACTTCCCCATCAGCTTCCTGCCCACCAACGTCCATCTCAGGGTCTCTTTGCCAGGACACCCAACCCAATCCCACCTGTGGACCCAATGCCTCCAAAGGTCCACGTCCAGCCCTCGTCTCTGCCTGGGGCTCCTCTCATGGCCAGTCGCCTGGGGGCAGCGCCACTGATAACTCTTGGTTCCACGTCCGAGCACAGGGGCTGTCACCTCCCGGCCCACCCAGGCCTACCCCTGGATCCCCACCTGTCCAGGAACCCAATTCAGGAACCTAGTCTCTCCACGCCTGCCGTTGACCCTCAGCTCCCCTCTGACTGGCTGCCTGCCCTATGTCCCCATTGGCTGTTTCTCAACCCTCCTCACTTGCATTCCGCCCCTTCCTCCTTGCTAGGACTGGCCTTGGGGCACGTTCTTCCCCCGGTTCGCCTGGATTCCTGCAGCAGAATCTCAACTGTGCCCAAACCCTCCGCATTCCGTTCCATCCCTCACAGCCTCAGTGATCCTTCCGGAAAGTGGATGTGGTGTTCTAAGTTACTTCTCTAAGACCATCCAGTGGCTTCCCTCTGCCCTGAGGGTCAAGCCCAAATCTCTTAGCTGGGAATCCCAACTCCTGTCTAATAAGAACCCTGCTATGACGCCAGCCTTGCCTTGGGCTGGACAGAGGTTCATGCGCCTCGGCTCTGCTCCTGCAGATGGTGAGCCTCCCAGATTCTAAGAGCTGATGCCACGCCCTTGAATGTGCTGTTCCCTTTCCCAGGAATGCCTCCGCCTTACCCATACAGCAACTGTCTACCCTTCCAAGTTTAGCATTCCCACCCATAGATAACATCTCTACCAGGTACAGAATCCCATGAGAGCATTTGTTAACTCATGTAGCAACGGATTTCTTTCTCTGACTAGACCAGCTCCTCGGGCCCTTCCCCTGCTGTGTTCTTTCATGTTTCGGCCCAGTGCCTGGGCATGGCAGGTGTCCAGGTAAAGCTTGCTGACTGAGCACTGGGTAAGGTGAATGGCGCAGGTCAGTGATGGTGCTGCGAGAGACGGAGACGGTGAAATAACACACATCTCTGCTTTCAAAGTACTGTATTTAGCTATCATTATTATTTTAAACTTATTTATTTATTTTGAGAGAGAGAGAGATTGAAAGAGAGAGAGAGATTGATTGAGAGATTGAGAACATGTGCGGGCAGGGAGGCACAGACAGAGAGAGGGAGACAGAGAATCTTAAGCGGGCTCTGTGCTCTCAGTGCAGAGCCCAATGCGGGGCTCAAACGCACGAACTGTGAGACCATGACCTGAGCTAAAATCAAGAGTTGGACACTTCACCGACTGAGCCACTGAGGTGCCCCGTTTATATTTTTTAATGCTCCAACTTCTCAAATGGCATCCTATTAAAGGGCTGAAATACCATAAGTAATATTCCCCTTTGAGGTACTATTATAATTTCCAGACTATAAAGGGGAAAACTGAGGCCCAGAAAAGTCAGGCAATTCATGCACAGTCCACGTGAGAAATTGAGGGGTGCAGGCGAATGAGAGCCTGGCTCTTCTGATTCCTGCATGGGGCTCCTTATGTGACATTATTCCCAGCAGGACGCCGTTCTCAGAGCAAAGCGATACCACATCACCTTCCCTCATGGAGGTTTCTAGGTGAATAGAGAATTTATATGCAGATCATATTAGCTACAACCAGTCCTGCTTCCCTCCGGAGAGTTCTACACGGAAGTCATCAGAGATCACTCAAGCTCGACTCCAATGGCTCCTACTATTACCAAAACATCATGAGGACCCCGTCAAGGCAAGACGCCAGAGCAAGCATCAGCCATTCCATAAGGAGAGACAGTGCGGAAACTGGTGCTCACCTTCAGAAGGGATGCTGACTGAGGCCTGCGAATGCCCCTTGCTTGTCGAGCTGGGTCTCACAAGGGAATCAGCATCAGTCAACCAACGTGCATGGAATCCTTTGACCACACCATCCCCATAGCCACCTTTCAGAGAGGGAGGGACCCTGCCGGCCGCAGCTTTGCAGAGCCCTGGGGTGGGGAGCCTGTGCCCAGCTGTGTCTACACCGCCTTGTGACGGGTTTGTCTATTACCATCTCCACTCTAGTCCGTGCGGAAATCAATACCACCTGGCCCTGCAGAGCACAATCCAGCCATTAAAACGGTTCAATTCGTTGTGGCAAACGTATGTTCTAGAAATCACTATTTTTTGTATGTATTCAGGTTCTGATTCTATGTCAACAGAACAATAATGAGGATCTTAAGAACATGGGCTTCGCGAGTCCCCTTGCATCTTCCTGTGTGAGAAGTAATGCTGAAATTATCTTCCAAGGACACACTTACCCTTACTCTCAGCAAGCTGCTGTGAGTTCCAGGTGTGAGGGAAGGACTTGAGCAGTGACCCATAGCGGCTTTTCGAGCCATGCTAGATCCCCGCCCCTTTTCCTGCAACATTTTTCTGCTTTTCAAAGGGTTCAGTTGTCCTCTGCCTTGTGTAGTTCTCAAGCAATCTAATTGGAAAGTAAGGTCAGAAGCTATGATTCTGACCAAGCATTTTACTGATAAGGATACTGAGGTGATCCTGTAGCAAAATCTTCCATAAAATCAAGATGGTCCCTTCTCCATTTTAGACAGAGAAATCCTTGCAGTTTTTAAAGGTTGTTGACCCGCAGAGGACCTTCCCGGGCCAACCCACAGTAAGAGGCAGGCACCAAGCACGTTGGAATTTTCTGGGTGCTTCATACACAGTAACTTCATCCTCCCAATACCCCTGCCTTCATCCGCATTTTACCGTTGAGGACACTGAGGCATGGAGAAGTTAGGTGATGCAACCACAGTCACACATCTTATAAATGGCTGAGCTGGGACTGACCCCAGGCAGCATGGTACCCAGCATGGTTCTCTTCACCCCTACACTTTTCTCATGGACAAACAGGGCACTCCTTTGCTGAGGCAGACCACATCCCTGACTTTACACTTATAGAAACTGTCCTTCTCTTTCCCCGGGGAATTAGGTCACCGCCATTCTTTTCTAAATAAAACTCCCTGGACTTTAGAATGGGAGAAGATATTTGCAAATGACACACGGGATAAAGGGTTAGTATCCAAAATCTCTAAAGAGCTTATCAAACTCAATACCCAAAAAGCAAATAATTCAGTGAAGAAATGGGCAGAAGACATGAATAGATACTCTTCCAAAGAAGACATCCAAAGGGCCAACAGACATGTGAAAAGATGCTCAACATCACTCATCATCAGGGAAATACAAATCACAACCACAATGAGATACCACCTCACAGCTGTCAGAATGGCTAAAACTAACTATTCAGGAAACAACAGATGTTGGCAAGAATGTGGAGAAAGGGGAGCCCTTTTGCACTGCTGGTGGGAATGCAAACTGGTGCAGCCGCTCTGGAAAACAGTGTGGAGGTTCCTCAAAAAGTTAAAAATAGAGCTACCCTATGACCCAGCAATTGCACTACTTGGCATTTATCCAGAGGATAAAACTGCTGATTCGAAGGGGCACATGTACACCAATGTTTATAGCAGCACTATCAACAATAGCCAAAGTATGGAAAGAGTCCAAATGTCCATCAACTGATGAATGGATAAAGAAGATGTGGTTTATATATACAACGGAATACTACTCAGAGATCAAAAAGAACAAAACCTTGCCATTTGCAATGATGTGGATGGAGCTAGAGTGTATTATGTTAAGCGAAATAAGTCAGTCAAAGACAAATACCGTATGATTCCACTCATATGTGGAATTTAAGAAACAAAACAGGTGAACGTAGGGGAAAGAAAAAAAAGAAACCATGAGAGACTCTTAACTATAGAGAACTAACTGAGGAATGATGGAGGGAGGAGGGTAGGGAATAGGCTAAATGGGTGATGGGCATTAAGGGGGGCACCTGCTGGGATGAGCACTGGGTGTTACATGTAAGTGATGAGTCACTAAATTCTACTCCTGAAATCAGTATTACACTATATGTTAACTAACTAGAATTTAAATAAAAACTTGAAACAACAAATAATAAAAGCATAAGGACATCGATGTGAATTGCACTTTCCTATTGATGACCTCCATTTGGGGCATATGTACAGTTGAGGCATGATTTTTAGCAGTCAGAGACCAGCCCCAGTTACCAAGAGCTCTGTGACCTTGGATGTCAGTCTCTGCCTTTCACAGCTCCATTCGGCTTTGGCGTTAGACCCAAATTCAAATTCAGGTTCTTTTACTTGCAAGCTATGGGGCTTTGAGCAAATGACTTATTCTCTCTGGAATCACAGTTGTCTCAGCCAGAAAATGAGAGGGGTGATGAAAACTTACTTTGTAGGGTTGCTATAAGGGTGATAGAGGTGATATCCTGAGCGTGGGCCTGGTACATATGTGGGAGCTAACAGATGTCGGTTGTCTTTTCCCTTGGCTGTGGGAATGGATCCCCTGAGCCAGTCAGTATAGGTTACCCACCCTAATCAGACGACAGATCTGCTGCCCCAAGACTATGATTTGGTGTCTGGGATGAGTGTATGGAACTCATGTCTCAGACCCAAGCAGGAAGTCTAGGAGTCAAGGCCCAGCAGAGCTGCTCTCAGAGGCCCCCATCTAATTCGTTGGTCACTGCTCCTCCTTCTTCCCCCCCTTGGGGCCTCTGTCCAGCCATCTGGCACCTCTGCCCTGGACACAGACAGCCTGGTGGCCCTTTGCTGAGCCCACTGAGAAGGAGAATGGCACCCCTCCACCTAAAGGGTGCTGTCTCCTTATCTGTGAGACACTAGGCTGCACTGCACCAGGCTACACACTCCCATCCCCTGTGCCCCTGAGTGCCCTTGACTCTACAAACACATGGGGTGTGAGGCTGGACTTCCAGAGCGATGCTAGGATTTCCTTCCCTTAGCTTATTCACACTGTCATCCATTCTGTCCACGCACATGTCCTGAAGGACAGGGCAGGTCTGAGGACAGTAACAGTGGGAACAGAGTAGCAGATGGCAGGCCTGCACTCAGCTCCACCCAAGGAATCTCTGCCATAGCTTGCTCGTCTCTGACATGCCCCCTGTTCATAAAGCTGTGGCCAGTGCATCCCAGCCCATCTGGCACCTGTCATACTCTGATAAGCAGAGGCTGTGCTCAGAATTCTTGTTTTTCATGAAGACAGGTCTTTTTCAGAACCTCACCTTTTCTTCTGATCTTTCAAATACCTTAAGTGCTAGAAGACCAAAGCCAAAGAAAATGCAGAGACTTCAAACCAAAGGCCATCTGCTGGCACTGCTTCTTGTCACCAGCCACTGAGCACTGAGGTGTCCCTACTTCTAGGGTGTATGTGATTCAAGTGAGCTGGTGGGTGGCTGTGCCTGAGAGAAAAGGCTGGTTGGGCCCGTGAAGACCTAGCCAGTGCCAGCATAGCCCGTGTCCAGGAGTCTAAGGAGAGGCCACACCCTGGCATGGAAAGAAACTACCAGAATAAAGCTCATACTGTCTAGTTTGGCAATTCAAGGTGCTCCATGTGGCCACCACTGTCGCCTCAGCTCCTTTCTGGGTCCCTTCCCGTCCCCAGTGATTTCAAGCTCTCTCAAAGAACTCCTGTCCTCTGACACCTCCGAGCCTTTGCACGTGCTGTTTCCATCCCCTGGAAACCCTTCGACTTCCCGTGGCCTGCCGGGTAAATTGTTGCTTCTTCCTTGCAAGCCTCCCTGTGGGGCCTGCCCCGACACCTGCAGGCCGAGTTATCAGCACTGAAAACACACCGACTGCACGCAAAAGCATCTGCAGGCCTGGGGTCTAGGATGTGGGAGCTGGGAGTCTCAGGCTGAGGGGTCTGGCTGGCCTGAGCCAGAGACCCTGAATCGCCTGGGAAGGTGGTGGGTTAATGACAGAGGCCACAAACTCTGAAGCCATGATGCCTGCATTCCCATCCCAGCTCTGCTGCTCTTTGGCAGAGAAACCTTGGGTAAGTTACTTCAATTCTCTGTGCAGCAGTTTCCTCATCTGCAAAATGGGATCGATGCCAATCAATTGTACCTACTCAGCAGGGTGGTTATGATTAAATAGGTCAGTATGTGTAAAGCGCCTGGAATGTATCTGGCATGGACTTGGTGTCATGCACACGTTTGATATTATCACGATCATTACTGTTACTCGTGACTGGTGCATCTCTGAGCGAGTCATTGCCTCTGGCCACGGTTTCCTCATCAGTCCACTGAGAACACTGGCTATGCCAGCTCTGCTGTTCCTTCTAGATATAGCGGCTTCTAAATAAATATTTTGAGTGATGCTGCGGTATGCTTTTTGAAGCAACAGATTTCCTGCCGTTTTTATATTTGTTTGTTTGTTTGTTTTTCTTTAATGAGTGAGGATAGGATCTGGAGTCTGGGTAATGGGCCATTCACTAGGTGGCATTTCCCAAAGCTGAGCTCTTCAAGTGGAAACCATCATGTTTACTTGAAGCAAAGTGTGGCTTAAAAAGTATGCATTTCATAGAACAAGTTTTAAGGCTATGCACATCCCCAGGGACACATGGCCATGTTGCCCCACGGGTTCTCATCTAGTGGAATCACTCTGAGGGAGAGGAGGGGAAAGCCAGGGAGCCCAGAGCAGCTTCCAACCTCTGGCATTGCTAAACAAGCTCAAGTCCATCTCCTACTTCCACTTTTTCCTATTTCAATATCCAATTGTTCCGGCACCACTTACTGAAAAGATCATTCTGTCTACTTTGGATTACCTCGGCACCTTGGTTGGATACCCGTTGGTCATCTGTGTTGAGATTGAGTTCTGACTTCCCTGTTCTGTTCCATTGATCTATTTTCTATGGTTTTGCCATACAACATTGTGGTTTTGTTTTTGTTTGTTTTGAGAGAAAGAGAGAGAGAGAGAGAGAGAGAGAGAGAGAGAGAGAGAGAGAAAGCATGAGCAGGGGAGAGGGGCAGAGGGAGAGAGAGAGAGAATCTTAAGCCGGCTCCACATTCAGTATGGAGGCCAACTTGGGGATCGATCTCATGACCGTGAGATCATGACCTGAGCTGAAATCAAGAGTCAGATGCTTAGCCAACTGAGCCACCCCAATGCCCCCACATTGTAATTTTGTAGTAAATCTTAACATCAGATGGTACAAGACCTCCAATTTTGTTCCTTCTTTTCGAAACTCCTTTGGCTATTCATATATTATTCATATATATTTTAATTCATATATATTTTAGAATTCATATATATTTTAGAATCAGCTTATCTGTTTTCTACTAAGAAAAAGGGTGAGAAAGGATTTTCATTAGAATTACACTGGAATCACTGACGAGTTTGAGTACTGACATTTTAACCATATTGTTTCCTAGTCCATGAATATGGTATATATGTTTCTTTAGGCCTTTAATTTCTTTCAACTGTTTTATAGTTTTCAGCACACAGTCTTATACATGTTTTGATAAATTTATCCCTAAATGTTTCATATTTTAACACTACTGCAAATGATATTTTCTTTTTAATTTCCAATTATTTATTGCTACACATAGAAATACAATTGATCTTTTTCTACTGACTTTGTATCTTGTGACCTGGACAGACTTAATTATTAGTTCTATCAACCTTTTCCGTTAAATCTTTGGGATTTCCTACATAAGTAAACATGTCTTCTGTAAATCAAGGCAGTTTTAAATCTTACTTTGTAAACAAGATGCATTTTATTTGTATTTCATTTGCTTTATTGCACTGGATAGAACCTTTAGTTCAATGTTGAAATTACTGATGAGAGATGATATCCTCACTTTTTTCCAGTCCTGGGGAAAGTCATTTAATCTTTCACCATGAAGTGTGGTGTTAGCTGCAGGTGTTTAGGTTTTTTGTAGATGCCCATATCAGATTGAGTCTTCTCAATCTTCTTTCTTTGTTTCATTCTGCATAGTTTCTTTTGCTCCATCTTGAAGTTGGCTACTGTCTTCCTCCACAATGTTAATTTACTGTTCATCCCATTCTGTGTGCATTTCATACTCAGTGTTGCATTTTTCAGCCCTAGAAGTTTGGCTCAGGTCTTTGTTTACACCCTTCATTCTTCTCTTCATCTCTGTGCCCTCCCCTTCCTTCTATTGCACCTGGAATGTATGTATACAAGCTGTTTTAGCACCCTAAAATGCCAATGTTATCGTCTCTGAAATTTCTGCTTCTGCTTATATTAGTTACTTTACCTTCTAACTATGGATTATGTCTTCTTGCTGAGTTGCATGCCTGGTAATTTTTTACTGGATGTCAGTCATTGTGAATTTTATGTAGCTTCTTGTGGGTTTTTGATGTATCCCTTTAAGTAGTATCCAGCTTTGTTCTTGGATGCAGTCAAGGTCTCTGACATCAGTTTGTTCGTTTAGAAGTGTTTCAGCCTTGCTAGAGGGGGTCCTGAACATTCTTTATTCCAGGCTAACACGGCCCCACCACTGAGGCCAAATCCCAATGAGAACTCTACTCAATGTCAATATATTGGGAGGTCTTTCCACTCCGGTGAGTTGGAACACTTCCAGATGTGTGTGAACTCCCGCTGTTATTTGACTTACCTCTTCCTCATCTTCCTCCTTCGGCTTCAGGTTACTTTTTCTGATGCATTTTGTTCAACAAAAGACTTGAGAAGACCTCTTTGCTGATATGCAGAGTTCATTCTGTCTCTCGGTCTTTCTCCTTCTCTCTGTAGCTCCTTCCTCTCCAGCATTTTTCTTGCCAATCATGCCGCTGGGGCAGTTGTAGGGCCTACTTTATTTGCTTCCCTTCTCTCGGGATTGCTGTCTTGCACTGAGAGCCATCCATTTTAAGGAACTGTTGTTTCATAGATTTTGTCTGTTTCTTGGTGGCTTGAGGTGGGAGGGTTAATCATGGATAAAAGCAAAAGTTTGTTTGTTTCTGGAAGAAAAATGTTAGGCCACTTTTCTCTCCGCATCTGGCCCCTGTTTCTTTGATCTCTGTCGCATACCACTCTCCCAGTTTACTCCAGTACCCCAGCCATGTTTTCTCTTCCTCAATCTGCCACACTCATCCCTGCCTTTACTATCCTTTGGCCTTGACCCCTTCCCCATCTTTGTAAGCTTGCTCCTTCTGACCAGTCACCTACAATGCCACCTCTCAAAGAAGCCTTCCCTGACCACCCAAGGTCGACTATTCCCACAGGTATTCCCTATCTCATCGCCTTCTGAGTAGGATAGGGAGTAGCACCTGAGGACGTCCCAGGACTGCCAGTGAGTGGGTGATGCTGGAGCCCACATCGATGTAACACCTACTTATTTTTTAATGTTTCCTGTTGTGGTGATTGTTATGTTTTATTTGGTGGGGAGTGGGATGGGGAAGACAGACTTGATGTGACTCTACTTCCAACAACCAGCACCTGTAGCTCTCTTTTGGCTACTGAGTAACTCTTAGTCAAAACTTAGCTTCAAGAGTGTGTGCTGAACAGGAGTTAAACAAGAATCATTGAGGGGTTAAACTACCAGGATAAGAAAGCACAGGTAGAAAGTATGTGTTTGCTTTGGAGAAATACGTCGTTCATTCCTAATGGAAAGATGGTAGCACTTTCCTCACCCCCAAATTTGTTCTTTTGTAATCCAGACCCTAAATCATTCAAGGCTTTCCAAGGAGAGAACAGGTAGGAACCAAAACTCTAGGTGTTGTTTGAGAGGAAAGAATAAGAAAAAGCATAGGAGTGACCTGAGTCTTTAGGACTGAGAAGGAAGACAAAAGTGTGGACTTTCTGTGATGAGCTTAAAACTGTCCCTGTCTTGTTTAAAGCTCTGTGGAAGTGGCAGGACCTCAGGTGGGGGATGGCTACATGGACGTCTAAGGAGACTGGACCCCGAGGGTCACAGCTGCAAATAACAGCAAGGGTCCTTCAGCCTGGCTGACCAGAGGGAGGACATCCATCACCAGCAGAGACACCTGCTACCACAAGGACATGCTGGACTGAGCAGGAGGCTGGCCATGCATAATTTGCTCAGCTGATTCCCTCCCAGACAGAAGGAGCCACTGAGGAACCACTGGGAGAAACAGCAGAACACGTGTCAGCCTCAGGGCCCTTGTACAACCCTGGGAAGGCAGTGAATGCCCAAGGAAGCCATTCACAGGAGACTCTTTTTGGCCCCAGTGAGGGTGAACTTGGGTTGGACTGAGGGGAACTTGGGAAGATAAAGACACGTGACTTTTCTCGCACCCCACATCTCAGGTAGTGGTCTAGGCAGGGGGGACAAGTGCTGATCTTGCAACTGGGAGAGGGTAGGAGGTCAAAGAAACAAGCAACTTTGGATGACTGAGCTCCCAGAACTCCTCAGCATCTCTACCCCAGCCCTGTCCCAGTGTCACACGCACAGAGGCTACTAATTACAACTACTTTCCTACCACAACTTTTACCAGAACAGCTCTGAGTTAGACCTATATCCACTGCTTCTTGCTTCCCTCCTTCCCCACCTTTATATGAAACGCTAGTGGACTGCGGACAATCTCAATTTTCAAAAACCATAGCCACTCTTGTCTCTAGTTACAGTGAATCAGTTTCCGCATCTCTGTTGTCATGTTCTGGAACTTGGGGGAGACATTTATTTTGTTCTTGGAATCATTCTGGAATAGGGAATTCTCTTTTTTGTTTTTAAAATATTCATTATCAGTCTCACAACACACATCTCAGGAAGAGAAAAATATAGTAAAAACTCCACATTGGTCTGATTTGGTTCTGAGGACTTAACATTTGCCAGGCTCCACACAGACCTATGGGGGAAATGTCAAAATGTAATTCTGGGCTCAGTAAAATTTGGCTTTAAAAAAATGGTATACAGGTACTTGGGTTTTTTAAGAACTTTCATTTATCTAAAAGACATGCACTTGTTTTTAAGAAAATAAGCTAGGGGCGCCTGGATGGTGCAGTCGGTTGAGCGTCTGACTTCAGCCAGGTCACGATCTCGCAGTCCGTGAGTTCGAGCCCTGTGTCAGGCTCTGGGCTGATGGCTCGGAGCCTGGAGCCTGTTTCCGATTCTGTGTCTCTCTCTCTCTTTGCCCCTCCCCCGTTCATGCTCTGTCTCTCTCTGTCCCAAAAATAAATAAATGTTAAAAAAAAATTTTTTTAAAAAGAAAATAAGCTAAAGATGCCAGAAACCAAATGTTGCAAATGCTTTCCATTGTTCCCAGTGAGAAGAGAAGGTATGTAAACGTTTCACTAGAATCTTAAACAAACACACACACACACCAAAAATCCTTGCAAAGTATATTTGTCAGAGGGGACAGGAAATTTACAATGGATTTATTTAACATTTGGGTGAATGTCTGCAGAATTGAAGTAGCTAGGAAAATAGCAGGGGTGAGCCCCTGATCAGAAGGCCGACAGGTACAGGGGGCTCTGGTTTCCAAGCTCCAGGGTAGAGCTCATGAAGTTCTCTATGCTTGAAAAGCCAAGAACTTAATCCAAAACCAGACTGCCTGGGGTTGGGTCCTGACACTTCCCAACTGTGTGGCAATAAATTAACTTCAGTTTGCCCATCTGTAAAATTAAGTACACAGCAGAATGCCTTCTGTGGAGGGACTACTTGGTAAGTGTTTGACAAACAGCAACAGTGACAAAGTCAGGGTTGTTTAAGAGATTTCTGCATTCCAGAAGGGGTCAGGTCAGTGTCTGCTATGATCGATTTCTACTCAAGGGCTGTGTGATCCAAATGTCCTATAACATTTGTTAATGTCTATTGCAAGATGCTTTGCAAAAGCCCTACAATCGTACGCATTTATGGTTTTGATGTTCTTTGAGCAAGTCTCTATGATTCATACATTACTTAAATTCTTCAATCCTAAAATTTTAAGTTTTCAGGGTGTTCAGGTTACGTATCAGTTACTCTTGTCTGGGGACTTGGCAAGATGGGGCAGAGCTTCAGCTTTGAATCATTCTGTCTCGCAGATGCCCACAAAACTATTTTTGCGCTGGCCATGGGTACAGAGGTAGAGAACAAAAACCCAGAGAGGGAAGGTGCTTTGCCCACAGTGTGACTGCTGGGCAGTGACTAGAGGCCCAACTGCATCACTCTGCCTGTCCCAGAGCCCCACCATATCCTGTCACTTAACAGAGCTGGAGCAGACCGCGAGCCCATGTGAACCCACGTGAGCCCAGGTGTAGGCATTAGGTGCTACGCCCATCTGGCTGTGACTTCTCGCCTCATGGGTACTCCCTTTTGTAATTTTGGACGTGCTATTTAACTTCTATGATCCTCACTTTATCAGTAAAATAAGGATAATAAACCCTACATTACAGGCTGTTGTGACAATTAAATAGACTGTAAAGTGTTCAGCCTGGTGCTCAGTTCTCAGTGACACACACAGGGTTTATTATTGTTACTATTTCACACAACCCAGAGCGCCAGGCCATGATGGGGCGTTCTAGGGCATTCTAACATAGCTGTCCTGTTGGAAAACTTGTTTAAAACTACATCTGCTTAGACCTAGACTGGGTGGGGGCACAGGCCGCCCTTGGTCTCCACTGTTCTGGGCTGCATGAAGAGGGACTCTGCCTATAAACTCCTGGCCTTCTGTCCCACCCCTTCCTCATCCCACAGCAGAGTTACTGGGTTCTTGTGTGGCAGCCATTGGTCCATATCGGCTGGCAGGGTGGGGCTAACCTAGTAAGGGCTTGTTTTCACAGAGGGTGAGGCTTCTTTCTGCTCCTTCCCCTGGATGAGGATTCGGCTGCACCCCTAGGTGACTAGGTGTCGACTCTGTAGACCCCATGCTCCCTCGGGGAACAGGGCAGGCTGGCTTGCTGCTAGTGTAGCCAGGACTTGTGTTGAATCCCAATGAGAACAGGTTTGACCTCCATTTCTAAGGGTTCCAAACGTAGATGGGTAGGCATTAACCTTTTCAACCCCAGCAGACATTCTCTAAAGTTTCTAATTCAGGAGGTCTTAGGTGGGGCTCAAGCCTAGCATTTTCAAATAAGTACCATGGGGCACTCTGGTGCATACCACCTCTCCTACAAACCTGTGGAAGCAGTGAAAGCTTTGTTACCAGAGGCATTCAAGAGAAGAGTGGGTGCTATTTGAGCCTCGGTCCCCATTCTGATATGAATACCGCAGGCTTTCCTTAACACTGTTTCCCAATCTAGCATTTTATAATTTGATCATTCTAAAATCAATTTATTTGAAGTCTCCTGGGTGCCTTTTCTGTTTTGGGTATTGAAGGATTACCAAAAAAAACAGAAAGGCATGGAAATTATCTGACAAACAAGGCAGATCACCCATTATCTTCTCTGACTCCTGAGAACGACAGTCCAGGAATACACTGG
This sequence comes from Acinonyx jubatus, assembly GCF_027475565.1. Classification (NCBI taxonomy): domain Eukaryota; kingdom Metazoa; phylum Chordata; class Mammalia; order Carnivora; family Felidae; genus Acinonyx; species Acinonyx jubatus. Next base: position 194,855,738 of record NC_069382.1, on the reverse strand, counting down.
TATTTGCTGTGAGAACAAGAGAGGAAAAGTGGCAATGGTGGGCAAGCGGGGGGATACCCAAGTGGGGGAAGGGGCAATCTGAGCCCCTGGGGGACACTGAGGGGAGGCAAGACCCCTGATGCATGGCACAAGGGACCGCTGAAGGCAGGTGAGATGGGGTGAAAGAGCACAGACCCTCGTCTGCTGCCCTCACCTTGCAGCCAGTCAGCTCTCTTCCCCACACAGTCTGGCTCATTCTCATAATCAGCGGGACCATGGTGACTTCAGGTGTGGACATACCAGGCACAGTAACAAAACATGAAGCTGAAAACTAGTAAACAAACCTCAAAGCCCCCAATCCCTGGCCTCTGACCTGCTCCTGCAACTCAGGCACCTCCTGTTCTGTGAAGAGAAACCAACCTCCGAAGAGAAAAGGCATCCCACGCCGCCGTCCGAACGCCTCCTGACAAAAATGCTGCTCACATTCTCATCACCCTGGGTGAAACCCCATCCCTCCCCCAGAGCTTCTGCTCAGCCCTCTGAAGTAGGAGGACCAGACATTTGAGAAGGTTCCCAACATGAAGGAGAGAGGCCAAAAGAAACCAACAAAAACAAAGAAATCTGGAGTAAAAACGGGAAATGTAGGGGCAAAGCCCCATCAATAATAACACCTGATAAATTTGAGAACATCTCCCATAAAGAACAACGAGAGAGATATGGAGGAAAAGAAAGGAAAGATTAAAAACAGAATTAGAAGGTCAGTCTATGATCTGACTATAAGGATTTTGAGAAAGAGAAAATAGAAATATAAAAGGGAAAAACTGTCACAGAAGTGACATACGAAAATGTACCAGAATAAAAGGAGAACTCTGCACAATGAAGGAAAAAGAGCCACACCAAAGGGTATAAACTGTAAAATTATAAAACGAGAGATAAAACTCTAGAGGCTCCCAGAGGTAAATAATAGTTTACCTATGAAGTGAGTAAAATAAGAAAGCCATCAAATTTCTCATCAGCACTGCCAGATACTCGAGAACAATGAGCGATCCCTTCAAAATTCTGAGGAAAATTATATTCATCCAAGAGTTCTTCATCCAACCCCACTCTCTATTAGGTATACATATAGTATAATTTTCAGACATGGAAAATCTCAAAAGATTTCCCTTCCCTCATGTTTTCTTAGGAAAGTAGTAGAGGAAATGACTCAGCAGAAGAAGAAAATAAACCAAGAAGAGGAAGAGAGGGGACCCAAGAAACAGCAGATCCTACCTGCTAGAGAGACACAGGAAACCCAGCAGGACAAGCCTGCATCAGATCCAAACTAGAGACAGCTAGTTTAGGTTAAAATAACAGGCCAGAAGACTGAGGTACAGAAATAGAACTGACAGAACATTTCCAATATATTTTAGCATTTTGCAAATTTATTGCTGAACACAATATTAAAGCATTTGGAAAAAATCAACTGTAGGTACAAAGAAAATGAAGCAAGTGAGAAATAACAACAAAGGTATCACTAACTCCAGGAGAAACAAAAAGTTGCATGAAAACGGAAAATGATCAGGGTACATAATAATAATATAAATATTAATTAGTGATTAATAAAAGATTGTGCTATAACTGTATTAGAAGAACAGAGAAAGGGGAGGGGAGAGAGAGTGGTGTGAGGATGCTTGGACCTCAAGTATTACAATAGAACATCAATGAAAATGTCTAAAACGAACGACAGAAGTAGTGTTACAACCAATGATTTAGATTATGATTATATATACATGCATATAGATTTATTATATGAAACTAGCTTAAATTATTTTAAAATATGTGGGCATTGTTAAATAACAGCTAAAGGAACTGTAAGAGACTCAGCAGGTAAAGTAATGGACCCCTGCTCCTCCCTATGGGTTTTTTAGTAGGACTGGATTCCTTTTTAAACAATTTCCATGTACTGTTCTGACTAAAACAATGAAAAATTTGTTTTAAGTATTAGGTTGAGATAGAAGTAATTTTTATTTGGGATACTTTTCTGGAGTTTTGTGCACCCCACTGAGATTCTGGGTGCTGAATCCCTGGTCTATATGCTCAGGGTCCTTTGCTGTGATTCAGCCACACAACCTAACTGTCCTGGGTCTGAGCAACATGAATGTCTTGGGGAGGTGCTGAGCCACATCCCAGACCTGACAGATAGCTCTGTGTGTGTGTGTGTGTGTGTGTGTGTGTGTGTGTGTGTGTGTGTTATGTTCCACACCAAGCTCTCCTGGGCAGGGGCCCAGGCGAACAGTGTTCAAAGCGTAGAGAGGAATTACTATCGGTGAGGGCCGTTTGAGAAGCTCAGAGGTCAAGTTACACATGAGAGGAGTGTTATTGTTCCAATAGTAGGACTTGAAATCTGCCAGAAGCAACATCTGCCTCATCTAATTATGGAAGCACAGTGTCTGGGTTTGCATCTCCCCTGGGCCCTGCACCTACCAGGTCTCTCAGCCTCCATTAAACTGCACAGATTGGCACCAAAGAAACAGAAGAGGCCCTTGTGCCTGGAAGACAGTCCCCACCGTCACTAGCCCCTGCTAGTCCCTTCATCAGGTTAAGCTAATAGAAGAGGCTACTTAGTCTCCCCGATGAAATGCTTTTTCAGTCAGTCAACAATATTAGTGACGTCCACTCCCCACCAGGCAATGCAGGGAGAGAAAGGTGAATCCAAAAGAGAGAGGCTCAGCCCCCCAAGAGATTACAGTCAATGTGAACTCGGAGGGAAGCAGTGAGAAAGGGCACGTCCCAGTGCTGCCCTATCAGACCGAAGGCCCGGGAAACGCTATTATGGGAATTCAACAGAGTGAGTGAAAAGCTTTTGTTGGGAGCATCAGGCCAGGCTCAAGTGGTGTTTAGCCTCTCCTTTCTATTTTCAGAAAGGCTGTTAAATCATATTTCTTTTCTGGAGTTTGTAACTGCTGGAGTTGGGCCTTTCTTAAAGGTTAAGTGATGTGGATTGAAAGAGGTAAGACAGAATAAATGGTACCAGGCAGGGAGGATGGTGGGAGAGCAGAAGGGGCATCCGGGAAAGCATGGACAGTCGAAGGCTGCTAGAGATGAGATGCGTTAGGATTGGAGACGGGGCCCAAATTCGGGGGCCTTGAATGCCAGGCTGAGGAAACGGGCTTCATCGGGTGGACACAGGATCCACTGCGTCACCAGGTGGCAAGTGTTTCAGAACACAGTGATAAGCACTTCACAATGCCATCGAGCATGCACTATTGTGCCCATTTTACAGATGCAGAAACTGGGACTCAGAGAACTGCAGGAACTTGTTCAAGGCACACAGCCAGAAAGTGGCAGAGGTAGGAAATAGACAACTTTCTGAATTCCAAGTCGGAGCATTTTCCACCATGCTCTGTGCCCTCCCACTGAGGGGCGTGGCGCAAGCCCACCAAAGCACTGCCAGAAGAAGGTGGTGTGGCGGGCAGGCCTGAAATGACAGGAGCGTGCGGGGGCGGGCAGAATGTGAGTGTGGCCCCAGCTGACCCGTCCCCCTTATCTCTTGTGGCCTCCCTGGCACTCTTGTTGAGGCACTGTCGGTTTTTTCACATGCCTAGCTCTCTCTCTGTCTTGTTTTGGTTTTTTGCACCAGCTGTTTGCTTGGCCTGGGGTGGCGTTTCCCCTCCCACCTGGCTACCTAGCCATCCCCTAACCCTCAGGGTGGACACCACCTTCTCCTAAAGGCTTCCCTGGGCCTCCTCTACTGTGCTGGGGCTGCTCCCTGATCCTTTCATCCTTGGGATCCCCCCTCCATGGGCCTCACTGTCTGCTGTCCCTTCCATCTGCCCCTCCAGCAGTGTGAGCTCCTTGCAGGCAGGAACTTTGCCTGCCTTACTACCTCTGGGGGGTCTGATGCACTGTGGACACTCAATAAATACTGGTTTCATTTGAGCAGAACGAGTTGATCAGAATTACTATGGATGTAGGAGATTATAGACTTGACTCACCTGCAGTGGTCCAGAGGAAGAAGGAGCAGGGCCTGAATTGGGAGGCATCAGTGGGAGAAAGGGAGAAAGGGAGAAAGGGGCTGAATGAGACTGAGACTTGGAGGGAGACAGGCAGGAGCAGCAGGGAGAGGGGAAAAGCCAGGTTCGGAAAGGGTTCCAGCAGAGACATCTCTGGGGAAGGGCTAAGACCTGCTTCCCAGAGATCTGTCTCATCTACTCCCCCTGCTTCCTGCTCCTCTCAGTGCCGGGGGCCTCCCCCTACCGGCCACCCTGTCTAAAGCAGCCTGCGTTGCCACCCCCTCCCTCCTCCTGGCTTTGTTCTGCTTCAGAGCATTTATTACTGCGTGATTTCCTAGATGTGTCTCTGATCTGTGTCCTTCAGGACGAGCGGGCCACGGACTGGGAGCGCCTTGATGCAACTGCTTCTGTCGAGTTGGGATCTGCCTGGAAGGCCAAGGCCGAAATGGCAACAGCAGGGGGGATTCCAGTACCCTGTGCTCAAACCCAGCTCTGCTGTCTGCTGTCTGGGTGAGCCTGAAACACATTCGTTAATCTCACGCTGTGGCTCAGTTCTCACCTGTGAGATGGGGAGGATATCAACGGTGCCTGATTCCTAGGGTCACCGCACAGACTCCAAGAGTAACACGTGGAGCGAGCTGAGAGCGGAGGGGCCCACACCAAATGTCAGCTCTTGGCTCTCCGGGCCCAGGTGTGAAGGTGCAGACCTTGCTCTCGGCCTGACCTTTGCCCAACGGCCTCTACCTTCAAGGCTTTGCCCCACGGCAACTCCAGACTGGCGGTCAGGGCCACGAGAGTCACAGGGCAGGAGCCTCTTGGCCAAGCCATCTCCAGAGCCACTCACCTTTCCCCACGCAGGCTTGGGGATTCTCTGTCTTGCAACACCCACTCCAGGCCACGCACTCAGAGGGCAGCTCAAATATTCGCTTTCCCTGGGCTGTCTTGAAGACAGGACAGCAAAGTTCAGGCAAGCTTCAAAGACTTTCTTTAAGATTCCAGACGGCATGGCTTCAAGAACTGTTAACGTATCTCTGTATTCCTCCAACCTTCCTTGCCTGCAGAGTGAGATGCCAGCTGAGCTGACTGAGGGGCCTGGGTGCCCCAGGCCGGGGACACGCATCACCACACGGCTGGAGCCGCTGGAGCTGTCAAACCAGAAGCTCGAGCAGACAGGAGCCTTGGGGCGACTTCAGTCCAAGCCCCTCTTCTCAGTGATGAGGAGCTCGGGGTCAGGAGAGGTCACTCGCCCAAGGTCACAGTACTCTGAGCAGTCCGTGGTCTCAGTCTTGCCCATACACTTATTTCTCAGCAGGTGGCATGGGGGTCTGTTTGTGTTCATGGGGGTGAGGAAGCGTTAGAAAATTCATGGGTTAGGGTATTCACCATTCTAAGGTCACAGAAGGTTTGTGCATTCCTTCCACACTTAGGGAGCATCTCAGTGTCACTGACACCATGTTCAGACCCAGGATAGCTCAAAGATGAGGCCTCTGACCTCGGTGCCTGAGAACGACCAGCAGGGGAAGGACCACTGGACTCTGAAACGGGACGAAGAGAGTGTCTGAGAGGGGACTGTCTGGGGAAGACTGACGTGAGAACGACCAACCCTGAAGGTCCACGGCAAAGAGGTGATGCATGTAGACTGTCCAGCACACATCCCACACCCGCAGGACAACGACACAGAGCTGATACCGAGGGACTGACTCCTAAATGCCAGGCTGAATCATCCTGAGAAGATAAATTCTCACAACTCTGTGAGTTGTGCACATTTTATCTTCATTTTACTCACAAAGATACTGAAGCCCAGAGAGGGTGAGTAACCTGCCCCAAGACACACAGCCGGTAAGTAGAAGAGCTGAGATCCTAACCTGCGTGTTGGTCCCAGGGTCCTGGCTCTGAATCACTCTTCTAGGAGTTCACACACTTGACCAGGCATCAGGTGCACCTGGAGGCCTGGTTAAAACACAGATCGCTGAGCTGCAACCCCAGAATTTCAGATTCAGAAGGCATTGGTCTGGGCAGGGACCACACTTCGAGAGGCAGGCTATGAATTACAGCTGAGTCCGGAAGCTAACAGGACTCGAACTGCCCCATCTGAAAAGCCTGAATTATCTAAAAGAGAAGATTCGCGTCTCTGAATGTCATTTGAAGGAGCACGGACATCAGCCTGTGAGCGGCTCTGAAGTGAGTGTGCAGAGGTGACAGTCTCCAATTTTCTCGTTTCCTGTTTCCCTTCAAAGGAAACCCATCCAGGAGCTGCTCCCAGCCCCGCTGAGTGTGTTCTCTGGCTACAGAAAGCATCTGGATCACACCCAAAATGAGATTCTTCATTTCAAAGAGGAGAGGTGCGATTTCGAAGTCACTGAAGCATAAAAATGTTGGGCTGTTTGGGGCTCGAAATCACTTTAACACAGACGAACAAGGTTCTCCTTAAAGTCTTACAAAAATCAAGCTCTCTCTCCTTCCAGGGCTTGAAGCCGAGAGAGCTGTAGATCAAAAGCTTTCAGAAAGTAAGTGCTTTCAGGTGCCCGGGGGTGGGGAAGAGGACTGCGCCCCGTCTGGCTTTCTATCCAGGACTCTAAGCTCTGGGGACACCCCCCTTCCCTCTCCGTCAACAAGTCAGGACTTTGGTTCTACTGCACAGAGGTCACGGGCTTCCACGCCAGGAAGCTTAGGCCCCACTGCTTCCTTGCTGCAGTCGCTGGGTGATTACTAAACCTCTCTGAGCCCGAGTTTATAATCTGTAAAACAGAAAGAGGTAATACGTATTTCCAAGTGCCGCTCCGTGATGTAAATGAGATGTTGGCTGACATCAACTTAGCACCAGCTGCATGCACCGTTCCAAGGGCCTGGCATGTATGTCCTTCTCCAAATCTTACAAAGGCCCGTGAAACAGGTGCCATTGTAACCTCATTGAAGAGGTGAGGAAACAGGCTAAGAGAGGTGTAGTAACCTACTCAAAGTCCCTCAGTGCTTGGGTGGTGGTGCTGGGACCACAACACGTACGCCCACTGCACCGCCCTGCCCACCCCGCACCGCACGGCTCCACACGGCACTGCCCTCCCTACACCGCCCTGCACCACCCCACACGGCAGCTGGAGCTGTTCCGTGACCTTCTCTCTGGAGCTCATTCTATTACAGAATCACATTTTTCACCCCTTTCTTAATCTCATGGGGAATTTTTCTGCCATGAGATCCTTTCTTTGTATTTTGTAGATCAGCGATAATTACTGTGATGAAATCATGATCATTTCATAATGCCAGGTGTGCATGGTATAACGGTGTAAGAATGAGCTATGTACTTATGCAAACGTGCAGCATTTATCCAGGCTGATCACAAACCGACCTCAGAATAACTGCAATTTGTTCGCCAAAAGAGACATAATGGGTTGCTTTCTCTTTATGCAACAAAACACAACTGGCAATGAATGACAATAACAAAGTCACATCTACCTGAGGTAGAATTCATAACACTGTTCTAAGTAATTGTTCTGAATATGAAATTAAAATGACAACTTATTTAGAAAACAATCACATTGAGAAAGTGGCATATGACAATCTCAGGAATGTTGGCAAATCTCTGTTCAAAGGAAAAAATGTATAAATAATAATAAAAAAGCAGAAATTTATAAAACTGGAAAGCAGTAAAATCAATAACAGAGTTTAGTCTTTCAAATAACAAAATTAGAGGCAACGAGTTGGAAGTTTTGTTTTAAAAAAGACAGCAAAGTCCAATAAATCAAATTAGATCAAGTGAGAAGATATATAGACATAGAGGACATTAAAACTTAGAGTTGTATACATATCTGCAGACATATTTAAAAGTGTCAATGAGATATATAACTTTATTGAAAAGGCAGAAATTAACAAAATTGACCCAAGAAAAAATAGATTAGATTATTAAAGAAGAAACTGATAAAGCTTCTTCAAAGAATTTCTTCCCGACAAGACTAGGTCAAGACTGTTTTACTAGTAAGTTCTTTTGATACCAACTAATGTTACAGAATCTGCTCTAGAAAGAGTGAAAGGTGAAAAGAGATAAAAAAAAATATATGGGTTCAACATTAAAAGCTCCAGAAAGATTTCATCTATTGACGTAAGTATACAAACACTAAACAAGATATGAGTGAATCAAATTTAACAACATGTAAAAATATTCCACAACAACCAAGTAAGACGTATCCCAGGAATGTACGTAGGGATGGTTTAAAATAAGCCATTCTAATGTTATAACACATCTGATAATTGACTGTCTGGTAACACAAAAGCATCAATAGCTTAATAGAAATCAGGAGATATTTTGCGCATTGCTGATCATCTATAAAAACCAAGATGGGACAGATAATTCCTAACGAGGATAAATAATATCCATTTCAAATTAATAAAAATGAATATACCCAGTAGTGAAACACAACAGGTGTTCCCAATAAATCAGGAAAAACAAAAATGCCTCCTCCAGTCAACACCGTTAACATATCCTGGCCAACGCAAGAAGACATGGAGGTCAGTAAAGACAGAAGAAGCATCACTGTTAGAAAAGAACGGGCCAAACTGGCATTCGCTGCAGATGCTATCAATAAACGTCCATCTGAATTGTCTAGGTAAGCAAACAAAGAAACAGAAACTATGAGCAAGCAGCAGAGACTTCCAGATTACCACACACAATCAGGAGCTTTCCCATACTTTAACAACTAGTTAGAAACCATAATGGGAAAACCTCCAGTAGCAGCAACCCGCTACAAAATACCTAAGCAATTAATAAGAAAATTACTGTTTCTAGTTGTTAGGAATGCAACAGCAACAAAAACAACTGAGTGGTAGAAAGAAAACCTAAATGCAGAGGGAGGCACGCTTCTCAGCAGAAGTAATAAATTAGGGAAAACAGTCTCGACTGAGTCCAAATTCACGAATCGGTTTAACACAATTCCAATCAAAAGTTCGATTCCAGTGACATTTTTGTTTGTGCTGGGAAAGGAGGAAAGGTTGAGAGTTCCCACGGAGGAATACACGAGTGAATGTTTCTGACACAGTTTTGAAAACGAAGACTGGTGATGGCAGTATGAAATATACACTCAAGTGACAATAATGAAAAAAGCAGGGGTGGGCCCTCACCACAGAAATTCAAGAGGAACAAAGTGGACAGTCCAGAAGCAGAAACTCAGGTGTATCACAAATGGAACGTGTGGGTAAGGCAACCCCAAAAATCAATAGGGGAAAGGTGGTCTGAATTAGTGAGTAGTTGAGAAGAGTGGGAAGAGAGATGGGGAAATGCTACATTTAAATGCTTTACGCCATGTTCTGGAATAACTCAAAAGATTTTAAGAATTAAATGTAAAAACCGTTCCCATAAAACAACCCACAAATAAATACAGATGAATACTCATTGTATTTCTGAGAGGGGAAGAAATTTCTAAGCTAAAAACAAGTGGAAGAGGGGTGCCTGGGTGTCTCAGTTGGTTAAGCATCCGACTCTTGATTTTGGCTCAGGTCATGATCTCACGGTTCATGAGATCGAGCCCTGCACCAGGCTCCACAGTGTGGAAACTGCTTGGGATTCTCTCTCTATCCCTTTCTCTCTGCCCCTCCCCTGCGTGTGTGTGCTCGCTCTCTCTCTCTCTCAAAATAAATAAACAAACTTAAAGAAAAAGTAGAAGAAATCTCAGAGGAGAAGAAAGCCTTTGATACATAAAAATATTTTATAATCCACACATTAAAAATAAAAAGGAAATTAAATGTAAAAAGGAAATGTCATAAAGGATATTGTTAATATTCCTAATAGCAAAAGGGATTGTAAAAGTTATTAGCAGAATCCTTAACATCCCAGTAGCCACATAAGGAAGATGCGTGACTATATAGACCATTTACAGAAGAAACATTTGAAAACCAGCTTATTGTGGTAGGCTCAGCAAGGACCTCCTAAAAGGTATCCACAGTCTAATCCCAGAAACTGGAAGTAAGTTATGTGGCAAAAAAATGATTTTGTAGTTAAGGATCTCCAGATGGGAAGATTATCCTGGAACACTTGGGTGGGCCCTAAGTGCAATCCTTATAAGAGGGAGACACAGGGAAATTTGACCCTGGAAGACCCAGGAAGAAATGTGACCACAGAGAGCTTGGAGTGCAGACAGCCACACAGCTGGAAGAGGCAGGGGACAGAGTCTCCTCTAGGGCCCCTGGAGGAACACAGACCTTCTGACACCTTGATTTTGGCCCGATGAAACTGGTTTGGAATTTCGGCCTCCGGGAATATGAGAGAACACATCTGAGCCTCTGTTGTGGTGATTTCTTACAGCACCAACAGGAAACTCATGCACTTATGAAATATCTAATCTCACTAATAAACACAAAATCATACTATAATGTGATGCTACATTATTTCTCGTATAAAATACCAGAGTTATTTAAATGCTTGTGGATGACAAAGGTACAGGGACAGGTATGCTCTTGAACACTGCTGGTGGGAAAGAAAATGGAGCCAGCCCCTCAGGGGAAAGATTTGATAATATGCATGAAAGCCTTAAATAAATTTATATTCTTTGACCTACTGTTTCCATTTCTGGGGCACTAACCCACATAAATAATTAGAGAGCTGAATAATGATTTATGCAGAGGACTGTTCATCTCGAGTTTTCAAACTGCAGTGTTTCTTTAATAAACACCAGAACAATCCAGATGTCCAGAAAATAAAAGAACAATAAAACAGATGATCATAACTCATAAAACAAAATACTGTACAATTATTAACATTATCATGCCAAATAATTCCCATGACTTCTTCTCCACACAATGTTGCAAAATAATCAGCATATAAAAAGATATACACATGTAATGAACTAAATGCGTGTGTGGGGGCAAGATTATGTGATTAAAACTAATGGAAAGAAAAATTAAAAATTAGAATGTTTATCCAGAAATGGTAAAGTATAGAAGCTTTAACGTTTTCATTTTCCAAATTCTTTCACATTACATACAATGGGTATGGATGCATCACGGTCATAAAACTCAAGCACATAAGTTAACAGAAAAGACTTAAAAGATTTATGTGGGGGCGGGGGGTTGGGGAAAACAGGTGACGGGGGTTAAGGAGCGCACCTGTCGTGGTGTTGTACAGAGGTGTTGAATCACTATGTTGCACACCCGAAACTAATATTACGGTGTAGGCTAACTGGAATTTAAATAAAAACTTTTTTACAAGGGAAAAAAGATGTATGAAAGAGCTGTTTGTTTCCATATTATTCACAGTGAAAATTCAAAAGGCAAACGTGTTCAACACCGGACAATGGCTCCCTATACCCTTTGTGATGGAACCCGGTGATGCTGATGAAAGGTTTATTTACACTTTATGAATGTGCTTGTAAAGAATCTTTAGTGATGCAGAGCAATGAACCTGATGTGGTAGTAAGTGATTCTTTAAAAGCAGAACATAAAGCTAGGCACGGTAATCTCAACCGTGTAACAGATACATGGAAACACAGAAGGAAACGGACCAAAATACTGAGAGTACCATCCTTCCCTAACATGGCCGAATTTCAAGTGGCTTTACTTCCTTTTCTGTTTTTCAAATTTTCTGAGCTGAGCCCACAATATTTCTACAAAAGAACACAATGGATGTCAGTCGTGGGAGAAGTGTGTCCCCAGTAGAACAATGATGAGCCCTGAACTGGCACAGGTCTTCCCTGGCCTGGTAGCTCACCCACCACGGATGTTCCCCAGGTGGTCGAAACCTAGCATTTCCGGCCCCAAGTTGTTCCCCTGTCTTCTCCCACTTCTGCCTACAATTTTCATGGAAGTTCCTTTCTTCTTCCTCACCGCAGGAGAAATAGCTAATCAATAGGTTTGCAAAATATCCTTTGGAAGCATAAAATGTCACATAAATGTTCAACTCCCACATGTTTTACAATGTGTGTTTGATTAAATTCGCAGCACAAGTGTTAATTCCCACATTCACTTCCCCATCTGGCCTTCTGGCGACTGTGCTAGAAGTCCTCCCACTACTCCCTCCAACCTCTGCATTTCAAAGCAATCGTTTGCATGTAAATGCAGTCCTTCCCTTCTTACTTTTCTTTTTCCTTTTCACAAGCCGAGTCGTCCCTGTCTTTGAAGGTAACTGAGAAACAGGATGAACACAGAGAAAATGAGATTCTGACACTCAGTGAAATAACTGTGTGTCTCATGTAGCCAGAATACCACCAATCCCCACTGAGATGAATGAAAAGTTCTGACCTGACATTCCTTCCTGTACCAGAAGCCCAACATCCATCTTCCTGGAGCATGGATTTGAAAATAAGGCATTCACCGAGTTAACAGCCTGTGGCCAGGTCCAAGATGCTGGAAAAATCCAATCTGATGGGAAAAGACAGTCCCTGGGCACCAATGGCATACCTGCTCAGCTGGCTAGGGGCCAGAAGGCGGGCCTGCGCACCGCACCTGTTGCTGAGGGAGCACCTGCCTGGGAATCCACGCACCCGGGGCCTCAAGTCAGCTCCACCTTCAAGTTGCTCTGTGATTTGGACGGTTCCTTTCAGTGACCTTGCCATCTTTGAAGCTGCATCTGTGAAGCTGCTTCTCCTCCGGGGCTCCCTATCTCAGCATCTGGTGCCCCACTTTACCTGGCTGACCTGCCACACACCAGGAGATACCCTGACTCCTCCCACTTCTAACAAGGCACGCCGCCATTCCCCATGGAGCGTGTCCACTTGACCCCCCCCACTACTCGAAACCAAGCTCCTGTCTCCCCACCGGACCAGCGCAGTCTCTCCGGGTTTGGCTGGGATCCAATATGCTCTCCACGTGGCAGCCCAAGTCTTTCTTTTAAGTATACATCTTGTCCTACTGCCACTGGGGGATGATGGCTCAGTGCTCCCGAATGAAGAGAAGCCTCCACAGGTGCCCACGCTCCTCATGTGTGAAAAGCGGCCCACGAGGCAGGATCCAGACCACAAATGAGAGGGTTTTTTTCAAGGTCAACTGGTTTCCAATATTTTAAAATCAAAAAGTAGGGGTACCTGGGTGGCTCAGTCCATTAAGCATCCAACTCTTGCTTTCTGCTCAGGTTATGATACGACAGTTCGTGAGATTGAGCCCCACGTCTGGCTCTGCACTGGCAGTGCAAAAACTGCTTGGGATTCTCTCTCTCTCCCTCTCTCTGTGCCCCTCCCCTGCTCTCTCTCTCTCTCTCAAAATAAATCAGTAAAACTTTTTTAAAAAAAAATCAAGAAATTTGACATGAAGATCTGGATTCTAACTTCTCTTGAAAATCAGAAAACTGATCACCTGCAGCCCAGTATCTGCCACGGAAACAGTAGCAGCTGCTCTCACTGAACAAGGCATGTCCCCCCAGCCATCACAGGGCCACTGAAGCCCCTCATCTTGCCTGCCCTTCACTGTACTCACAGTGTGTGGCCCCCGCTTGCCTTTCCATGCCCCCACCCCTCTCCCTCTCAGTGCCCTAGTGCCCCTGGGGTTTTGCCTCTAGACAAATGACAGGGCCTTCACTTATACTGTGTCCTCTGCCTGAAACACTCTCCCCTGTCTGCCCCCACCCTCCTGGCCTGGGTAAATCCTACCAACCCTCAAGGCATGAGTTTACATGTCACTTCTCACAGGACAACCAACCATTCCTGGCACCCGCTCTAGGATAGTGTCCTACCTTTCCCCCATCATGCTGGTCATCTTCGGTTACCTGTCTTTCCTGTGAACTCCCCAAGGGCAAGGACTAGTCTGACCTCTGTGCACGGCTACCAGGAACCAGTCCAACACGTGGTACAGAAAAGCTGTCTAAAACACTTTCTGGATGAGTGAATAAACTTGCAAACCTCTGGATTTTGTGCACGCACACGTCTGTAAGACAGGATCTACTGGACGGAAAAGAAGCTGAAGCCAACAGAAATAAAGCATGGGACGGGGACGTGCGCAGGGTGTCTGTTCTGGGGACGTGCTGCACAGTGTCACTGTTTGTCAGAGGAGCTCCCCAGAGGAAGGCATGCTGGAGTGGAGCTCGAGGACCTGCAAGCATGCCTGCCACCAAGGGGGCCCCTGGCTCGCGGAGGTGGGTGACCTTCCCAGGGTCACACAGTCCATGCGGACCGTGGTCATCATAAAGGTGCAGAATATACCAGCTTGTGGACGTGCCCAAAGCTGCAGCTCCAGCATCCAGCTCAGTGTTCCAGAGTGTGCTGGACGGGTAAAGGAGTGAGCAAATGACAGGAGAAGACAGAGGTTCACGAAAGACCAAAGGGCCTGCTACGGATGGAATGTTGGTGTCCCCCCAAAAAATCACATGTTGAAACTTCACCTCGAGGCAATGATGTTAGGAATGGAGCCTCTGGGAGGTGATCAGGTCATGAGGGTGGAGCCCTGTACTAGAAAGAGGATCTGTCTCCCCATTTGACCACACAGAGAGAAGGCGGCCGTCCACGAGGCAGGAAGTGGGCCCTCACCAGAACCTGCTCGCGCTGACATCCTGGTCCCAGGCTTCCTGCCTCCAGAACTGCAAGGAGTCAGTTCTCTCGTTCTTTTTTTTTTTTTTTAATATAATTTATTGTCAAACTGGCTTACATACAACACCCAGTGCTCATCCCAACAAGTGCCCTCCTCAATGCCCATCACCCATTTTCCCCTCTGCCCTGCTCCCCCCCAACCCTCAGTTTGTTCTCTGTATTTTTTTTTAATTTTTTTTTTAACATTTATTTATTTTTGAGACAGAGAGAGACAGAGCATGAACTAGGGAGGGTCAGAGAGAGGGAGACACAGAGTCTGAAACAGGCTCCAGGCTCTGAGCTGTCAGCACAGAGCCCGACGCGGGGCTTGAACTCACGGACCGCGAGATCATGACCTGAGCCGAAGTCGGCCGCTCAACCGACGGAGCCACCCAGGCGCCCCTGTTCTCTGTATTTAAGAGTCTCTTGTGGTTTGCCTCCCTCCCTCTCTGTTTATAACTATTTTTCCCCCTTCCCTTCTCCCATGGTCTCCTGGTAAGTTTCTCAAGTTCCACATATGAGTGAAGACCTATGATATCTGTCTTTCTCTGACTGACTTATTTCACTTAGCATAATACCTTCCAGTACCATCCATGTTGCTGCAAATGGCATGACTTCATTCTTTCTCATTGCCAAGTAGTATTCCATTGTATACATATAAACTACATCTTCTTTATCCATTCGTCAGTTGATGGATACTTAGGCTCTTTCCATAATTTGGCTATTGTTGAAAGCACTGCTAGAAACACTGGGGCACAAGTGCCCCTGTGCATCAGCACTCCTGTATCCCTTGGGTAAATACCTAGCGGTGCTATTGCTGGGTCATTAGGGTAGATCTATTTTTAATTTTTTGTTTTCCAGAGCGGCTGCACCAGTTTGCATTCCCAACAGTGCAAGAGGGTTCCCGTTTCTCCACATCCTCGCCAGCATCTATAGTTTCCTGATTTTTTCATTTTAGCCACTCTGACCGGTGTGAGGTGGTATCTCAGGGTGGCTTTGATTTGCATTTACCTGATGATGAGTGACATTGAGCATTTTTTCATGTGTCTGTTGGCCATCTGGATGTCTTCTTTAGGGAAGTGTCTATTCTGCCCATTTCTTCACTGGATTGTTTTTCGGGTATGGAGTTTGGTAAGTTCTTTATAGATTTTGAAGACTAGTCCTTTATCTGATATGTCATTTGCAAATATCTTCTCCCATTCCATTGGTTGCCTTTTAGTTTTACTGATTGCTTCCTTTGCAGTGCAGAAGCTTTTTATCTTGATGAGGTCCCAAAAGCTCATTTTTGCTTTTAATTTCCTTGCCTTTGGAGATGTGTTGAGTAAGAAATTGCTGTGGCTGAGGTCAAAGAGGTTGTTGCCTGCTTTCTCCCCTAGGTTTTTGATGGTTTTCTGTCTCACATTTAGGTCTTTCATACATTTTGAGTTTATTTTTGTGTACAGTTTAAGAAAGTGGTCTAGTTAACTGTGTTGGAAGTCCTAGCATCAGCAATCAGACAACAAAATGAAATAAAAGGCATCAAAACTGGCAAAGAAGAAATGAAACTTACACTTTTCACAGACAACATGATACTTTACTTGGAAAACCTGAAAGATTCCACCAAAAGACTCCTAGAACTGATACATGAATTCAGCAAAGTCGCAGGGTACAAAATCAATGCACAGAAATCAGCTGCATTTTTATACACCAATAATGAAGCAACAGAAAGAGAAATAAAGAAACCGATCCCATTTACAGTTGCACCAAGAACCATAGAACACCTAGGAATAAACCTAACCAAAAATGTAAAAGATCTGTACATTGAAAACTGTAGAAAGCTTATGAAGGAAATTGAAGAAGACACAAAGAAATGGAAAGACATTCCCTGCTCATGGATTGGAAGAATAAATATTGTTAAAATGTCAATACCACCCAAAGCAATCTACACATTCAACGCAAACCCAATCAAAATTGTACCGCCATTCTTCTCAAAGCTAGAACAAACAATCCTAAAATTTTTATGGAACCACAAAAGACCCCAAATAGCCAAAGTAATATTGAAGAAAAAAACCAAAGCGGGAGGAATCACAATCCCAGACTTTAGCCTGTACTACAGAGCTGTAATCATCAAGACAGCATGGTATTGGCACAAAAACAGACACGTAGACCAATGGAATGGAATAGAGAACCCAGAATTGGACCCACAAACGCACGGCCCACTAATTTTTGACAAAGTGGGAAAGAGCATCCAATGGAAAAAAGACAGTCTCTTTAGCAAATGGTGCTGGGAGAACTGGACAGCGACATGCAGAAGAGTTCTCTTGCTCTCAAGCCGCCCAGCCTCTGGTATTTGACAGCAACCTGAGCTGAGACAGGACCCCAGCCTGGTGGCAGAAAGGACCGGACACTGATTTACAAGAGAGGAGTCCAATGAGGAATTGGAATTCCCCTGAAAGAGAAAAACTTAGCCTCTACTGAAGCAGATGCTTATTTACTTTTTCACTCTGGGAGGACAACAGGTCTCTCTGTTGACTTTAAAATATGTTTTTATGGGGCACCTGGGTGGCTCAGTCGGTTGAGTGTCTGACTTTGGCTCAGGTCATGATCTCACGGCTCACAAGTTCAAGCCCCGTGTCGGGCTCTGTGCTGACAGCTCAGAGCCTGGAGCCTGCTGCCTGTGTCTCCCTGTCTCTCTGCCCCTCCCTCACTCATGTTCTGTCTCTCTCTGTCTCAAAAATAAATAAACATTAAAAAATAAATAAATACATTTTTACATGTAAAGAACAGAGGCTGTGATTGTTATAATGTTTTTATTTTTGCCACACACATAACGTTGACTTTCAGAATTTTAAAATATTTTGAAAACAAAAAGCAAAAGAGCCTCTCTAATGTGGGATCTCACTTTGGTAAGGAGATTGTTTCCCACCTGCTTGCACTAATTCTAGAAATCACCATGCGTGTGGCAACCACAAATATTAAGTGTGCGTTATTTCTGTTTTTGCAAAAGAGAAAAAAATCGCGGCCATAATAACCCCAAAGGGCTGATAATAAAAGATAGGAAGTAGATGCTTCGGAAGTGACCTCCATCAGGTGAAGTATAAAAAGTCACGTATGATGCTATGGGAATGTAGACGTCAAAATGCTGCAAATGGTCAACCTTATGTATATTTTACCACAATAAAAAGTGTTAGCAAACATTCAAAAACATTTTCTTAATGTTTTTATTTACTTTTGAGAGAGAGAGACAGAGCACGAGCAGGGGACAGGCAGAGAGAGAGGAAGACACAGAATCCGAAGCAGGCTCCAGGCTCTGAGCGGTCAGCACAGAGCCTGACGCAGGGCTCGGACTCGTGAACTGCGGGCTCATGACCTGAGCTGAAGTCAGATGCTTAACCAACTGAGCCACACAGGTGCCCCCAAAAACATTTTTAAGGGATAAATGCCATCCAGCTCCCATAATCTTATCATAATCCTCAGCTTATAAAACCTTCCCTGAATGAGGCAGGGGCTGGCCCTCGGCTTATTAAGGGTAAGGCATAAAGGGGCTGGTATTCTCCCAGTGTAAGCTCTTACTGTCTTATTGTGATTTATAAAAAGAAACATATATTTGGTCTCCTGCCTACTTCTAGCACAGAGCTCCCAAAACCCTTGAGATTTCCTAAGAGATGAGAGCAATAAAGGTGTCTCAATAATCATAACAAAGCTCTTTAAGCCACACCCGCATTTATGTTAACGAAGTGACTTTGGAAGGCACCTGAGGAAGGGGGCTGGGTAACCGTGGAGAAAACCAAGTGACCCGGAACTTCCAGGGAGGGGACAGGACAGAGACTGAGTTCAGTCGCCAATGGCCAATGATCTAATCAATCTTTGCTTTGTAAGGAAGCTTCCACAAACCCCCCAAAGGATGGGGTTCCAAGAGCTTCAGGTGGGCGAACACAGATTCTGGGAGAGTGACGTCCCAGAGGGGGCAGGGAAACTCCATGCCCCCCCTCTGCCTTTCCCTGCGTGTCTCCTTTCTCTGGCTGTTCTGAGTTCTACCCTTTTGTGAGAAACCCGTCACCTCGTGGGTCGATGGGTCCCTGTGTTCTGTGAGCTGTTCTAGCAAATTAACCCAACTCAAGGAGAAGGTCGTAGGAACCACTGATTTATGGCCAGTTGGTCGGAAGCACAGGGGACAACCTAGACTTGCAACTGGCCTCTGAAGTGGGGACAGCCTCGTGGGACTGAGCCCTGACCCTGTGGGGTCTGACACTGCGTCCAAGTAGATGGTGTCAGAATTGCGTGGATTCACAGGACACCCGGCAGGTGTCAGAGAACTGCTTGATGCACAGAAAGAACGCGCACGTGAGAATCCGTGTCGGGATCTTGCTCCCGCTCCCACAGGACCCAGCGTGTCCCTTCTTAGCTGTGTGAGACACGCCCCATACATGGGTCTGGAAGCAGACAGACCCAGGTTCCGGTTTCAGCCACCAGTCAGGTCTGACCTCACCTCTCTCTGCTTCCATGTCCACAGCTGCAGAGGGGAGCCACCCACAGAGCAGCCGTGAGGCTCGGGATGGCACAAAAAAACGAGTGCGCAAGACGTGCGCATTGTCATGAGCACTCCTATTGCTGGAGCAGGGGCGCCGCTCACGGGGCTGGTCAGCTGTGCTCCGCTCAAGTGCAAGACCGTGGCAGGCACCACCCCCATCACCCCGAGATTCAACTCCTCCCGACCCACCCCCCAACCTTCCGCTGTCTGTGGGGAGGCCACGCTCTCCCTCCTCATCCCGGCGGGACGCTCCGACAGCAGGTCATCCCCTTCCCCTCTACCCGGAGAGAGAGCCACAGCCTCCAGGCCTCTCTCTGGTCTCTGTAAGTCCTCCCCTCCCTTATCACCCTCCCCCCCCCCCCCCCAACCCGGGGCAAGGCTTTCCTTCCTGCCAAGGCCAGAAGGCAAGTCAGCTGTTGAACTGGGATTCAAAGTCAGGCCCTCCTGCTTCCCAAAACAGAAGACTGCAACTAACATGTTTATGTAGGAAAGACAGAGTGAGGTAGAGCAGAGCAAAACATCTTGGAAAGATGCCCCAAATACAGTAAGTGAAAACAGCCAAGTTGCAGAACAATGCGTGTGGCATGGTTCCATTAAAACAAAAACAACAACAACTATATGTTTATATGAGTTTGTAGTAGCAAAGAAAAACGCCTAAATGAATACAAATTAGCTGCTGACAACAGTTATTGGGTGGGTGGATCTGAACATTCTGTTAAGGTTTGCATTTGTTATGTATACTTTATGTTCTGGAAAAAAACAAAAAATCAAACGCAGTCGAAGGAACTCGATAACTGTCCTCCAGTGGTGAGTGAGAGGCCTGCGTGCTCAGGGACGCCACGGACAAGCCTTTGGAGGAAGGGCTCACCTGCAACCACCCCTGGTCCCGGAAGGGATGTGGGGAGCTGAGAGGGTGGCATCAAATAACAACAGACACGGATGGCTGGCGAGCCGCACTTACCTTTCCCAGCAGCTCAGGCAGGCCCAGCAGCTGCCCCACGAACACGCCAACGCAGATGAAGATGGCGGTCACCTGCCCCAGAGAGCCACGGATCGCCTTGGGCGAGATCTCGTTCAGGTACATGGGAAGCGCGCTGAGGGCGATGCCTGTGAAGGAACAACGGCAGCTGTGAGAGGTCTGTCTTCTCTGCGGGAGGAGCACCCTGGTCAGCGAGAGGGCTGTCTCCCTCGAGGGAGATGGGTCAGGGCCCCCCCTCTGCCGTGCCCTGATAAGAACAGTGCTGCAGCCACAACACTACCCCAAGCTTTCTGCACCAATCGCTGATGCTTTGACATGGCCTGTATCGTTTAATCCAGAAGGCATGGCTGGGAGGCAGATTTCATAGAAGGGAAAACAGATGACGATGGTGGCGGTGGTGGTGGTGACAGTGAAGGTGGTGGTGGTGGTGATGATGAGGGTGATGATGATGGGGTGGTGGTGGTAGTGATGGAAGTGGTAGTGGCGATCGAGGTGGTGATGGCGGTGGTGGTGATGGTGATGGCGGTGGTGATGGTGGTGACGGAGGTGGTAGTGGTCATGGTAGTGGTGGTGGTGGAAGAGGTGGTGGAGAAGGTAGTGATGGTGGCGAGGTGGTAATGATGGGAGAGGTGGTGATGATGGCGGTGGTGGTGATAGTGAAGGTGGTGGTGGTGGTGGTGGTGATGATGATGAGGGTGATGATGGGTTGGTGGTGGTAGTGATGGAAGTGGTAGCGGCGATCGTGGTGGTGATGGCGGTGGTGGTGATGGTGATGGCGGTGGTGATGGTGGTGATAGTGGTGGAAGAGGCAGTAC
The DNA here is from genome assembly GCF_027475565.1 of Acinonyx jubatus. Lineage (NCBI taxonomy): Eukaryota > Metazoa > Chordata > Mammalia > Carnivora > Felidae > Acinonyx > Acinonyx jubatus. The sequence goes on along the minus strand of NC_069382.1, from coordinate 194,834,988 downwards.
TGGTGGAAGAGGTGGTGATGATGGTGATGGCAGTGGTAATGGTGGTGATGGAGGTGGTAGTGGTCATGGTGGTGGTGGTGGTGGAAGAGGTGGTGGAGAAGGTAGTGATGGTGGCGAGGTGGTAATGATGGGAGAGGTGGTGATGATGGCGGTGGTGGTGATAGTGAAGGTGGTGGTGGTGGTGATGACGATGATGATGGTGGTGGTGGTGATGGTGGTCGTGGTGATAGTGAAGGTGGTGGTAGTGATGATGATGATGATGGTGGTGATGATGGCGGTGGTGGAGATGGTGACAATGGCGGTGGTGGTGGTGGTGGAGATGGTGATGATGACGGTGATGGTGATGGTGATGGTGGTGGTGATGGAGGTGGTAGCGGTGATGGTGGTGGTGATGATGGTGACGGTGGTAGTAGTGGAAGAGGTGGTGATGGTGGAGAAAATGATGGTGCCGGTGGAAGAGGCGGTGGTGGTGGTGGTGGTGGTGGTGGTGATGGCAGTAGTGGTGGAAGAGGTGGTGATGATGGAGAAGGTGATGGTGGTGGTGGCAGAGGTGGTGGTCATGGTGGTAATGATGGTAGAGGTGGTGGTGGTGATGGTGGTGATGATAATGCTGATGGAGGAGGTGGTGACAGTGGCGAGAGTGGCAATGAGAGCGGAGGTAGTGGTAGCAGATGGTACAGGTGGTGTTTAGCAGCCAACACACCTAGTGTTTACCAAGTAGCGGGATCCTTCTTATCTCTACGTTTATTAACTTACATATTTTCATAGTAACCCACTGAAGTAAATGTACTACCGTTATCCTTATTCTAAATATGAGGAAACTGAGGCACAAATGGAGTAACTTTCCCAAATCACCAAGTGATGGCCAGAGAGGCCCGAAGAGATTATTTTGCCCAACAGGTCAGGTCTCCGATTCTAGAACTTGAGCTTCTCCCACTAGCTGACCGTGTCTCTTTATGTAAGTCACGGGACTCAGGTAGGGTAGATACTATTATACCCATTTTACAACATTTTATAGAGTGCTTGTCAGTTTCAAGAAGCCCAGTTTTCCACCTGTACCTGGGCAAGGCTATTCTCAAATCCCTTTACAGGCCCACAAAGGTCTATAGACCTTATCGCAGGCTGACTCACGGCTCGTCTGGAGCACAGACGGCACACCCCAGAGCCACACTGCCTCCCAGGGAGAATCCCTATAACTTACAGGCCATGAGGCCTTGGCTGGGGGAGTTAGCGTCTCAAGGCCTCGGCTTCCCTCTCTGCAGATGGGCTAAGAACTGAGCCTAACTGCACAGGGCGGCTGGGAGAGTTCGCGTCTGCTCACTGTACAGTGCTCTACAAATCAGTGCCGACAGCACTCATTCTTATTGCCTGACTTTTCACCAGACTGTGAGGGCATCAAACATTTCTTTCCTTCCCTGGCCTCCCCATGCCTCTTGCACCTCCCGAAACACTCTAGGTACCAATCAACGTGCTTCAAGTTAAGCTGAATTCGCCCCAGTCGCCAGCCGTCAGAGAGGCCCTTCCTTTAAAAAAAAAAAAAAATTAGGAGAGGGACTATGTGACCCAATTTATAAGCTGAGGATCTCTTTCACTGCATCGCAGCCCAGAACAACTTTTCCTGCCTCACCAGAAAGGCAAACACGCTTAAGGTACAAAGAGATGGGAATTATCTGCAAAGTCACAACATAAGCCAGATGCTGTTTGAATTTTTATCCAAAATACACACGCTGAAAACAGCTGGCCTCGTGGAAGCACTGGCTGGCCGGGGACCAGCTTGGCACCTTGCTGCCTGGGGTGGGGAGCGCCACAGCAGGAGACACGTACAAGGACTCAAGTCCCAGAGCCCCGGCTTCCTCGCCAGGTGACCTTGATCAAGTCAATTAGCTTCTCCTAGCCTCGGCTTCCTGATCTATAAAATTAGGGTAATAATTGCTGTCTATTTCTGTTGCAGTGGCAATGAAATTATCACACATAAGGCTTCTGCCTCACGTGTGGTCACTTGACAGGCACTTAAAAAACTGTCAGTTTCCTTTCCCCGATGCTCCTCCTCCCCGCTGGGGCTAATCACCTCTCAAAAAATGAATGAGGAAATGATAAAGCTGGTGGGAAAGAGGCGGCGAGGTGGCGGTGAAGGGCACGGAGCCACAGCTGGGACAGTAATTATACCCCCTTCACACAGGTGCTGTGCACAGGTGAGATGTATGTGAAATGCTTTGCAGGTGCCTGCATACAGTAAGCTGTCGATAAGTGGTGGCCATTCTCCTCTCCCAGCTGTGAAATGACATGGCAAAATGCGATGCTAGTGGCTAAACCGGGGCCGAATGAGGAGGCAGTCTACATGAAAGCCACCACATGCCAGTTGGCTGGGGACTGTCCCGGTTTTAGCACTGGAAGTCCTTCGTCCCAGGCAAACCAGGGGGTAGGTCATCCGAGGCCCGTAGTGCTGCACCAGGCATCCCACACCCCTGAGTGGCCTCTCTCGGCCCACGACCCCCATCTCTTGCCACTCTTCCTCCCCAGGGGCCCCCAGCCTTGGGGTTCGCTGAACCCTAGGAGCATACTGACTGTAGGATATTGGCCTTTGCTGCTCTGTTTATCTGGAACCTTCGTTGTCACAGCCCCATAAGCTGACCCCCGCCTGTGCTTCCTGTCTTACGAAGCCCCCAGCAAAGTGACCTCATTTGGAAGTTGTTTGCAGATGTACTCAAGTTAAGAGGAGGTCATACCGGATAAGGGTGGGTCCTAAATTCAATGACTGGCATCCTTATAAGAGGTCATGTGAAGATACGGAGAAGGAGGCTATGTGAAGATGGGGACAGGGACAAGAGAGACGCCAGTCAGGGAAGGCCAAGGGGTGGAGAGCACAGAACAGGTTCACCCTCAGAGCCTCGAGAAGGAACAAAGCCTGCCCGCACCTTGATGTTGGGCTTCTGGCCTCTGAACTCTGATAGCATGATCTCTATTGTTTGAGGCCCGCCCCCGGGAGACTAGCACACCCCCTCACTGAGGCCTTCCCTGGCCACCTGCTGGAACTGGCCCCTTCCCCAGCTCTTTGTCTCTGCATCCAGTCCTGGCTCCCCCGAGTGCTTAGTGCTTTCTGCATGTTTCCTGTTTGGTATTTACTCGACCGTCTGTTTCCTCACCCGCAGCCACAGTGAAGCTCCCTGAGAGCACAGCACCTGCAGCGCCAGCCCTGGGACAGACAGGGGCTTGATTAACGTGTATTATGGGGGCCTGGGTGGCTCAGTGGGTTAAGGTCAGACTCTTGATTTTGGCTCAGGTCACGATCTTGCGGTATGTAGATTCAAACCCCGCGTCGGGCTCTGCGCTGATGGTGCAGAGCCTGCTTGGGATTCTCTCTCTGTCTCTGCCTCTCTCTCTGCCTCTCTCTGTCTCTCTCTCTCTCTCTCAAAATAAATAAATAAAAAAGAAACAAACCACGTACTGAATGGGTTCCCGCCCACTACTGCTCTACTGTTATTTGTTTAATCCCGGCTCAGAAAGGCCAGGGTCAGCAAATACCAGCGATCTGGAGTCGCGGACCCTGGCAGGCTGGTCCCTGGTTACAACTGTGGTCTATGGGAGCAGGCCCCCCGGTGGGCAGTCAGACAGCGAGCAGAGACTCCGAGAAGTGAGCAGAGGGCAGCCTGCCTTGTATCTAAAACATCACAACAGTCCCAATGTACCGAGCCTGCTACACCTTCCAGAAGGCCTTCCCCTTCCTCAGGGTGCACGGTCTGATGGTGTGCAAGGAGCAGTCAGGGCACACGCCCTCACACAGGTGAGCTTAGCTCTCCGATTCTTCTCAGAGTCCAATTGGATTGTCAGCTCTTAGCCCTCAAAAAGCAGAAGGGACCTTGGAAAACATTTTCGAGGGAAATCAGAGATGCTGAAAGAAATACTCTAGGGACACCTGGAAATGTACATTTTCCTACTGGGGTAAAGAAAAATTTGAGTCCAGTCCAAAGTATTTACTGAATGTAGTAAGTCTTGACTTTTGAAAATCAAATTATGACATATACTTTTTAAAAAGTTTTTTCAATGTTTATTTATTTATTTTTTTTTTAAATTTTTTTTTCAACGTTTATTTATTTTTGGGACAGAGAGAGACAGAGCATGAACGGGGGAGGGACAGAGAGAGAGGGAGACACAGAATCGGAAACAGGCTCCAGGCTCTGAGCCATCAGCCCAGAGCCCGACGCGGGGCTCGAACTCACGGACCGCGAGATCGTGACCTGGCTGAAGTCGGACGCTTAACTGACTGCGCCACCCAGGCGCCCCAATGTTTATTTATTTTTGAGAGAGAGAGAAAGCAGAGTGTGAGCAGGGGTGGGGAGGGGCAGAGAGAGAGAGGGAGACACAGAACTCGAAGCAGGCTCCGGGCTCCGAGCTGTCAGCCCAGAGCCCGATGAGGGGCTTGAACTCACAAACCACAAGATCATGACCCGAGCCGAAGTCGGACGCTCAACCGACTGAGCCACCCAGGCGCCCCAAATTATGACATATATTTTTATTTTTTTTTATTTAAAAAAAAAATTTTTTTAATGTTTATTTATTTTGGGGACAGAGAGAGACAGAGCATGAATGGGGGAGGGGCAGAGAGAGAGGGAGACACAGAATCGGAAGCAGGCTCCAGGCTCTGAGCCATCAGCCCAGAGCCTGACGCGGGGCTCAAACTCACGGACCACGAGATCGTGACCCGAGCCGAAGGTGGACGCTTAACCAACTGAGCCACCCAGGCACCCCAAATTATGACATATATTTTTAAATTGCACAGATAATATGCGTGTAGTCTGATGAATCATCACAAAATGCGCACACCTGTGCAACTCCCACCCAGGTCAAGAATCAACCTACACACACACACACACACACACACACACACACACACACACACACAAGAATCAACCTACAATACCAGCCCCCCGGAAGCCGCACCCTGTGCTTCCTCAGGACCACCATCCTCTCCCTTTTCCCCCAAGGTCACCACCAGCCTGATGCTGTCACCAAAGATGCGTGTACACAGAATCACAGGGGATGTATTTCTCGGGTATTTCATCTCTTTTGTGTTTCTCACGAACGTGAAATGCATCCGTGCTGTAGCACACAGCTGTAATCTGTTCGTTTTTATTGCTGTGTCATATTCCAACGTGTGAGAGTATCACAATTCATCCACCTTCCCATTGATGGACACTTCAGCACTCTCCAGTTTGGGATTAACACTAACAGTGCCCCATAAACATGCTTACACAAGTGTGTAGATGCACATGTATGGAAATATATATACACAGCAACCATAAGATATGTATGTTCAGTTCTGGTAGATAAATCCAGTTTCCCCAAATCATCACACCAACTTACACCTTTATAAGAGACGTATGAAATACTTTGCTCCACATTTTTGCCAATATTTGGCATTACTGGTCTTTTTAATTTTTAGCAATTGTGGTTTTAATGTGTATTTCCTTAATTACGAGTGAGATTTATTTTATTTTAATTTCCAGTGTAGTTAACACACAGTGTTCTATGGGTTTCAGATGTACAATCTAGTGATTCGACACTTCCACACATCACCCAGTGCTCATCACAAGTGCCCTCCTTAGTCCCCATCACCTATTTCACCCATCCCCCCACCCCCTCCCCTCTGGTGACGTCAGTTTGTTCTCCATGTAGGTAAGAGTCTGTTTCTTGGTTTGTCTCTCTCTTTTCTTTTGCTTGTTTACTTTTTCTCAAATTCCACATATGAGTGAATTCCACATATGGTATTTGTCTTTCTCTGACTTATCTCACTTAGAATAGTACTCTCTAGCTCCATCCACGTTGTTGCAAATGACAAGACTTCATTCTTTTTGACGGCTGAGTAATATTCCATGACATCTCACATCTTTTTTATCCCATCATCTATCGACAGACACTTTGGGCTGCTTCCATAGTTTGGCCATTGTAAATAATGCTACTGTGAACATGGGGTGCATGTATCCCTTTGAATTAGGGTTTTTGTATTTTTGGGGTAAGTAGTGTGATTACTGGGTCATAGATTAGTTCTGTTTTTAACTTTTTGAGGAATACTAATGTAACTTGTGAAAATGCCTATTTTGTCTCTTAGCCATTTTTGTAAGAGATGTTCTGTCTTCTTATTATTGATTTGTAAGAGTTCTTAATATATTCTGTGTTTGAGCCCTTTGTCAATTTCATTCATTGCGAATATTTTCTTGCTGTCTGTGGTTTGTCCCTTCATTAATGATGATTTTTTTTTGTATGAATAGAAAGAAGTCTTTAATTTTAATGTAGTTCAATTTATCAATTCTTTTACTTTACACTAGTGCTGTTCTGTCCTGTTTAAGAGATCTTTCCGTGTCCTAAGATGATAAAAATATTACATGGTATGTTACCTTCTCGGATATTTATGGTTTTACCTCTCATCTTTAGAGCTATAATCTACGTGGGATTCATTGTGCGTATGAAGTCAAGGAGTGTTCAGGTTTCATTTGTAATGACATTAAAATGTCAGGTGTCAATACAAATGCAGTATTGCCACCTTGGATGGCGCAATCTGGACTTTATCCCTAAGACAACTCCCCAGAGAGAAGCAGCAGCAGAAAAATACAGATAACAACTCTTGAACAATAAGCCTCTGTTTTGCAAACACAGCTACGATGTACCAATAATAACTTAAGTTATACCTGTAGAAATTTCCTGACCATAGACATAAGCAAAAAGGGGTTCTTTCACGGTTGCTGGGATTATTACTTTCCTTCCTGGTTACCCCAGGAACTCATGTTTCCGGAAAGATGTAATACATAGAAACATTCCATTTAAAACAAATTTCACATAAAATATTCCAAGCATAAAAACACAGGTGCATATTAACATCTGCTCCCTTCTTGGAGTCTGCAGTCCCCATCAGACTACCACTGGGTCCTGTTCCCATACAGCACAATCACAACTGAGTACCAGCCTGCCAGGGGCTGCAATTCCCAACCACTGGTGACCCCAACCGACCCGACATCATTTATTGAAAAGACGCTCTTCCCTTCAGCTCTCCAGCTACACCTTCACCACAGATAAGTGTCCATATATGTATGGCTCAGCTTCAGAAGTCTCATTTCTAGTCCACTGATGTATTTCTCTCTCTTTGCACCAATCTGCACTGTCTGAACCACTGTAACTTTCTAACTGTTGATGCCCCACAGATTAAGTTCTCCCATTTTTCTTTTTCTGGAAGATAATCTTGTGAATTCTCAGCACTTTGTATTCCCATGTACATTTTAGAAGCAGTCTGAAATTTCCATTTTACAAAACCTGCTTGGATTTGCTTGGGTTTGTATCGAATCTATAGATCAGTATAGAGGGAACATCATTATAATGTTGTCTTCCAACTTGTGAATATGGAATACCCCCCATGTATGTGTCTAATTTCTTTCCATAACATTTTATAGATTTTTGTGTAGATAATAAGGAGATTAGAAATTGCACATTTCCCACTAGACTTATTCGTGGGTATTTGACGGTTTTTACAGCCTTTTAAATGGTATAGTTTATAAATTTCACTTTCTACATAAGAATACAATTGCTTTTAGTGTATTGACCTTATGTATAGAAATAAAATTGCATTTAGTGTTACAAGTACACAAGTATGATGACTTTTTATCCAGAGACCCTGGTAGCCAAATCCACTCACTCATTCTAAAGTTTATTTATAGATTTAGATGTTTTATGCATTCATGACATTGGTGACAGATGACAGTTTTAGTTCATCTTTTCCAATCTTTATACCTTGTGTTAAAAAAAAATTTATTTGCCTCGTTGCATTAGCTAGGACCTCTCGTACTATGTTGACTCAGAGTGGTGACAGCATGTATTTTGTGTCGCTCCTGAGCTCAGAGAAAAACCTATCAACATCTTAGTACTGAGTATGATGACTGCTGTAGGTCTGGGTAGACAGCCTTCATTAGTATAAGGAAATTTTCTTCTATTCCTCGTTGGTTAGAGTTGTTTTCACATTTTTTTTTTTTTTTTACCGTAAGTGGATACTGAACATTATCAACTATTTTTTCTGCTTATGTCAAAATCATCATATAATTTTGTCTTCAAATGTATTCTGTAAATATGATGAATCACCCCGATTCTCAAATGTTAATCCAATCTTCCACTGCTGGCGTAACTCAGCTAGGTCTTGACCTATTATCTTTTTATGTTTTATGTTGTTTATCGTTGAAATTGTTCGCTAAGTCTTTGCTTAGGATTTTTATATCTATGTTCCTTAATGATATTGGCCTGTCATTTCTTCCCTGTAGAGTTCTTATAAGGATATGCTATCCAGGATACACTCATCTTATCAAATGAGCTGGGAAATATCCCCCCTGGAAATGTTTATACAGAATTGGTATTGTTCTCTTTTAAGGAAGCTTTGAATCACCTTTGTTGGGAGGTTTTTAATTATATGTTCAACTTATTTAATAGAATAGGACTATTAGATACTCTAATTCTTCTTACATCACTATTGGTTAAGATTTCTCTTTCTAGGCATTTGTACACTTTAAGTTTTCAAATATATCACATCACAATATATTCTTATCTATCTAATGCTTCAGGAGCTGGCCATTTAAACCCTAATATTAGTTATTAATTCCTTCTCTTTTTATAAATAGTCTCACAAGGGCTTAGCAATGTTATTAATCTTTTATAGAACTTACTTTGATCTTGCTGATGCACTCCAATGAAAATTCCCTTTCCAACTTCTTGAGATGGAAATTTAGATTACTGATTTTTAGCCTTTTGCATTTGAGGTTATAAATTTTACTTGAAGTATGGCTGTAGCTGTAGTCCACAAATTTTGAGATGTCTTGTGTAGTATTTTCATTATCATTTAATCCAAACTATTTTAAAATTTCCATTGTGATTTCTTTTTGTCCCTCTGGTTACTCAGAAATACACGTTCATTACTTGGAGTGTATGTCACTTATATCTTAGTTTCCAAACCTGTGAAGATTTTCTACTTATACTTTTGTAATTAGCTTCTAACTTAATTCTGCTGTGGTCAGAGAACATAGTCTAATATTAATCCTTTTAAATGTGTTGAGACTTGCTTTATGGCTCATCATATGGTTGATTTTTGTAAATGGCCCATGAAAGCTAAAAAGAAACGTGTGTTTAACAGTTCTAAAGTTTAATGTTAATATATTGATTAGCTCATATTTGTTAACTGTGTCATTCAAACATTCTAGCTACTACTGATGTTTCTGTCCACTCGTTTTATCAATGGCTGAGACAGTATTTCTCATTTCAGTCTGGCTAACTTTTAGCTTATACTCACTTTCAGTTTATACATTTTGATGCTTTTTATTAAGTGCATATCAAATTTAGAATTATTATATTCCTGACAAACTGAATGCTTCATCATCATGAAACCTCTCTCATTGTCTTTAGTAATTTTTGTTGCCTTCAGATCTACTTAGGCTCTTATCAGTACTGCCGAACCATATTTACGGGCTTGGGTTTGCCTGGGATTGCTTTTTATATTATTTTATTTTCAATCTTCCTATGTCTTTACATCTAAGATACAAACAGCATATACACAGGTATTTGATTTATCCGGTGTAACCATTTTTATCTTTTAAAAAAAAATTTTTTTAATGTTTATTTATTTTTGAGAGAGAGAGAGAGAGAGAGAGAGCATGAGCAGGGGAGGGGCAGAGCGAGAGGGGCAGACACTGAATTGGAAGCAGGTTCCAGGCTCCGAGCTGTCAGTACAGAGCCTGACACCGGGCTTGAACTCACAGACTGCGAGATCATGACCTGAGCCGAAGTCGGATGCTCAACCGACTGAGCCACCGAGGCGCCCCACCATTTTTATCTTTTAATTGGAGTACTGAGTCTATTTAGTGTTATTCTTGTGTTTAAATATAACATCTTACCATTTGCTGTTCTATATGGCACTCTCCTATATTTGGTTTTCTCTCCTCTCTTGCCTTCTTTAGGATTAAGTATTTTTAAGTCATTTGATTGTTATGTTATTTTCTCTTCTTTAAATTATTGCTCTAGAGGTCATTTCACGAATCTGTGTCTTAGTGAAATCTAATATAAAGTAGTACATTTAGTATTTCCCAGACAATGCAAAGAATTTAATACACTCCAATTTCATGTACTGCCTTCCTGATTTATATGCTATTTTAGTTGTGTATTTTAATTTTTCTGTCTTCTTCTCTTCACACAGGCACACACACACAGACATGCACACACACAGAAACACACACAGACACACACACACACCCCTGTATGGTACCTGAACATCGTCAGGTAGCTATGCTGTTATCTGTACTGTACATGTGAGGAAAGGGATAGAGGGATAGAGGAGTCTGTCTGAGGTCACCCAGATGGTAGGTAGCAGGGCTGGGACCAGAATCCATCCTTCAGAACACCTCACATGCTCTCTGTCATGTTAAAATTTGACTCAAATCATAACATATGCTCTTACTTCACAATCTCCTATTGTCTGATGTTGTTTAATGAGTAAACGATATAGCTCCATGTGGCATGCGAGGTCCAGAAGTTTCAAGAGACTATTCAAGATAGTAGGTCTAAGGTGAGTACAAAAGGAGCCAAAGCAGATTTTTTTGTAGAGTTGGTAGAAACCTCAGCCACCAGAGTCCACTCCTCCTTATTTTCTAGATGACATTACTGGGGTCCAGAGAGGTGAAATGATGGTCCCAAGGTCAGCTGGCAAGTCAATGGTAGAACCAGAACTTAAAGTCACTTCCTTGACCCTGATTTTATATTCTTTCCATGTCATATGCTTCTCTAAATGCTACTGTTCATATTTGTCCACCAGAGAGCCCCTAATGCAGCAGGGGGGCACATCAGAGAGCTCCTAATGCATGGACACAGGCTTGCACCCCTAGGAGTGTGGGCAGCACTGGGAGGGCTTGGCAGGAACCTGTCCAACACAATCGTCCACAAACACAAAACATTTTCAATGTAAAAATGTGTTTGTTTGTTTGTTTGTTTGTTTATTGGCCAAGCTTTTCAGAGAAAGGACACTTCAGGAAGGCATCGTGGGTTTCTGCTGTGGTTCCAAATACTGCCCGCAAACCCTGCTTGAGCAGCACAGCCTCTGCAAAGCCTCTAGGCTCATCACTCGGCTTTAAATTATGTATTACAAGCCAGACAGTCCACTCATCTCCTGCCCAGCAATTTTCCTTTCTCCCTGACCAACTGCCTCACCTCAAATGCCTGCTCAAAAGCAGGTCCCCGTCTCTTTGAGAGGGCTTGGTGAGCATAAATGACCTGAAGCTTCCACATCGTGGGCCAGCTCCAACAGGCTATTCTCCAGAAGTCAGAGGGTCTGATTTTTTCTCCCCTCCTTGTTCTTACTTTTTGTCTTCTGCTTCTTTTTGAAAAGCTCCTCAGAAAAGGGGTCTAACAGACACGTGTCTTGAATACGTGGCCTTGTAAAAATGGCATCGCTCTTCAAATCCGGCTTTTTCTTAGTTAAGGAAATTCAGAGAGCAGCTAACTATGTGTAGTAAGTGTGGCCTCCCCCAGAATAGCTGGAGAGAAAGACAACTGGGAGAGGGTGATGGATAAAATCTAAACCTGCCAGAGACGCCCTCCGGGGGAGAAGGTCCCTCATGCTGCACCCCACCTGGCCTTTCTCATCAGCAGGCGGGGCCTGTGAAACCAGACATCTCGGTCCAAATCTGGGATCTACACCTTATTCACTGAGAATAAAAACAATGGCAGCACTAAGGGCAACGATGCCGTCACCATTCCCAGCGCTGGGCGAAGGCACGAGATGCCTGGAACGTACGAAGCGCCACACACGCAGCCTCTCGGTTCGTTTTCACGCGCCCACCAGCGGGGCCTCGCGACGAAGACTCAGAGGCTGAGACAGCGAGCAGAAGGCTGCTCTTCACAGTCCTTGAGTCTGCGTCCTCGGGGGCTTAGGTCCCTCTGACACGGACTGTGCGCCTGGTCATGAGACTCGGCCTGGCCGAGGGGACCCCGACAGACGTGCCACAAGCAGTGACCTGACAAGCGCTTGCATGGCGGGTCCTGCCCGGTTGCCACTCTCTGGAACTCTGAGGATCCCCTGGGAAGAGACCCTGTGGAGCAGAGACGAGCTGGCCCCTGCGGCCCCAACTCAGCTGCCGACAACCAAACAGGCGAGTGAGGCCATCTGAAGTCGCCCCACAGCGCTCGAGAGAGCCCAGAGGAGAGGCGCAGAGCTGGCCCCGATCAGAACTGCCCCACCAGCCCATAGACTTACAAAGTCAGCCAAAACCATTACTGCTGGGGCTCCTGGGTGGCTCAGTGGGTTAAGCGTCCAACTTTGGCTCAGGTCATGATCTCATGGTTCGTGAGTTCGAGCCCCACGTCAGGCTCTGTGCTGACAGCTCGGAGCCTGGAGCCTGCTTTGGATTCTGTCTCTCTCTCTCTCTCTCTCCCCCTCCCCCACTCATGCTCTGTCACTCTCTCAAAAATTAACATTTAAAAAAATTACTGCTTTAAGCCCTTATGTTTCAGTTTTTTATATTTTATTTTTGGTAGCAAAATCTAAGTGATTCAAAGCCATGAAATAAGCTAGGTGAGTGGGAGAACCCAGACAGTGCAAACCCATAGCCCTCAGCCTTAACCATGCTACAATCACATGTGTCTGAGCCTCAGTGTCCTCCAGGTAAAATGACAACAACGTAACAGTCCTTCAGCATTAGATCAGAGCACAACAACCCAGTTAACCATCACTGGTTAACTGCGAGACACCACGTAAAGCCAGGCATTATTCTTACCAATGAACATTTTCTAGAGCCCTCTCTTTCTACCTGAATACCAAGACAGAGGAGTAATTTCACCCTGAGTCTGGGTTATTACTGATCCTGAGTATTTCCCACCAGCAGCGCAGGGGAGGGGTGGGAAGTCTCGCCCCCTGACCTTCCTCAGGCCCTCACTCTCCTGCTCACCTCTGCCTGAGGCACGTTTGTTGTTCAGCTCACTCCCAAAGCCTGGGGCCTGCAGCCTGCAAGAATCAGCAAGGAAGGGAATGAGCCTTTAATGAGCTCACAAGTTTGGCAGATTTTATATGTGTATATGGCGTCCTGTCAGTCTTGTGACAGCCCTTCAAAGCAGGTGTTATTTCCATTTTACAGATGGGGAAACCAAGGCCATTAAGCACCTTGTCAGAAGTCAGTGATCGGTAAGCAGCAGACCTCAGAGCAAAGGCAGAGATTTCTAATCCAAAAGCTTGCAAGCTTCCCACAAATGCCTGAAAGTATTACCTTCCACACTCACAGTATTTAGAAAGAAAGCAAGGTTGGTTGGTCGGTTGGCTGGTCAGCTGGTTTTACTAATATAATATATTTGGAGGCCCCTGCTCTCACAGCCCACAGCCAGCAGCCGGCTGCACCTCGCAGCCTCGCGGCCGCCATCTCACCCCACCACAGCTATTCCCCTTGGACAACTGGCTCCCCGATTCCACTCTTCTCTATACAGAAGCAGGAGGAATCTTACGGAAAAAACAACCAGCTCATGTCACATCACCCTCGGCACAAATCCTACAATGCCCTATGTGATCTGAGCGGCCCCTCTTCAACCTCATCTACAACTCTCCTCCCACTCACCAAGCTCCAGCCGTGCTGGCCTCCTCACTCTCCAAGCACGACTTCACCACAGGGCCAGTGCACTGTTCTCTTGGCCACGGACCCCATTCCCCCAACATTTACTTGGTCCTCACTCTTGGTTCATGCTGGTCTTTGTTCATGTGTTTCCTCCTCTAAGCAGTCCTCCCTGACTGCCCTACCTAAAATAGTCCCCACTCTCCTCCTGCCCTGCTTCATTTCTCTCCTAGGGCTTGCAACTACCTACCTTATGTATCTAATTATGTGTCTGTCCACCCACTAGAATGTAAGCTGCACGGGTAGGGACTGGGGCATTTCACTCACCACTGTGTCCCTGGCATGGAGAAGAATGCCAGGCACAGCAGGGGCTCCACAAATACTCAGTGAATACATGAAGGAATGAATAAGTCCGAGTCCGGACAGGAAACACAACCCTCATTAAAACTCCCCTGGAAACCACAGACAATCTCAGAATATGAATTTTACAGTGAAGATGACAAAGCAAAAGGCATGACGTACTGAAAACCATCCAGGTCTTTGGAGTTGACTTGGGTTTCTACCAGGCAGTGTTTCTCAATTAGCCTGCTAGAGCCTCATGAGTGGTTCATCTCATGGGACTGTCCCCTTCATGCAGACTTTCTGCATCTTTGGTCCCTGGCAACTCAACACTAGTAGGAGCCCAGTCCTGTGACAGCTCCAAACACCACTCACATTTCGAAGCACCCCCGAGGCACGCATTACTGCCTCTTGCAGTAACGGTTAAGGCTTACCTCCATCCACGCCCATGATGAAACGCCCCACGATGAGCATTTCAAAGGCTCCTGCCTGGAGAGAACAGGCCATGAGCAGTGCAGCAGATATCGCAAACCCATTGTTGACCAGCAGAGTGTGCTTCCTGGAAAAAAAGGAGTGGTTTGATGAGGAGGCCCACCGTGAGGATGTTGACCTATCCATCCCAGGAGCAGGGGTCACGCCCTTCAGAAGGGTCAGCAGAGTGAGATTCAGGCACAGTGGAAAGAACATTGACCTAAGGGTCAGGAACAGGGCCCAGAATCCCACTGATCCCTACTGCCACCTTTGGTTGTATGACCCTGAGCAAGGCACTTCCCCCTCCTAGGTTCACCACTAAGGCTAATTAGGTCACCTTCAAAGGCAGTGTCACATTTCACGAATTCCCTGATGCAATACTGTATTTCATCAACTCTAAGACCTTCACTTAACATTTCTAAAGTCAAGATGTGCCTTATAATCCTTGAGTCAGAGTGGAAACCACTCTAGTGATTTTAGCAGAGAGAATTTAACATAGGGAGTTGGTTAAGCAGGTATTGGGGAACTCAGATGTCAAAAGGGGGATCTCTGAAGACGGGGTGCTGCCCATGTGGTGCTGACACTTTGGGGGCTTGGAAGAAGGGCCCTCAAGACCTGGCTTATCTTCAAGGGTGGGCACTGGCCCGTTGGGGCTGTTCTTCTGAGGGGCACAGTGTTCTGCGGTGTAGACAAAGGCTGGGAACTAGACTCACTGCTGGGACTAGCAGGAAATTCAGCCAAACAGGACCAAGCCCCTTGCCCCTCCTCCTCTAGTGTGGCTCTTGTGTGCCTCTTATCAAAGGGCAGAGGAGACATGCAGGTCCCAGCCCCTGCATCACAGGGCAGAGCATCGAGGGTAAGTCTGGAGCTGAGAGACCACAGTCTGAAAACCAGCACAGTGTCCTATAGCTTTAATTAGCAGCCTTTCCCTTTCTCTTTCTCCCCCTTCCTTCCTTCCTTCCTTCCTCCCTCCCTCCCTTTCCTTCCTTTCTTTCTCCCTATCCCTCTCTCTTCCTTCCTTCTTTCCTTCCTTCCATCCTTCCTTCTCTGCATTTCGTGTAACAATGCTTCTTATACACGATGACATCTTCGATTTGATAAATTACAGCCCTAAGTGTGAGGTTGAACTAATTTCTCTTGAACAAGGTCAGTCAAATTCCTATGGCAATTGTTCCTGTAGCTGCTCTGTGCCGGGACTGCTGTCACTGTTCTGGCAACATGTCTCTAAGACCTCATGGTTGAGAATCATGACTTGTTTGGGGCCTGGAGACCTGGGTCCCTACACCAGTTGTATCTTTTATGAGCTAGGTGACTGTACTTTATTTATTGCTCTGTGTTTTCCTTTGCTCATTTACAGAATGATAATAGCTCACACTTACTAAATTCTTGCTCTATGATAAACCCTGTTCTAAGCACTTTACAGGAGTAGCTCATGTCCTGCTCAAAATGACCCTATGAGGTAGATACTTCATTATCCTTATTCTATAGAGAAGTTAACCAGGATATACAAATTAGAAATTTAGGCCATACAACTAGTGAGTTAAGAGCTGGAAAAAAACATCATAGCTTCTCACACGATATTTTTTCCCTAACAAATCAATGAGTTAACAAATATTAAATTGTTTTGTAAACTGGAAGAAGCTAGAGACTTGAAAGGGGACTTTGTTATTACTTTTGTGAGTTAGAGGCCTTAAACTCCAGGCCGGGGCTTTTTCCACTGTTTCTTATTTATCTCAAACTTTCCATTAAACTTTTTCCTCCTGCCTACATCTTCTTGGAGAATCCCAAAGCTAATCACACTTTCATGATGGCACAAAGACTGGTTCAACATCTTCTATAACGGGAACTGAAAAAGCCCAGGTCTCCCTTATTTAAACAAATTATGATACATCTATGTAATGGTACATTACGTAGACATTAAAACAGAAGTAGCTTTCTATATTCCGATACAGGAAGATCTCCAAGATATATTGTCAAGTGTAAAGAACAAGGTACAGAACTTTGCATAGAATACGCAACAATTTGTGTGATAAAGGAATGTGTGTGTGTGTGTGTGTGTGCGCACGCGTGCACATGCACAGGCATGCAAAAACAGACACAAACCTTGGAAAAGATACACAAAAAAACTGGTATCACAGGCTGCCCCCAGGAAGGAGTTCTGATTGGCTGGGGGAGAGAAATACAATGGAAGCCTTCTACTTTACATTCGTTTGGTCCTTTTAAAAGTTATGCCATATGAATGTATTATTTATTCAAAACATAAATACAATCTCACTGTCAAAAAGTTAATTTAAGTGGATGCCATGAGGGGAAAATTATGATTTACCCAAGACTTAAAACAGAAATTCCAATCTAGGCTGACCTCCCTCATTCTTTTTTTTTTTTTAAGGTTTATTTACTTTTGAGAGAGAAAGAGCACAAGTAGGGAAGGGGCAGAGAGACAGAGACACAGAATCTGAAGCAGGCTCCAGCCTCTGCGATGTCAGCATAGAACTCGACATGGGGCTCGAGCCCACAAACCGCGAGATCATGACCTGAGCTGAAGTCCGACGCTTAACCGTCTGAGCCACTCAGGCGCCCCTGACCTCCCTTATTGTGATACAGAAGGTCGCAGTCTCAGGATTCAAGAAGACGAACCCAAGGGCACTAATTTTGTTATCAGCGAGGCTTCAGAGCACAATGAGAATACTCTGGTGGCCCGTGTGTGCGCAGTGCTCACGGCCCTTCCCTCAGTCCTCTGAGGGTCTGACTTAGGAAGGAAGCAGGGCAGTGGTGAAAAGACCTGTGCCCTCACGGGGGCGAGGGCTTTCACTGGCGTGTCTGTTCAGCAAACACGTAGTGAGCGTAAGACACAGGGTTTGCCACAGGGAGTAAGTCAATCCCCATCCTCACCCTTAGGGGCTTTAAAACCTAGTTAGGGACACAGAAGAATAAACTGTCACACAGAAATCAATTAGAAGTAAAGATACCGGGTCTCAGAGTGTATAAGTGGGAACTGTGTGTCATTTGCCTGGCTACCCCGGGACCCTTTCTCTGTTCTGTTGTTGCAAAGGGAACTAGAACTACATTTCCCAGGCTCCCTTCCTTCCCAGCTCCCTGGCAGGACTGGCCAATGAGAGGTCTGATGTTGTCTTCTGTGGGGAAGAGGAGAGGCTGGGCATCTCCCTATGGTCCCACTCCCACTTTGGCAGGTGCGTCTGCTCCTTGGCCCCAGCCTTCTCCCTGTGGTGCCAGCAACCTGCCCCTTTCCGCGGAGCGGGACTGGCTTGGGGGCCCTGGCAATGCTGTCTCTGCCTTCCATCCCAGGTGTGGTAGTGGCTTGTGTGTGACAAGTGATTTCTCCCAACAAGTCAAAACGTTCTCCCTGTAGGTCCATCTCTGACCCCAGTTCTACTCCTTGAGACCTCACGGCCCAAATCTTGTGGGTGTAGAGTCCAGTGTAAGTCAAGGATGTGAAGAGGTTGTCGAGAGAGGGGAAGCGGGACAGGAATGCTGAGGCTGGCCAGACTCAGGGGGTTCTTGGATGTTGGACAAGACAGCATGTTCCATGACCCGTAGACAGGGAGAAATAAAGGGCTCGACCAGGAAGCAGGACCCGACCCCTGGGCTCCTACTCCAGTTAAACTGGACCCTTGATGCTAGAGTGATGGTAATGATATTCATGGCACTAATACTGGCATTACTCAGTGGTTCTCAAGGCTATAGCTGCTCATCAGATTCAACGACATCACATAAGAAGAGAGACTCTTGGGTCCACCCCTAGAGAATCCCAATCCTCGACACAGACTCCACAAGAGACTTTAGAAGAATCTAGAAAGGGCATGGCTTTTACATAAATCATCTCGTGTCATTCACTTCATCTTTCACACCTGTAGCTGGCAGCATTCATGAGCTGGGCAATTCACAGAGGAAGAGGTGGAGGTGTCACAGGTGGGGACCACCTCACTCCCCACCCTGCTCCACCCCCACCCCCCCCACCGCACCAAGTTCACCAGCCCACCTGCATTTGGCTAAAGCCACCCTGGGGGGCTGAGAGGCATCAGTCTCCTGCACCCTGGCTGTCCGCCACCTAGAAGAATCCATCCCTTAACTACTCCATCATTTCCATGCGAACACAGCAGACTATGGTCTCCCTTGACCCTCAGCCCTCTGCAGCCACTGCCCCTTATCTCCACTTCCCCTTTAGAGTGAAACTCCCTGAAGACTACCGTCTGTTTGCCTTCCCTTCTGTCCTTGTCCCTCTCTGATTGGATCATTGCCACCGCTCCGGGGAGACTGCCTTTGTGAAGATGATCAGGATCACACGCCTCAACAAACAGCACTGAGAGTTCTGCACCCCCACCCCCACCCCCACCCCACCCCCCAGGTACAGCCTCCCAGCAGCATGCAATACGGACAGCCACGGGCTCTTTCTGGAAACACAGTCTTCTCCGGGACATCTGGGATCACGCCCTCTCCTGTTTTCTGCCTACCAGCCTCCCCTTCTCAGTGTCAAGCCTGGTCTGTCCTCTCTCTCCACTCCCTCCTTGGGTGACTTCACCCAGCTGTGACCTTAGTTGATGATAATCCCAACTGTATCTCTGGCCTGGACTCATCTCAATCCAGACTTACACGCCACACTGCCTCCTAGACATTTTCACTTGCATGTCCTGCAGGCATCTGAAGCCATGTATCTTTAAAATAGAACTCTTGGGGCGCCTGGGTGGCACAGTCGGTTAAGCGTCCGACTTCAGCCAGGTCACGATCTCGCGGTCCGTGAGTTCGAGCCCCGCGTCGGGCTCTGGGCTGATGGCTCAGAGCCTGGAGCCTGTTTCCGAGTCTGTGTCTCCCTCTCTCTCTGCCCCTCGCCCATCATGCTCTGTCTCTCTCTGTCCCAAAAATAAATAAACGTTGAAAAAAAAAATTTTTTAAAAATTAAAAAAATAAAATAGAACACTTGGGGCACCTGCGTGGCTTAGTTGGTTGAGCAGCTGACTCTTGATTTCGGCTCAGGTCATGATCTCAGGGTTGTGAATTCCAGCCCCACATCAGGCTCTGCGCTGTGTGGAATCTGCTTGGGATTCTCTCATCCCTCTCTCTCTCTGCCCTTCGTCACTCCCTGGTGCATGCGTGCACATTCTCTCTCTCTCAAAATAAATACATAAACTTTAAAATGAAATGAAATGAAATGAAATGAAATGAAATGAAAGAAAAGAAAAGAAAAGGAAAGAAAAGAAAAGAAAATAAACTCTTGGGGTACCTGGGTGGCTCAGTCAGTTCAGCGTCTGACTTCGGCTCAGGTCATGATCTCACAGTTCATAGGTTGGAGCCCTGCGTCGGGCTCTGTGCTGACAGCCCAGAGCCTGGAGGCTGCTTCAGATTCTGTGTCTCCCTCTCTCTCTGCCCCTCCCCCACTTGCATTCTGTCTCTCTCCCCAAAACAAATAAACATTAAAAAAAAATAGAACTCATGCATCCCCACTGCTAACCGCCCCCCACAAATGCATCCAAACCCCTCTTTCCACAGTCTTCCCCATCTGAGTAAATAAAACCTCCACCTTCCTAGGGGCTTAGACCAAAAATAGGGGAATAATAATTACATCTCTTATTTTCCTTCCTGCCTGCATCACTGAGTCCTGCCTACGCTGCTTCCAGAGTATATCCCTGAGCAGAGCGCTTCTTCCGTTTCTGGTCCACAGTCCGGCAGAGGGGCAGGCCACCACCATCTCACACTCAGACGGACGCAGGATGGCTTAGGTGGCTCCCGTTTCCACTCTTGCCCTCCTGTAGGATTCAGGGTCCACAGAACAGCCAGAGTGATCCTTGCAAAGCAAACACTGACACACTTCCCCTTACCTAAAACCTTCCCACTGCGCTTGGGACAAACGGCTCGCCAGGGCCTAAACAACCTTGCATGACATGGTCTTGGCCACACCGTCCGATACTCGTGCCTTTGTGCTCACGAGGCTTCCCGCCATCTCTTGGGTGTGGCGGGCAGCTTCCTGACTCACGACCCATGTCATGGGTGCCCCTCGATCCATTCGTCTTATCTCACTGAAGTGACTGAAATGCCACCTCTGACACTATCTGATGTGACTACTCCCCCAGCTGCAGACCCCATCCCCCACAATCTTATCACCCTTTCTATTTTCTTTGCAGCCCCCACAACACGGGAGTTTAGCTTACATATTTATTTGTGTTTATGTTGGCACGTGCCCCTACCGGATTATAAGCTCCATGCGTGCAAAGATTTTTATCTTGTCACTGTAGCCCCAGGCACTAAGCCAGTTGCTGGTACAGGCAGGTGCCCCATTCAAATTTGTTGCATAAATGAAGGAGTAAATTCTAGATGTTGAGCCGGGTTTCCTCCATGTGGCCCAGCTCTGGCCTGTTCTGAGTGTTACTTTAGCTTCCAGGTCTGTGGGCAGGACACACGCTGTTCTCCTGAATCCACCTCCAATACTATTCCTGCTTGGACAGTTCAGCCACATGCTAACTGAACAACTGTGGGCGGGTTTCCTACCCTCCCTGAGCCTTGGTTTCCACCCCTGTAAAATGGGTGTAACAATGTCTACCTTCTAAGTCTCCTGTAAGAATCAGATGATTTACGCAAAGTGCTTAGGATGGCACCTAGAACTTATTTGGAGCCTCAGTAAACTGAAAACCAATCCATGGTGACAGCTAACATTCACTGGGTACTTACTATGTCTCAGGCACTATTTTAAGTACTTTATACTCACTGGACACCCTATGCATTAGGTAATCTTGCTACCCCATGTCCCACGTGAGGAAATAGATCTAGAACTTGAGTACGTGGTCAAGTTCACATACTATGAAATGGGAGGTTTAGCATTCCAGTCACCCTGATACTAAGCTCCCCACAATGGCGGCTGCTATATTTACTCACAGTCATTCAGTCTTTCAACAGATGTTCACTCGTTCAACTGACATTCATGCACTCAACACAACGTCTAAGTGTGGACTGAGTGCTGAACACCATTCTAAGTTCTGGCATATAGCTGCCACCATGACCCAGTCCCTACTCTTCATGTTCTCAATAAACAAGTAAAAGACAAAGACTGTAGAGAAAACTAATACAGGAGAGGGGAGGAGTTTTACTCAGGGAGACATCTGGGAAGGTGATATCTAAGCACAGACTTGAAGAAGGAATGCAGACCAGCCATATGGATATCAGAGAGCAGCAATCTTGGCAGAGAGGTACCAACAGTCAGACATGGGTCATTTTCAGGTACACCAGTGAGGCCAGCACAGCCGGAAGCAGAGGAGGACAGGAAAGCAACTAGTAGAAGTGAGGGCAGAGAGACTGGAGGGGGAGCTAGTAAGGGTCTTGTAGGAGCCACCATGGCAGCTTGGGTTCCCTCCTGGAGAGAGATGGGCAGCCACCGGATGATTCTAAGGAGAGGGGTGCCATGACCTGAGTAACATATTAACAAGATCGCGCAGACTTCTGTGTCGACCATGGGCTGAAGAAATAAGTGCAGAAACGGGGAGACTGGCTGGGAAGCTCCTGCAGCGGACCAGGCAAGTGCCAACAGTAATTCGCGCCAGGACGGGAGCAGTGGAGGTGGTGAGACGTGGTCAGAGCCCCGTGTGTTTTGAAGACAGTTGATGGGCTTTGCATTTGGATTGGACAGAGGTACAGAGAAAGAAGAGTTAAGGGTGCCCCTAAGTGCTTTGGCCTGAGGTCCTGCACTGGATGCGATGGTGTGTTTTGTGCCATGCAGAGAATGTTAAAATCCCATTCAGGTCTGACTTGGAACATTTGCAAACAGGGCTGCACACCCTCTAAGCAAGTACATCATATTAATGTATTCCTTCCCAAAATAACCCCCAGCCTGACAGTGTCCCGGTGAGGACGGAAACCTTACTCGCAGATAATTTGCAAAGCTGACTCACTGGGGTTCAGAGACGTGGATTTTAACGACTGTGTTTCCATTTTTTCCCCGGGGATGAACATGGCAACAAAAACAAGGGAGACCAGGGACATGCCATTTCTGAGCACAGAACTCCAGTGACCCCTGAGAACCCCACCTGGGACAGCGCACTCATTGTTCTGAGCTTTCCCATATTGCAGAATGTTCGTGGGCAACCCAGAAGATTATCAGCTCTTGGCAAAAGGGGCCAAACACGAGGAAAAGTGATAAGGTGATGAGGAGAGTGGAGAGCACGTCACTGGAGAAATGGTCAAAGGGACTCAGCATCCTGAGCCTAGACACAAGAAGGCTCAGGAGAAATGTGAGAGCTTCTGCTGTGTCATGCTTTAACTCAATCACACACGACCAAGTGGTGGAAGATACAGGGAATTTAGAAAGTACTTCTGTAAGGGATTAGTGAACTGGGGAACCTCTGGAGATACGGCTTTCATCACCCACCCTTCCAACAATTCCTTAAGTCTAGCTTGGCCTATAAACCGAGATCGTACCTTGTTTCCACCAATCATCACCTTCCTCATGTCTGTCCATTCCTGCTTATTCAGCCTGAATTCCATGGTCCATCATTTTAAATAGCCATCACATCCTCAACTCCTTGACCCACTGACCCACCTGCCTTCATCATATGTGCCTGGCAAACCCCAACCCTGGTTAGATCCTGACCTGCCTCACACATGCACCACAGAGCTCAGCTTGTCTGGAGAAAAACCCGAACTACATTGACTGGTGTCACTTGAAATTCATGACCACCAATCTCAAGTGGGCCTTGGGGCCTCCAGGCAACCATTCTATAGTTCCCTGGTTTGTTCAATGTCCTGCTCTCCTCGAGGACTATTTCATATGACTTCTCTGTTTTTCAAATCCCCTTATCCTCTTTCTCAGCTGATGACCTTGCTTTCTACTCCACTGAGAAAGCAGAAGCAATCTGGAGAGGAATTCGCGTGTTCCCTCCACATGCACCGACCTCCCTGCTTCTGTGCCCACACACTGTCTTCCCTCATTTTCCTGAGGACATACTGTCGTGCTCCCACCTGAGGCCAATCCCTCCAATCACCGACCAGCTCCCCACCCCGCTCCTACCTGCACAAGAATGTTGCTTCAGCAAGTTTCATCTCTGGCCCCTGCCCACCAGTTTTCCCCTCTCTGCTGGAACATCTCATTACCATGCTGTTAAAAGGAAAACTACACCCAGGTACACCCATCTACACTCATTGTCTTGAGTTATTCCTCTCTCTTAAGCCCCTTCCAGTAGCCGTCTCCCCCACTGTGCCCTTGAAACAGCTCCTGTCAGGTAACCAGAGATCCCCACACTGCTAAATCCACCAACTCTCGGGCCTTGTCTCCGTTTGAACACAGCTGATCACCACTTCCCTCCTTCACTTGCTTTCCAGCTCTGAGTGGTGGGTCTGCTCCTACCTCACTGGCTGATCCTTACCATCTTCCCAACCCTCTCAAGACGGGGGGGCTCCCGGCCTCAGCCCTTGAGCCTATTTCTTTGGCCTCTATACACTTCCCAGGTGATCTCGTCTTGTGTCCTGGCTTCAAGTTTCACCTATGTACTGATGACATCTAGACTTACATCCAAGCTCTGAGCTCTCCTCCGAGTGCTAGACCCATATATCCAACTGCCTGCTTCACCTCTTCACGAGGGAGTCTTACAGACAATTCAAGGTTAACATACCCAAAACCGAATTCGTAACATTGGCCTCCTTCCTCCCCAAATCCTCTTCCTGGGGCGCCTGGGTGGCTCAGTCAGTTAAGCGTCCGACTTTGGCTCACGTCATGATCTCACCATTCGTGAGTTCGAGCCCCGCTTTAGGCTCTGTGCTGACAGCTCAGAGCCTGGAGCCTGCTTCAGATTCTGTGTCTCCCTCTCTCTCTCTGCCCCCCCCCCCCCCCGCCGAAGGAAATAAACATTAAAAAAAACCCCACCCTATTCTTCCCAAGACTTCCTACCTCAGAAAAAACAACAACGTAAACAAAAACAAAAAACCCACAACAACACCACACCACGGTCCTTGCCATTGCTCAGGCCAGAAAACGTTAGCATTATTTTTTATTTCTGTCCCTCACCCACCCACATTACGATACATCTCTAAGGCCTGTTTTTTCTACTTCTAAAATATGTCCAAAACTCCTAAAACCGCCACTACCTCTCACCGTGTCTTGTCACAAACCTGGTGCACACCAGATCACCTCACCCTATCAGCGCAAGATGCTGTAACGTCCCCAGATCCACTGATAACAGAAGGCCTTTCAGGCTGCAAATCGGGCCAGTTCTTACAACACACCAGTAACTTCCCACCTTAGAGAAAAGCCCAAGTCCCAACCCTGCCCCACAAGGCCCTCTGGATCCAAGCTCAGTGACCTCTTCCTAGCTTCATTTTCTATTCATTGACGTGGCCCCGGCCACGCTGACATCCTGTCTTATCTTCCAAGAAGCCAAGCCCAGTCGTCCCTCAGGGCCTTTACAGCTGCTGTTCCCTCTGCCAGAGAGCTGTCTCTGTCCACTTTGTTCACCCCTAAGTGCCTGGCACACAGCAGGTGCTCCAGAAATATTTGTTGGGAAAATAAACGCACGAGTGAATGGAAGGACGCAAGCGGGAGAAAAACGGCCACTTTGGGAAGTTACGGTAGAAAAACCTTCAAGCATCAGGCATTCCTCCGTCGATCCTTCCATCTGTCCAACAAGCTTGCTTGCCTAGTGTGCACAAGCTTCTGTGCCAGGTGCTGGCGCTCACATGTACGTGTGGTTCTTGCATCAAGGAGCTTCAAGGAGCTTCCCCGCAAGGAACTCCCCTCAGGGAAGAGACAGAAATGTCAGTAAGTGGTTACAGCACAAAATGCTAAGTGATGTAAGAGAGGGAAACAGAAGGTCTGACGTGGGCCCAGGGGAGGCCACTATTTGGTTCTAATAGATGTGTGGTGGGCAGTGTGGGGCAGGAGTGACAACTTGTTGACTTTCAACCATAATTTCCAGCTCATGCGTCTGTAACACAACAAACAGATCGTGCAGAAACAGCTTGTACCAAAGCTGCTGCGTGTTTGGGGCTGGCAGACTCTCTGAGACGTTGGAACTCTGCCTTCCTGAAGTCTACATCCGCCACGCCCAGTCTCTCTTCCTACCTTCTGGCACGAACCCCAAGACGGCTTCCTTCTCCCAGAATCCTTGGCACCCTCACGGTGCTAGGCAAGGCTCCAAGGCTGCAAGAATGGGGGTGGGGGATCAGGAGTCCCGGCAGGTACCCCTCTGCCCCTCAGCTCTCTCCTCCATCACCCACTTTGTACATGTGGCTGCTCAAGCAAGGCTCCTGGTTGGCTCTTCTCCAGAAGGGCCACCCAAGAAGATAACCCCCTCCCCCAGAGCAGCCTGCAGCCAATGGCTGGAGAGTGGTGGGAAGAGAATGCGGCCCCCCTGCCCAGATGGGATCCCTCCGGGGTAGGATTCATGCCCCAGATCCCTGCGGGCCAGCCGAGACCAGAGTGGACCTGAGAGCACGGCCTGGCTTGGCTCTCTTCCCCTTTTCTCTCTTCTGCTTGCATCACTGTCAAGGGAACTCCTGAAGAGCCTTCCCTCAACAAAACGTATGTATCCCAAGCTCCCTCATAGGCTCTGCTTCTGGGGAACTCACCTTCCTAAGGCAATTCCAGCCTGAAAGAGGAGGAGGTCAGCGACCAGTGTAAGCGTTCTACTATGCACTGAACTATGTTCCAATTCCTCAGCTGAAGCCCTAACCCCCAAGGTGACTATATTTGGAGACAGGGCATTCAAAGAGGAGATTATGGTTAAATGAGGTTGTAAGGGCGGGGCCCTCATCCAACGGGAACAGACAGGAAGAAAAGACACCAGGCCTGCTCTCCCATAAGGACAAAGGCTGTGTGAGGACACAGTGAGAAGAAAGCCACCTATAAGCCAAGGAGAATGGACTCAGGAGCAACCCTCCCCCGCCATCCCCTGCCATCTTGATCTTGGACTTCCGGCCTCCGCAGTTGTGAGAGGAGAGATTTCTATTGTTCAAGCCTAGTAAAGGTTTGCCATATGCATTGCAGGCCCCTTCAGCAGGCACCTAGAGAGCTTATGTTCCTTCCAACTTTTAGAAAATAAACACAGATTTCAAAATATTGAAGTAGAAAAAGAAAAGAAATATAGCACTTTTGAGAACCTGCTATTTGCCTGGCATGATGTACTACTCGTTCAATACCCATCCTTCTGGGGTACCTGGGTGGCTCGATCAGCTGAGCGTCTGACTCTGACTTGATTTCAGCTCAGGTCATGATCCCAGGGTTGTGGGATCGAGCCCTGCACTGGACTCTGCACTGAACGTAGAGCCTAAGATTCTCTTTCTCCCTCTGTCCCTCTCCCATTGGCGCGTACGTGCTCTCTCAAATAAAAAATAAAATAAAAAAACACCCATCCTCCTTCTTCTGGTGCGATTTCCTCCAAGAAACATTCCTGCCTGCACTCTGTGTCCCATCCCCACCCCACTGTGGCTCCAGGAACGGGCACATGATACAGTACCTTTAAAGTGCACTAATCACCAGGATTTCGCACATTGGGCTCTATTAACACTTGCGGCCACAAAATTCTTTGTGGTGGGGGCTGTCGTGGGCATTGTAGCACGTTTCACAGCCTCTTTGGCCCCTACTAGATGCTAGCAGCACCCCCTAGCAGTGACAACCAGGACCGCCTCCAGATACTGTCATTAAACGTCCCCTGCTGGGGCAAAATTGCCCCTGGTCGAGAAGCCCCAAGGGTATGAGACCTCACACAAGTAAATGAGACTCAGGCCTGGGACTTGGCTAGAACTACTGGAAGGAGGAGTGTGTTCTGGGGATGCCAAGCGGGAACAGGGTCACCCTGAGCTGCTGGGGGCATCTTGCCCCCACACAGGGAGAGGCAGCCTGCGCATGAAGCCAACACAGAGTAAGGCAGAGCTGAGAGACAGAGAAGACAGACAGGTGGATTCGGCTGAGTTACATTCCAGTTATGTCAGCCAATTAGCTCCCTCTGGCCCTAAGCCAGTTTGGCTTGAGTCCCCATCACAGGCATGAGTGACAGGACCCATTTTGTAAACAGGCTCTCCTGCAACCCTCAGAGCTGCCCCCTCGGGTGAGCGTGCTTATCCGAGCTCCACAGATTTCAAACTGCCTCCTCTTGTCCCTCCACTACCCGTCCACCCCCCCACCGTGCTTCCAACCGCCACAATGCCGTGCACGATGCATTGTTCACAGCCAGGCAGCAGGCTCGGGCCATGCCGTTTGCTGCTGGTGCCCAAGTGCCAAAACAGTGCTTGGCACCCAGTAGGTGTTCAAAAGTACTTGCTGCACGGCTGGATGTGGTTATATGGCTTGCTCAAGAACAGGCCTAAGGATCCGATTTCAAAGCCCGTATAAGTGAGTTTCCCTATGGTTTTTTGCATATTTGCTCTGCTCTGCTCTAGAGGGAAAAACTAGATCCCATGATATGTGTAAGGAGGCCAATTTCAGTGCAACTAGAACATAATCACGGCCAGTTCTGTCGAGTAATGGGGTGACACGTCTCAAGAAGAGCTCATGAGGATGGGGACAGGGACAACAGGGACGCTGGCCAACGTAGGATGGGTGCTGACTCCGTGTCAACCACGGAGAGGAACACCCTCATTTCATTTTCACAACTCTCCAACAGGCCACTGCCTTATCTTCATCTTGTCACCAACTAAGCAAAGCTTGGAGAATTTGAGTAACTCATACGTGGCCCCATGAGCCAGGAGCATCACGGGTCCTCTAGCTGGCATCCATGCACCAACATGGTCACCATCCTGTCTCATGAGGGAAGGAGGGTTCTGTCACTAGAGCCATGTAAGAAGAGGAGGGATGACCCCAAATGAGGGGAGGGAGTCAACCAGAATTCTCCAAGCCAGAGGCTCGAGGAGACAAGGAACCTGGTCCCCTGAGACTAGATAACGGGGGTGCCTCATCTCCAGAGACCACTCCTGGCCCCTCGTGCTCCCCCGTCCTCATCCCTCTCCCAAACCACAGTCGAGTTCGTCACGGCCTAGCGAGGGTCAGTCCCCTGCTGGACCTGCTGGTGACCAGACCCGCCTGACTCTGAGGAGCCTCAACTCCACCCAAATTCCCCCCATAGTCATGTGTGTGAGCCCTCTCATCAGACCCCACCCCAGCCTTGCACATTAAGCCAGCCTCTTCTTTCTCCCCAGCGGCCTCCCAGAGACAATTAACGAAGCATCAAGAAAAGGTTTCAACAGACACCATGTGATGGGAAAAGCACAGGCTCCGGTCTGAGTTTCGGATCAACCTCATTCTTTGTCACCTCGGGTGAGCCACTAGGCCTCTCAGGGCCTCGGATTCATGACTTGTGGACCAGGGACAACAATACGGAGCTGTGGACGTAAACGAGGTTGGTAGGTCAAGCACGGGTACGCAGCAGGAGGTGAAGAAACGGGGGTAGATTCTCGGTGTTTGCTCCTTGTCCTCCCTACGGAGTTCCCATTCAAGCTGAGGCGTCATCCTGGCTCAACCTTTCTTCCCACAATGATGAAAAAGGGAACCGGCAGCTGCCTGGGGCACACGGACCAACACCTTTTGATGGAATCTCTCTCCGGCCTAAAACCCTTCCTTCTCTTAGAAAAGGAGTATCTGTCAAACGCGTCTCTTTTCCATTCCTTCTGCTTTTTTTTTTTTTTTTTTGCACCACGCCGTCAAGAGCTGCAAAGCCACTTCCACCGCCTGCATTGTACATGTGGGAGAGGTGTTGGCTGAGAGGTGAGGTGGCAAAGTCCCACGTGACACACTGGCAATTTGGGGAGTCAGGACTTGTGGGGCCACGGCACCCTGACCCCGGCTACAGCGTGGACTTCCCTGTACCGTCTGCCTGGGTTCAGAGCCTTCTTATGGGGCAGCCTTGGGGTGTCAGTGCCATGGCCAGATAAAAGGCAGGTATATGTCACAGGCCACAAATCCTGGGGCCGGGGCTGACTCCATCTAACTAGAATAGACAAGAGGACTGGCGTTAGAAACTGGCTTGGCCCAGGGGCTTAGCAACAGTGCCTCACAGACCCTGGCCATTGATGCCAATCCGGGGCCAGCCAGTCACTGACCTATGGTCAAACAGTCATGGACTTACAGAGCCACTGCCAGCATGCCCCTACTCAGATCTGCTCGGCATGATGGAAGGATCATGACGTGGTGGAGCTGGTTCCAACCTGAGCTCGAGCTCTGTGTAAGCTCTCAATCCATCCCCCATCCAAGACCCCAGAGAGTGAAGAAATGGAATGAGGGTGCATGTGGGAGCGCCCGGAACATTGGGGGACCACAGAAAATGGCAGCCCTCACTCCACTCTGCCGTCACCGTACTTCTCTGGAGTACGGAGTTCCCATTCGTTACCACCTGGAAGTGGCCTTGGGCACAAGGAAAGTATCAGCACCTCCCCTGCCTCACTGGATACCACAGACTTTCCTGAGCGCCACATGCGTGTTTTCAGGATGGCTTCCTGCCCCAGCCTTGTGAAAGTCGGCTCTGAAATAGCATCAGTTCTAACTTACTCCTTGGAGCGGATGTGAGGCCAAGTGTAAAGGAAGGGGGGGGGGGGCACCTTTTTAAGTAGGGTTTCTAGAGCCCTGAGGAGTGGAAAGATTTTCTGGGTCCTTTCCAATTCAGGTCAATGCAACATGGAGATGTGTTGAGCACTTACTATGTATGGGTAAGTATATGGGTGTCCGGATAATGAGGAGAAGGATGGTCAGTAAGTAACACGGTAAATAATAATAGCTTCTACTTCCTGAGTTCCTGCTAATGTGCTATTCTGCCCCCATTCGTTTTCTCTAGTCCCTGTAACATTTCCTGCGTCTTACAGAGGAGAAAATTGAGGTTCAAATACATCAAACGACTTGGCCAAAGGCACTAGAAAGTGGAACACTCGCGAGTCAAGTTCAGACATGAATGCTGCAGATTCTACTTCTGCACTAACACCTCCGTATCTCCCGAGAAGTTACAAGCGAAGATACAGAGAAAACATTTGGGGAGGTTTCTTGATAAATCAATCTGATCTCAGAGAACTCTTCACAGGACAGAAATGAGCGAGGCACGAAGCTCAGGAGGTAAAGTGGATCTGACCCGAGAGGGCCCAGATGGGAAATCTCAACATGAACTGCTTGACACCTACCATCCTGTATTTGTAATATGAAAGATCTGAAATAACCTAAATGTCTATCCATAGGAGACTGGCTTAATAAGTTATCATTCAGACCCATAAGAAAACACTGTCTGAGCTCCCACGTTTTGAAAAGCAGATCTATATGGATATACGTGGAAGAGTCTCTAAGGCACTCTAAGGCTCTTCTCCACTTGCTCCGGCGGCCAGATCCATTTCCTCCCTTCCTGTCCTGCTCTGAGCCCTGGGACCCGGTCCTCCTGGACTGCCCCCAAAAGGCTCCTGGTGTTTCTGGCTTCTACTTGGGTTTGACCAATGAGAGGCACTGACAGTGGGTTGGAGGGTGTGAGGAGAGAGAAGCCAGGGTATTTCCCCCCTACTCCCTCCCTGTTTGGACAATACAGTCAGACGCAGCCCAGTCCACACAGCCCTCCACAACTCAGCCCATTGTCCGTGGCTTCGCTTCTCTTGGCCTCAGGTGCCCTATTTCCTCCCCTTCCTCTCCTGGCATTAAAATCTCTCCAGCTGGACTGTCTGAGCGGAGTTCTGTTGCCTTCTGGGATCCTGACTTTGATACATATTGTGAACATTACAGAGGGGATCCCCAAGCAGAGATGTCCCACTAACCTCCCAAGAACCTTTCCGATCAGCTTCACCAGTAACGTCCCCACGAGTCCACCAATGGCGAATATGGACACCGTCACAGACCAGAGCAGGGTCAGAGTGTCTTGGTCTATTGGATGTCCGTGCCTTCTTTCCCACGATTCATTGTAGAAGGACTTGATGTACTGAAAACAAAAAACGAAACGTGTTATTCCATTCTGCTGCTCGTTACAAACGAACACAGCTTTTACAGAGCATTTTGTGCATGCGAGGCACTTTGCTAAGTTCTGTTTGAGCTTTATTTCATTGAACCTTTCCAACAAATTGTGTGGAGGGGCCCTACTTTTAACCTCGTTTTGTAGATAGGGACACTGAAGCTCAGAAAGACAAAGTGACTTGCTCAGTAAGTGGCAAACCGGAAAGCCAAACTCAAATCTGCCCCCAAACCTAGGGTAACTGATTATACCTGGGCTTCTCCCACTTTGGTGCACAGCAGAACCAACTGGGAAGTGTGTTAACAACACACATATCTGAGATAAGAGGAAATCTTTGCCTTTGAGGTAGACGAAGATACAGGATGCAAAAAAAACACCACAAAAGAAAAACAAAATGCTCATTTGGGTTTCGTCTAAATTAAAGTGTTTTATTCTTCAAAGGATACTTCGAAAAAAAAATGAAAAGGCAAGCCACAGGCTGAGATAACATATTTGCAACACATAAACTATAAAGGACTTACATCCACAACACACAGAGAACTCTAACAAGTCAATATGACAAACAACCCAATTAGTTGAGCAAAAGACTTGAACTGACTCACAGAAGATTCAAATGACCAGTAAGTTAATGACATGATGCTCAATGTCATTAGTCAACAGGCAAATGCAAATTAAAACCCCAACAAGATACGATTTTGCATTCTCTAGATCCCCATCATTGTCTTTTGTGATTTGGTGGGTTTCAGATGGTGATGGGGTGATTCTGATGTGCACCAAAGACTGGGGTCATGGCACTAAGCTCCTCAAGGAGTTCCATCCCCAAGATGTTCATAGCTATCCACTGACACCAGATACCAGAGCCAGCATATGTCACTGCAGAATAAACACAGGTTCGCGACACACAGACCACAGCGTGAATCCCAGCACAAAAAGTACTAATGATTTAAGCCAGCTGGACCTTGGCTCCCTCATCTACAAAATGGGAATGATGACACTGATGTCTCAGGGCTGTCGGGAGGGTCACGCAAGAGTATGGAGCAGTGCCCAGGGCTTGGGCAAAGCTCACACAATCCCCAAGAAGCTCAACTCTACCAGGTCTGGTAAAACCAAGTAGTGATCAGCAGTAGGCTCTCATGCACTGTGTTGAGATTAGACTACCATCTTGGAAAATAGTTTGGCATCATCTAGCAAAGTTGAAGATGCCCCTAACCTACAACCCAGCAAATCCATTTCTAGAAAGTTCCTCCAAAAAACTCTTTCCCACCTGCCCGAGGACATATCTACCCAAATGTCCACATAGCATTGCTTATAATAGCCCCAAATGGGAAACAACCGATGCCCACCAGCAGAATGGATAAACAAATCGTGGAAGAATCATCATATGAAATCCCACGGCCACTAACACGAATGAACTACAGCGACGTGCAAACACATACAGTTAAACCTCACAAAATACAACATTGAACAAAATAAGCCCGAAACAAAACAGTACGTACAGTATGACACCATATTTCTATCCAAAAATATACAAAATATAAACGTTTTGGGGGGAATTACAGATTATAAAATACAAAGGAAAACAAAGAGATAATTGTTGCAAATGTCAGGTCAGTGGTCGCTCCTGGGGGCGGGGTGTAGAGATGATCGGGGAGGGGCATCTGGCAGGATCTTCTATTCTTAATCTTATTCTTAGCTGGGTGCTAGATTTATAATCATCCTCTAAACTCTGTGTGTGTGTGTGTGTGTGTGTGTTCAATGCATACGTGTGCATCTTATATACTCTTTTTAAGCATAATGCATTCCACCAATCTACAACTTTTTTTTTTTTAAGGTGGTAAAGTATTCCAGGCAGAGGGAAAAGCCAGGAGGGCAAGGCAGAAGAAAGTCCATAGAACTGAAAAGAGGCCAGTGGGGGTGGAATGGGATGAGGAAGGGAAGGAAGGGCTGCCTGGAGTTGGAGGGGCAGGAAAGGGCAGGTCATACAGGACCTTAGAGGTCATGGTAATCAGTTTGCTTGTTGCCTGGACTTTGTGTGTGTGTGTGTGTGTGTGTGTGTGTGTGTGTGCGCGCGCATGTGTTGGCCCCAGTGGAATGGGAAGCTATTGGAGGGTTTTAAGTGAGGGGAGGACAGCGGACTGCTCTGCTAGTCGCGAGGGACCTAGAAGGAAGCTAGGGAGGAAGCTGGCCCTCTGTTGAGAGGCACAGCAACAGTCCCAAGATCTCAGTGGCCTGGACCCAGCAGTGAAGGTGGAGAGAAGGGGGTGGATCCGAGATATGTTTTGAGAGTAGGATGGACAAGACCAACTGGGGACTGGCCCCAGATCCTGGGAGGGAGGGTTCTAGACACGCCTAAGAGGAACGGAGAAGACTGCAAGGTTTCTGGCCTAGGCAAATGGGCTGATGGCAGGAGATGAGGGAAGCATCCTATCCCTATGTGATATCTACACTCTTCCCGGTGTTACTGGTTGAATTGTGACATGCCCCCCGCGCCCCCCCCCCCCCCCGTTCATAAGTGGAAGCCCTAACCCCCAGGACCTCAGGATGTGAGGTATTTGGAGACAGGGTGTGGTAGGGTCCCCTCCCAAGGAAAGAAAAAACGCTCAAGGCAGCCTGACTGTACACCCACGTGACAACATCCCTCACGACCTTGTAACATGAGGCCACTTAATCAGACGACATGTTTGTGTATTACCATATACGGGAGACAAGGAAGAAAAAAATGTATAAGAAACTACACCACGTGGCGTTCAGGTCTTCCGTTCGAACCCAACAGAGCGGTGCCGGCACGAATGAGGTTGCTTCCTGGAAAGAAAAGCTTCGGTGCCCCGACTATCTATCTGAGCGAGAATCCTGCTACAAGGGTCTTTACAGAGGGAATCTGGTTGAAATGAGGTTATTTGGGTGGGCCCCATCCAAAGTGACTGATGTCCTTATCAAAGGGGGAGATATGGACGCAGAGACAAGCGTGGAGGGAGAAGGACAGGCACACGCTGAAGACAGCCACCTGCAAGCCCAGAAACCGGCCCTAGAGCAGATCCTTCCCCCACAGGCCCTGGAAGGAACGGGACTCCGCCAGCACCTCGATCTCAGGCCTCTCGCCCGCAGGGCTGTCACAGAATAACCCCCTGCTGGGTAAACCTCAGTTTCCGCCCCCTCCCTGAGAGGCTGCCTGGGGTACTTTGTTTTGGCGGCCCCAGCGGACCGCCACACTGCCTTATCTCCAAAATACTTGTCACCACTTAGACCGCTCAAGCCGATCCGGGCCACCATCCCCTCCCCTCCTGGGGCCACCATAGCAGCCGCCCCGGCGACTCACCAAGGAGCTGCGTGCTGCCCGTGGATGGACATCAACGCTGACCCCCGGTTACAGTGTACTTGGTGGCTGCCCAGCATCAGGAGCCCCCTTCTCCCCTCGGGGAGCTCCCTCCTCACAGCCCGGGCGGCACACACAGCCCAGACCTCCCCACGCGGCTTTACCACGCCAGGCGCCCGTCTCCCAGCATCCCCTGCAGCTAGCGAGCACCATCTGACCCGGGCTCAGCCAATCAGAGGCCTGGACTCTGCAGGAGGCGGGGCACTAAGCGGCGGGGCCAGAATTCCTTTCACAGCAGTTTAGGGTTTGGGGTTTGGGGGCAGTGGGAGCCTGATGGCCGCGGTGTCCTGTGCCGGCCACGCGGTAGCTCACACTGGCGGCCGCTGGGCGGGGGTGGCATTGGCCAGGCTGCAGAGCTTCGGGGCCGGCTCACCAGCCCTGCCACCAGCCCTGCGAGCTGCTCCCGATTTTGGCAACAACAGTTTTAGCTTCGATCAGACAAAATTATTGTTGCTTGCAACTGCTGAAACTCTCCCAAAACAAGTAAATTATCCCATTTCAGCCTCGCAACAGCCCTGGGGGCAGAAACGCTCATTTACAGACCAGGGAGCCCAGAGTTGCCGACTTGGCCAGGTGGCTAACAGGTGGATGGGGGGAGGTTGTGCAAGGCCCGCCTCACGTTGGAGCCCTAAAGGACAAGAGCACTATCCGGGCTCCCAACTTCACAGTCAAGGTGGCAATGTTAAGCAGCCAAGTACAATGGCACATTTATTGATTTAAAAGTATCTGGGGCACCTGAGTGACTCGGTTGAGCGTCTGACTTTGGCTCAGGTCATGATCCCATGGTTTGTGAGTTCAAGTGGACATTGGGCTCACTACTGTCAGCACAGAACCCGCTTCAGATCCTCTGTCCCCCTCTCTTTCTGCCCCTCCCCTGCTCACTCTCTCTCAAAAATAAATAAACGTTAAAAAAAAATGTCAATTAAGCCTTTGTTATGGGCTACACACTCTGCCATGCCCCTAAGTACTAGGGTGACAACCAACAAGCACAGAGCATAGTGGGAGAAAGTGTGATAAACTGCTAAGCCAGGGGCTGGACAGGCCTCAGGAAGGCAGAGGTACAGAACTACCCCACCCCACCCCTGCCGCCTCCCCAGGGCAACAGCAAGACCCTCAGAGAAACCGGTGTAAGGAGTGAGTACCCAGGACTGCACGGGCACCTCTTGCCACCCAATAAGCAGGACCCTTCCCCTCACCCCACGTAGAAGGTTATTCTTGGATGTGACCTTGGTCCCTAATGCGATCCAGCACTGACACTGATTCAAGCAACTATAGCCACCTTTCCAGGAGCCTTGCTAATGCCCACTCTAGAGACCCTCTTGGGGCGCCTGCGTGGCTCAGTCGGTTGGGCGTCCGACTTCGGCTCAGATCATGATCTCACGGTTTGTGGGTTTGAACCCCCTGTCAGGCTCTGTGCTGACAGCTCGGAACCTGGAGCCTGCTTCAGATTCTGTGTCTCGCTCTCTCTGCCCCTCCCCTGCTTATGCTCTGTCTCAAAAATAAATAAAACGTTAAAAAAAAGTTTTTGGAGAGCCTCTTATCACCATGCCTACGGCAGCGACCAGTGTCCAAGAATTGATGTGCAGAAATTAGAAGGATGCTGCCGGGGAAGAAATCTCTTCCTTTCTAGGCATTCAGGAGCCTGGTGAGAAAGGGGGCAGCTTTCATATCACTCATTCCTAGGTGTTGCTTTGGGCATCTCTACGGAGATTTTGTATCTCAGTTTGGGAGAGCTGGAGGATGGAAGGAACCTCTGCAGAGGGCTGGAGAAAGCTGAAAGACACAGCAAAGCCTGCGCCCCCCTTCAGAGACGCCTTCCTCAACCGTCCTGAAAGCTGGTTTCCAAGTGATGGCTGTAACGATTTAATGTTTGTCTTCTCCAGGAATGATTTCTGCAGAGGCCTAGATGAAAGGCAGCCTGAAGGCTTATGTGATAGTAGGAGCCAGCCGATGAGGGCTGTTCTGCTAACTCATTACACAAACATTCACTGAGTTTGAGATGTGTGGCCCTGACTTACGTGAACACCGACTGGCACTGCATAGTATAGAGCAGGCGCTTTAATAAGGGTTTGTGTTTTAAATTCAGTTTCTGCTGGGGCGCCTGGGTGGCTCAGTCGGTTGAGCATCTGACTTCAGCTCAGGTCATGATCTCACAGTTTGTGGGTTCGAGCCCCCCGCTGGGCTCTGTGCTGACAGATCACAGCCTGGAACCTGCTTTGAGTCTTTGTCTCCCTCCCTCTCTGTCCCTCCCCCGCTCATGCACTACCTCTCAAAAATAAACATTAAAACAATGTTTAAAATTCAGTTTCTGCTGTGTATCAATCACCATGTAATAATAAAAATAGGTCATAGATGCGACATACCATCCACTACCCCGAGAACTGGACACGTGTGAACTCATTCCATCGTCTTCACAACCCTATGAGGCAGGTACTGTTTGTAACTTCTCTTTGGGCTGATGAACCTTAGGAGCAGAGCCATAGGGGCATTTCCCAAGTCACACCATTGGCATGTGGGAAGGTCGGGACTCACACCTAGGTAGTTAGACTCCGGAGCCCATCTCTTAACCACTACTGTAGTCCAACTCAGTATAGAAAACACAAAGGTGATCCTATCAGTACCTCCATTGCATATTGAAAGACTAGAGTCGGGGAGAAGAAGGGACAGAGAACGAATACTGATTGACTGCTCAGTATGCATTAGACATCTATATACCTCACTTTGTTTAACCCTTGGCAGCCATCCTGTGAAGTTTCATTAAGAGCAGAAAAAGGAGTTGAGAAATGCATCTGAAAGCCATAGAGAATCCAGTGGAATGGCAGAGCCCTTCCTCCTCCATGCTCACAGCATCTAGCCCTCCTCTTCCTGGGCACACCCACACTTCTCGGTGCCTTGCATCTGGATGCGGCCACATGGCTACTTCTCACCACAGGAGCATGAGCAGAAGTGACGTGTGTCACCTCGGCCAAGGTATTAAGAGTTTGTGTGCCTTCTCTTCACTCATTCCCTTTCCTTATTGTCTGATCATTCACAGACAGACCAGAAGAGACATAGACTCTGGTGGAGCCACCATTCCCGGAGCCTGGGAGCTAAAGGAGCCTGGGTCCCCGAATGATTTCATGTAGCAGAGTGTCTCTGCTCACCTGCCCTTTTAAGGTGGCATAAATGAGAAATAAACTTTCACTGCGTTAAGCCACTGAGATTTAGGGGTTCCTTGTCATAGCACCCAAAGACAATGAACCTAACGCGAAAGCCCATGCCGTCACGATTACTATGCCATGAGTCTTCAAGAAAGAGGGAAGATTTCAGCAAAGTCATAAAGGGTAGGTAGGAGATATGAGCCTTCTGCTAGAGAATTCCTTTTATGTTTTGGGAAACTTGTAAGGCTCCATTTGAAAAGCGTATTCTGCAATAAGATGAGGGTTTAAAAATTTTTTTTAATGTTTATTTAATTTTTGAGGGAGAGAGAGAGACAGAGTGTGAGTGGGGGAGGGGCAGAGAGAGAGGGAGACACAGAATCGAAAGCAGGCTCCAGGCTCCGAGCTGTCAGCACAGAGCCCGACGCGGGGCTCGAACTCACAGACCATGACATCACGACCTGAGCCGAAGTCGGAAGCTCAGCAGACTGAGCCAGCCAGGTGCCCCTATGGGTTTTTTTTTTTAATGTGTGTTTTTGAGTGAGAGAGGGAGACAGTACGAGTGCGAGGGGCAGAGAGAGTTGAGACACAGAATCCAAAGCAGGCTCCAGGCTCTGAGCTGTCCGCACAGAGCCCGACCTGGGGCTCGAACTCACAAGCTGTGAGATCATGACATGAGCCAAAGTCGGACGCTCAACCGACTGAGCCGCCCAGGTGCCCCATGCAATAAAATGAGAGTTTCAAGATGACTGTGCTAGCTAATCTCTAGGCCTGATTTGGGCCATCTCATTCATGGATTCCACATTTCACCTTCCACTGGGTCCACTTACAAAGGGCCTAGGCTTGTCTTTCTCTCGGGCTCTACACACCTGCTTCCTTACCAACAAGGGCCTGGGTTCCCAGCCTGTCTTCTGGATACAAGTACCACAGCCCCCTGCCTTCAAGGAGCGTGCAGTCTAGTAGAGACAAGAGTAGAGTAAACACGCAGTTATAACACACAGTGGAGGTACAGTGATGGCGGGAAGCCGAGAAAGGCGATGCCACGCTCACCACGTCATGAGCAGGTGGGGATGGGCTTGGGTTGGACAGTTGTCAACAGAGGAAAGCGAATCCTCGAAGGCCCAGAGAGTGGTCATCACTGGCCTTGACTGTCAGCCTGAGGAGTCCACACATAATCGTGTGGGCACTGGGGAGCCACGGTTAAAGGTAAGCCAAGAGTCTCAGGTTCAAGACTTGCTTCCACCACTGAGTCCTCCGTGATGTCCCACACGTGGCTTTGCCTCTGAGGGCAGGCTTCTAAGTGGTTAAGGGCCCTGGGGTCCGCTTTCTTCAGCTGTGTGCTGGGCGATCTTGAATAAGTTACTTAACCTCTCTGTGCCTCGATTCCTCATCTCTAGGTCTCTTCCCTCCGGAAAAGAGTTACTATGAGGATTTGACATGAGAACGAAAATAAAGCACAGAGCAACGTCCGCAAGAAGCACACAATAAAAATCAGAAGTTGGGGTGGCCGCTGGTGGTGCGGATAACATTACTTCTGCTCTGTAAAATAAAGGGCCTAGATGTGTTTATTTCTCAGGCCTATGAAGCCATGAATAACTCACCACTAACTCCCCAGCCGACAACTCAGAGGCCAAGCTTCTGGCCACAAATTGAAAGCACGCAATTCCCAGCCAGGAAGACAGGCCTAGAACACCTCCAAATGATGGCAGGAAATTGCCAGACAATGGGAGGCAAATTACCCTGTCGCCTGTTTTGCAATATTCATGTTCCTTACTGATTCACATGGAGCCTGTCATGAATTCATCTAAAAATATTCTCAGGGGTGCTATAAAAATGCACATAAATAGAGCACTTTCGTGGACGGGCCAGAGCACACACTCTGCATAGCTGAGCAGCTCATGCCCAGGTCACGCCCAAAACTCTTTCGGGATTTGGAAAGACAATTGATGCCACTGAAGACGCTGGCACCGTGAGTAAATCGGTATGAAAGTCCCTTACAAAGTGCCCACCGCCAAACTGGGCTCCTTGAAAGAAGGACCACTCGAGGACAGAATTCCTCAAGCCCGGCAGGGCCACCTGATGTCATCTAACAGAGGTAACGCCTCCCGTGCAGAAGTCAACATAGTTGGCTTGAGGCTTCCCTCCTCTGAGAGGCCTGCATGCAAGCTTGGCCCGAGGCTGGTGTTGGGGCACGTGGATTTTTGGGAGGGGGGCTCCCACCACTCCCAGATCTGATGAAAGCGACTCCCAAAGTCTACAGTATGCAGAGGATGGCTTATGCCGAACATCTGCTTTGTCTCTGGGAGTCAGGAGTCATGTACATGCCAAGCAGAGGGTGCCTTTGCGACCAGTCCCTAATAAAAACTCTGAACTCAGGCTCTGATGAGGTCCCCTGGTGGACAACATGCCTCCTGTGTCATCACACTCATTGCTGGAGGATTAAGTGATTTCACCGGGTGAGGACCCTGGATGCTTGCTCCTGGTTTCCTCTGGACTTTGCCCCGTGTGCCTTTTCCTTTTGATGATTTTGCTTCGAATCCCTTCACTGGAGTAAATCCCAGCCATGGGTGGAGAGTAGGGAGTCCTGACATTCTGAGTCCTGTGAGTCCTAGTGAACCATCAGACCTGGGGTGGTCCCGGGGACCCGAAACACCTCCCAGCCCTAAGGACAACACCCAGGTCCCTTTCTGACTTGGCTTGATATTTAGGCTGCATGTTTGTGGTGGGGTTTTCTCCCTGCTGTGTGATTCTCCTGGAGGAGTCCAGCTCCCCGACGGGGTGGGAAAGAGGCCTCTGTACATACAGATGCGTGAATATGTTCTACCCCCTCAGCCGGCTTCCACAATGAAAGCTGAACCTAACGAAAGAAGATGTATTGACTGCAAGCAATAGTCAGGCAGGTAAGACCTTGAGAGCTTTCCGGGTTCTCCTGCCAACCACTTTTGCAATGCGAGGGGGGAAACTTTGAGTTTAATTATATAGGAAACGAAGAAGGAAAGTTTCACTTTCTCTCTGCCCCAGGCGAGAGCAGTGGAGTGTGTGTACTCGCAAATATCCTTCTTATTCAACAAAAATTACTCCTGAGCTTCTCTCCTGCTGCAGCACTCTTTCGAGAGATTGCGTGGCTGTGTTTCCGGAGGGGGGCGGGGGGCGGACAGTGTGCCTTCACACTGACATGTCTGTCATTTGCTCTGAAATAACACTTCCCACTCCTTTCTGTAGGTCTCCCGGGTGGCTGGAATAAAAATGATGAGTGTTTTCATTTCTGTGCAAATTGTTTCTGGCTCCCAAAAAATCAGTCTTGAGGCATGGGGGGCTTTCACAGGGCATCTGATCCATTCC
This sequence comes from Acinonyx jubatus, assembly GCF_027475565.1. Taxonomy (NCBI): domain Eukaryota; kingdom Metazoa; phylum Chordata; class Mammalia; order Carnivora; family Felidae; genus Acinonyx; species Acinonyx jubatus. The sequence goes on along the minus strand of NC_069382.1, from coordinate 194,793,818 downwards.
AAGTTCAGGGTGATGGTTTTGAGCACCAGTTCTGGAATAATTTATTTACAGAAAAGGACTAAAAACCCTAGCCTGCAGAGGGGGCCACTGGAAGGATTAAATGAAGGCGTGTAGACCCTAGCATGATGTCCAGCACATAGCAGACACTCAGTAAATCTCAGTGCCTCTCTCCTATGGGTCAGAAACAATGTTTCTCGTTTGATTTGTCCGGTTTGTTCACACCAGCAGACCCAACTCTGACACTCCCCCTCCCAAGTTTTCCCGACTGCCTGCCTCGCTGGCCTAACCTCACCTCTGTTCCCCCTGCCTGGCTGCAGAAGATAAGCTACCCACCCCTGTACACAGGGCTTCCCCGCGCCCTGATAGGGCTGTGCTCCCTTCTCCATTACGTTCACCACAAGCGTTTTTCCCAGAGCAACTTTGTGATATGGGAAAATTCTGAATCAAAGATGCAGGCTTCTCTGCTCCAGTAAGCTGGGGTCCCAAGAGGATGGACAGCAGGCACAGGGGTCACCCTCCGTGTAGAACACACAAGACACCAACCTCCCTGGCTTGGACCTTGATTCAATCCAAGCCAGATGCCAAACCAAACAATGACTCCCAAGCCCCAATTTAAACCATGTAGCAGTGCCCTGCCCTAGAGAAAAACTGGAAACAATTTAAGAGACCCACATTAGGAAGATAGGACAGTCACGTGATGCCACAGCACACAGCTATGAGAGATCCTGGTGATGGGGCATTTTCAAGAACATGGAAAAATGCTTCCAATGTAAGTATAAGCTAAAAAACAAAAAGCAGGATATAAAACGGCAGAAATGGATGATTTTTGCAAAAAGCCTTAAAAATGGCCCCTGGGTGGGGCTGAGGTCAGGACTCTCTTCTTCAGGGACAGGCTACCACCCATGAGCTGAGCGGCCTTGGGCCAGCTCCTCAGTCTTTCTCTTCCAGGCTCCTTTATTTGTACAGCGGGATTATTATCTCTGCGCCTGCTACGTGGGCCGTTGTCCAAACGAGAACTACAGATGGTGATTCATAGCGGTCGTTTTATTATTAAATTATTAACATTTAAATGTGTGCTGTTTGCTTTTGCTGACAGAAACCTGTTTGGCTTATGTAACTACTGAGACAAAGTGAGGCCAACGAGAGAGAGACAGAGAGAAAGAACGGAAAGAAAAGACTTGGGGATTTAAATACCAAAGGCAGTCCTGGTGCATGCTGAAATTAACCAGAGATAACCTGTCTCATCAAAATAATTGCCAGTTGCTTCTGCAATGACAAGATGCGCTGGTTTCTCCCTCAGTGCCAGCTGTCTCCTGCCAAAACGCCAAGCCGCTACGCCTCCCTGTCCGCCCGTCCAGCACTGATGTCTTTGGCAGGATCCGCGCTCCCCGTGCCCTACCCGGTTGCCTGAGACCAGGCCCGGGGCTGCACAGAGGTGCCCCGCCAGGCGCCTCTGCTCCCCTAAGAGTGCCGGGGTGCTCGGAGCAGTCACTAAAACTGCAGCGTGGGGTGGGGTTAATTAAAAGAACCAGAAGTCGCTTCTGGGTTCTCTGTCTGCTGGTCCGTTGGAATCTTTCCTTTGAGCAGCATCTAACATCTGCAGCTAACTGGGGCGGATCTGCTCTTGTAGAGAGAGATGGTTTTATCCTTTACCAGTGCTTGTTTACCTGCCCTCAGGGGAGGATCGGGAGAAGAAAACGATGAAATGTACCATTTCTGCTGGGAACTTGTGGGGAGTCAAATTAATGTTCTGCCAAAGCCCCGGGGTTAAATACAGTAGCCAATCCCTGCCCCCCCCCCGCCCCCTATCCACAGGGGATCCATTCCAGGGCCCCCGCTGGGTGCCTGAAACTTCAGATAATGCTGAACCCTACATATACTATGTTTTTCCTATATCTACATGCCTATGATGAAGTTTAATTTATGAATTAGGCTCAGTAAACGATTAACGGTAACGAAGTAGAACAACTATAACAATACATGGGAATAAGCATCATGTGAATGTGGCCCTGCGCTCTCTCCTAATGTCTGACGGTACTGTACTCACCTTTCTTTTTCTTGTGAGGATGTGAGATGATAAAATGCCCGGGTGGGGACACGAAGTGGGGTGAGGACAGAGTCGCTATGATGCAGCGTGAGGCGACTACGGACTTGGACAATGGGTCAGAAGAGTCCTCTGTTGCAGACGACAGCTGACTGAGGGCCACTGACACCACAGATAAGGGGAGGGGGTGCTGCTGTACTGACACCGGGGGGGGGGGGCAAACTCTGTCTCCCGTCCCAAGAGAAGACCAAACATCGCCAACTCAGAAATCAATGGAATGGTGACTAATTCAGTATAAAAGCCAAGCCATTCGCTGTTACTTTTGTTGGATTCTGGTTTTGCTTCAAGGGAGTCCTAACTGACATGGTGTGAGAGTGGGGTAATAAGTGAGAGCCCCAAGTTCTCTTTTTCATTCTTTCTTGTTCACTAATTCATTTAACAGACGTTTTTGAGTACTTTTATGTTGAGAACATACCTTTGTATGCCATACATCCCACATATGCCGTTGGATAATTAAGAATCTGGCTGGCCTTTGTCTCCATGCTTGGGAAATAGCCTCTAAACCCTTGGGATGTCCTGAGTGACAGGACTGTCTTTGTTATTCGTGGCAGGCCTCTCAGCCCCCACCTGATAATTTATGCAAATGAGATAACTCAAGTGAGAGGCTGACCAACCAAGTGATGAGAGGGGTGGGGCGTCATGCCAGGTGGTATCAGCCCCGCCTCCAAGAAGGGAAGGGGGCCTGGGGATTGACTCAATCATGCCTCTGTAATGAAACCCCAGTAATAACTCTGGACACAGAGGCTTGGGTGAGCATGCCTGGTGGACAGTACTCTGTGTATGTTGTTACACACCTATGTACTGGGAGGGTAATGCGTCTGGACTCCGTAGAGAGAACACCGGAAGCTTAGTATGTCAAAGCCCCAGACCTCACCCGATGTGTCTCTTCTTTTGAGAATCCCCATTCCCTGGCTATGTCAGCACAGAGCCCAATATGGGCCTCAAACTTATGAACTGTGACATCACGACCTGAGCCCAAATCAAGAGTCGGACACTTCACCAACTGAGCTACCCGGGCGCCCCAACCCCTGTCTGCTTTCTAGTTTCCGTTGTCACTCATGGTACCCACCCAACACGCTCACTTGCTCAACGTTGGCTCTTCTCAGTGACTCTCCTTAATGTCCGCCCCAGTGGTCATCCTGCTCAAGGCCGTCCACTCTCTCCGGCCCCTTGCACGTGCCTGTGGGCGCATCCTGCTGACCCATCCCTCCTCACCAGATGCCCCTCCAGTGGAGCCACACCTGGGCCCCATCCCCATTGGTGCCATCCTCAGTTTCGTGGGGCCCCTTGGGACTGGAGCCCAGGCTCGGTATTGTCCACTGAGGCTCAAACCTTGCATTTCTTTAGAATACTGCTTCCAGAATCTTCCTGTAGGCTCTCCGAACAACACCCATGAGCAAGAGGAGTTCTGACTCATGCTCTGGGCCGATACATCAGCTCACCCGACACATCAGCCCTGTCTGCCCAGAAAGGTGGGTGCCTTCCCAGATAACAACCCCAGGAACCCAGAAATCCCCATCCTGCCTCTGATACTTCCATGCAACCCTCAGTGGGTTCTCAGGTGGGAGCCAAACATTGCAGGCCCTTGGACAATACGGGGAAATCTCCCACCACAATTCCGGCCACCATGGACCATTGTAGCTGTACTCATGAAGCAGATCACAGGCAAGGAGCATTCTCCTACTAAAAGTCAAGGCTTAGAATGGCACAAATCTGAGGCCATTTGCCAGGTTTCAGATTGGCATCTCGAGCCAGCAGCATGCATGACTGCTTAAAAATTTCAGGCATCATGTTACATGTGATTGGTATGTAAATTAGCCTTGGATTCTGCATAGCTTTTACAAAGGCATCAGAATGCTTTAGAGAGGTAGGTATGTAGATGATATAGGTAAGCAGTTGGTAGGTAGGTAGGTAGAGAGATAAGTGGAAGAGAGGTAAGATAGATGGGAGACAGGTAGACAGATGCGTAAAGAGAATTAGGTAGATGGATGGATGGATGGATATATGTGTGAATGTGGTAGCAACTAGAATTTTTACATAGGGCAGATGCGAATTTGCTTGAGGGTGAGGAGGTCTAGCAGACTTGCCTTGGAAACGCATTTGCACATAAAGAACTTTTTTAAAAAGTCTTAAATGTATACATGTACTCATTACACATCAAACACTCATTACAAAGGTTTATCGTGTGCCACACCCTTTTCTAGGTGCTGGCATTACAAAAGCAAGACAATTGTGAACACTAGGTCTACAGGGGGCTTAGATCCTAAAGTAAAAGGAAGAGTAGACAAGAAGCAAATAAATATATAACACCTCAGGTTGGTGAAATACTACAAAGAGAGATAAGTTAAGGCAGGGGCTAGAGAGTAATGGAGAGATGCTGTTATGGATGGGCTGGTTGAGAAGAAATCTCTGAGAAGAGGACGTTTCAACAGAGGCCAGAAGTAATCCAAGGAGACAGCATAGGAATATCTGGGAAAGAGCATTCCACTAAAGGGAACAGCAAGTGCAAAGGTCCTGGGGTACCAAGTGCATGTGTGTTTGAGGGTCAGCAGGTGGGGAGGGGGGTCATGGGGATGAGAAGAGGCAGTGAGGGGAACATGCCAGAAATAAGAGCAGAGTGGTCACTAGGCACCAGACCCCGGGCATAGGCCACAGCAATCGGGGTTGACTTCTAGGTGTGTTGGGTGGCTGTGGGAGGTCTCAAGCTGAAGCACAGTATGATCTGCCTCAATTTTTAAAGGATCCCTTGGGCTTTGGGGCTGAGAATAAATTGTAGAAGCCACAGTGGAAATAGGAAAACCAGTTAGAAGACCCTGCAGTGGGCCAGGCTGGACTTCCCTGAAGGGTAGATGTTGGGGTATGATGGTGATCAATGCACCACCACAGCACAGAAACTCTGAAGCTTCAGTGGCTAAGGATAGTAAAGACTTCTTTCTACCTCATGCTAGCTCATGCCTAGTGCCTGCCAGACCATTCTCTGCCGTCTAGTACCTATGCTACCTGGGAGAAGAAAAAACTGAGGAAAGTTCTGGATTCCTCACTTCAAGGCTAAGCCTCAAGTGGCTTATATTCACTTCTGCTGAGATCCCATTGTCCACAGTTGGCCAAGGACCTATCATAGATGCACAAGGCATGTGGGTGTTCTTTTCCAAATGGGGCATAAGTAGTCAGATGGGAAACCAACGGGAAGTTAGGGAGTGGAGGTTAAAGGGCCGCCCACCCCACCCCAGGAACTAGGATACATTAACCTCCCTGGCCTCAGTTTCCTCATCTATTAAATGGGGTTGGTATACACAAAAATAAACTCAAAATGGATGAAAGACCTAAATGTAAGACAGGAAACCATCAAAATCCAAGAGGAGAAAACAGGTAGCAACCTCTTTGACCTTGGCCGCAGCAACCTTCTTACCAGACATGTCTCCAGAGGCAAGGGAAACAAAAGCAAAAATGAACTATTGGGACCTCATCAAGATAAAAAGCTTCTGCACAGTGAAGGAAACAGTTAACAAAACTAAAAGGCAACTGACAGAATGGGAGAAGATATTTGCAAATGACACATCAGATAAAGGGTTAGTATCCAAAATCTAGAAAGAACTTATGAAACTCAACACCCTAAAAACAAATTATCCAGTGAAGAAATGGGCAAAAAACATGAACACTTTTCCAAAGAAGAAAGAAAACCAGATGGCCAATAGATGCATGAAAAGATGCTCAATGCCACTCATCATCAGAGACATACAAATCAAAACCATGATGAGATATCACCTCACACCTGTCAGAATGCCCAAAATTAACAACTCCAGAAACAACAGACGTTGGCAAGGATGCTATGTTTGTGGGAATGCACACTGGTGCAGCCACTCCGGGACATAGTATAGAGGTTCCTCAAAAACTTAAAAATAGAATTATCCTGTGACCCAGCAATCGCACTATTAGATATTTATCCAAAGGATACAAAAATGCTGATTCGAAGGGACACATGCACCCCAGTGTTTATAGCAGCCAAATTATGGAAAGGGCCCAAATGTCCATTGACTGATGAATGGATAAAGAAGATTTGGTTCATACATAGAATGGAATACTACTCAGTGATGAAAAAGAATGAAATCTTGCCATTTGCAACAACGTTGATGGAACTAGAGTGTATTATGCTAAGCAAAATAAGTCAGAGAAAAGCAAATATCATGTGGTTTCACTCACGTGGAATTGAAGAGTCAAACAGATGAACATAGGAGAAGGGAAGGAAAAATAAAATAAAAACAGAGAGAGGCACACCATAAGAAATTTAATATAGAGGAAAAGAGACTTAAGTATAGAGAAAAAAACAGAACAGAGTATCCAAGAACTGTGGGAAAACTACAAAATCTGTAATATACATGCAGTGGGAACACCTGGAAGGAGAAAAGACAGAGGTAGGAACAAAGGAAATATTTGAGGCAATAATGACTGAGAATTTCCTCAAATTCACATCAGATACTAAACTGCAGATCCAGAAAGCTCAGAAAACACCAGAACGTATCAATTCTAAAACAAACAAACAAACAAACAAAAAAACACTACACCTAGGCATATCATATTCAAACTTCAGAAAATCAAAGATTAAAAAAAATCTCTTGAAAGAAGCCAGATGAAAACAATCTTACAGAGGAGGAAAGATAAAATTTACACCCAAATTCTCCTCAGAAACCATGCCAGAAGAGAATGAAGCGAAATACTCAAAATATTGAGAGAGAAAAAAACCCATCAACCTAGAATTCCATACCCTGCAAAATTATCCTTCAAGAGTGAATGAAAGGTAAGGGTGCCTGGGTGGCTCAGTCAGTTAAGCCTCCGACTTTGGTTCAGGTCATGATCTCGCAGTCCGTGGGTTCGAGCCCCGCGTTGGGCTCTGTGCTGATGGCTCAGAGCCTGGAGCCTGCTTCAGATTCTGTGTCTCCCTCTCTCTCTGTCCTTCCCCTGCTCACATTCTCTCTCTCTCTCTCTCTAAAATAAATAAACATTAAAAAATTTTTCCAAACTATGAATGAAAAGTAAAGACTTTTTTCAGACAAACATTGAGTGAATTTGTTGCCAGTAGATCTGTGCTGGAAGCCGAGCTATCCCAGCCTGAGTGGCAGGGCCCGGGCTGTGGACGGATGGGTGACTGCAGGGCGGCCTGCCGACAGTGAAGCTTCTCGTACTCCCGCTTTTAGGTAATTTGGCCTTATTAAAGTACCTGGGGTATTGTCTGTTGGGGAATTGTGCTCGGCAGCCCCCCTGGGAAAAGAACCATTAGGGAAAAAAAATAAGGTTCCCCAAGAAATCGCGTGGCCTTACGTTTAGCCCTTGCCATCCCCTATGGAGACTCCTCTACTGACAGGAAGGATAGCCTCATCCCTTTGCCAGCAAAGAGGGCCTGTAAAGAAGAGACATATGGATCTGAAAGCCCCAATCCAGCAACTAAGGAGTGTATCTCTGGGCACAGGTGACTTCAACCCCTAGGCCCACCTGGCCTCCGGAGGCATTCCAGATGATGACTGAACCTAGTTGGTTAAGGTACAGAATGGTTCATTAGTTTCTAGGTGCATTGTCTCTCTGAGAATGTATGGGGCATGGGTTTCTAAGGCTTTTTCAGCCCCTTTCTGGCACCTCGGACCGAGGCAAACACATTGTTCTTCTGGCCTCATGTGGTTAGGAGGTCATGCCCCTGTAACTGTTCCACTTGAGGTGTTGAGAAATGGAGGGCCTTTCACGAGAACAGCAAAGCAAATGCTTTGTAGATTATAGATAAACGCAGATGCATAACGGAATAATGTAAGAGATTAATCTGTGATATTACAAAGGGTATGCGGGAAAGTTAGGGGAAAATCATCATGTTATTTCTTAAAGGTTGTCTATACATAGGAACATTTTCAAAATTAGGTAATGTTAGAAAAACATAGATGACGTATGTTACAAGGAAATCACTAGCAAATATGATGCCACGTTTGCTACAATAAATTGGCCAGTTCAACACACTGCTGTTGTCTGTGTCCATTTTATTTTAGTTTTAGTTTTTTATTTTAGTTTTGTTTTATTTTCACTGACGCTGTTCTTCCTTTGGGAACCCCTGGACCTGCTGGAGCTGGTCTCTGGCAGATCTGCCTTGCAAGAAATGTTAAAAGAAATTCTTCGAAGGAACCTAATATAGGTCAGAAACTCAGCCTTCCATAAAAAGAAGAACACAGGAGAATGAATAAGTAAAGGTAAAAATGAAAACTTTTTTTCTTGCTCTTAATTAATCTAACAGATTATTATCTGTTAATATTATCTATTGATTATTATCTATTAATAATCAATAGGTTATTATTTTGTTCAGAATATTCGTGAAATACTGAGGTATAAATCTCACAATTAATTTTGTTCAAAATAATAATGATAGTAATGTATTCAATTATCTATATAATATGCTTATGTCTAAGTGGGTGGGAGGGAGGAATTAGAAATATTTTATTGTAAAGAACTAACATTACCAGTGAAGTAAAGTAGTATTATTTGTAAGTAGACTTGGATTAGTTGAAAATGCATATTATAAACTCTTGAGCAACCACTAAAGAAAGTTAAAAAAAAAGGAGGGGGGATTGATATGCTAGGAAAAGAGAGAAAATGGAATCATACAAAATGCTCAGTTAAAACCACAAAAGGCAGAAGTATGGGACAAAGAACAAAAATAGGGACAAATAACAAGGGTGACAAATAGAAAAAGGAACAGATACAGTGTAGATATTAATTGAACTGTATCAGTAATCACCTTAAATGTCAATGGTATAAAATATGGCAATTAAAAGACAGATTGTCAGACTGGGTCAAGAGAACAAACTGTCTGTTTATTGCTATATGTTGCCTATAAGAAACCCACTTAAAATATAAAGACACATGGGGCACCTGGGTGACCCAGCCGGTTACCATCTGACTCTTGATTTTGGCTCAGGTCGTGATCTTACATTTTGTGAGATTGAGCCCCACATGAGGCTCTGCACAGAGCCTGCTTGGGATCCTTTCTCTCCCTCTCTCTCTGCCCCTCCCCTACTCTCTCTCTCTCTCTCTCTGTCAAAAATAAATAAAGTTTTTTTTTACAAAAATATAAAGACACATATAGATTTTAAAAAGTACAGGGATCGGGGTGCCTGGGTGGCTCAGTCGGTTAAGCCTTTGACTTTGGCTCAGGTCATGATCTCATGGTTTACGGGTTTGAGCCCCGCATCAGGCTCTGTGCTGACAGCTCAGAGCCTGGAGCCTGCTTCAGATTCTGTGTCTCCCTCTCTCTCTGCCCCTCCCCTCTCACGCTCTGTCTCTCTCTCCTTCAAAAATAAATAAACATAAAAAAAAAAATTTTTTACGTACAGGGATGGACAAAGATATACCATGCTGACATGAATCAAAGGAAAGCAGTAAAAACGATATTAATTTCAGACAAGGGATACTTTGGCAAGAAGAGTTAACAGGGAAAAAAGGGGGCGTTACATACGGTTAAAGGGACCAATACTGCAAGAAAATATAACAAGCCTTAATGTGTATGTGCCTAACAACAGAGCATGAGAATACATAAGGCAAATGCTGACAGAACTGTAAGGAAAAATAGATGACCCACTATTAAAGTCAGAGACTGAAACACCCCTCTGTCAGAAATGGACAGACGCAACAGGCCAAAATTCAGTGAGGACATAGCTGAACTCAACAACACCATCAACCAACTGGATACAGTGGACGTCTACAGACTATTTCATCCAACAGTAGAATATACACTCTTCTCAGGCTCACATGGACATTCAGCAAGATAGACCACATTCTGGGCCATAAAACACACCTTATCAAATTTAAGAGAATCTAATCATACAGTGTCTGGTCTCAGACCATAATGGAATTAAACTAGAAATCAATAACAGAATATGCTGGAAAATCCCCCAAACACTTGAAGATTGCACAACACCCTTCTTAATAACACATGGATCAAAGAAGAAATCTCAAGAGAAACTTTAAAATAACTTGATCTAAATGAAAATGAAAATACAACTCATCAAAATTTGTGGGTTGCATCAAAAGCAGTGCTTAGGAGAAAATTTATAGCATTGAATGAATATATTAGAAAAGATGGGAGATTTAAAATCAGTAAGTTTCCATTATAGGAGACTAGAAAAAGAAAAGCAGATTAAATCCAAAGTAAGCATCATACTGGAAGTCCTAGCTAATGCAATAGGACAACAAGAGGAAATAAAAGATACACGTATTGAAAAAGAAGAAATAAAACTGTCTATTTCACAGATGACATGGTCGTCTGTGTAGAAAATTTGAAAAAATTAACCAAAAAAAATCTGGAACTAAGAAGTGATTGATTATAGCACAGTTGCAAGATAACAAGATTAATATATGAAAGCCAATTGCTTTCCTATATACCAGCAATGAAAAAAAAATGCCATTTTAAATTTAAAATATTACCATTTACATTAGTATTAAAGCAAATGAAATACTTAGATATAAATCTCACAAGTTATGTAACATCTATATCAAAAATAAAGACTCTGATGAAAGATATCAAATAGGAACTAATTAAATGGGGAGATATCCCATGTTCATGGATAGGGAGACTCAATATTGTCAAGATGTTTGTTCTTCCTGACTTCATCTATAGATGCAATACCATCCCAATCAAAATCTCAGCAAGTTATTTTGTGGAAATCTACAAGCTAATTTCTAAAGTTTATATGGGGAAACAAAAGACCCAGAATAATCAACTCCTAACACTGAAGGAGAACACAGTTGGAGGACTGACACTATCTCACTTTGACTTACGATAAAGCTACAATAATCAAGACAGCATGGTATTTGTGAAAAAACAGACAAATAGATCAATAGAATAGAACAGAGAACCCAGAAACAGACCCACATTAATACAGTGAACTGATCTTTGCAAAAGAGCCAAGGCAATACTATAGAGCAAAGATGGTCTTTTCAACAAATGGTACTGGAACAATAGATATGCACATATCAGAAAAAAAAAATCTAGACACAGACTTTATACCTTTCACAAAAATTAACTCAAATTGGTTCACAGACATAAATGTAAAACACAAAACTATAAAATTCCTAAAAAAAAAACAGGAGAAAATTTCGATGACCTTGGGTGTGGTGACTTTTTTTTTTTTAATGTTTATTTATTTTTGAGAGAAAGAACGCATGAGCAAGGGAGGGGCAGAAAGACACAGAATCCAAAGCAGGCTCCAGGCTATGAGCTGTCAGCACAGGGCCTGATGCAGGGCTCAAACCCATGAACCGTGAGATCATGACTTGAACCACAGTCAGCACTTAACCAACTGAGCCAACCAGGTGCCCTATGGTGATGACTCTTTAGATATAACACCGAAGACACGATCTGTGAAAGAAATCATTGATAATCTGGGCTTCAATTAAATGAAAAACTTCTGCTCTGGGAAAGACAATGTCAAGAGAATGAGAAGATATGCCACAGACCTGGAGAAAATATTTGCAAAGATACATCTGATAAAGATCTGTAATCTAAAAATATACGAAGAACTCTTAAAACTCAAACAAAACAACACAAACGATCTGATTAAACGATGGGCAAAAGATGTGAACAGAAACCTCACCAAAGAAGATTTATTGACGGCAAGTGAACATTTGAAAAGATGTTTCTATCTTTCCCAAAAACATATGAAAAGGTATCCAACATCATATGTCATTAGGGAATTGCAATGGAAACGAGATACCAGTACTCACCTATAGAACATCCCAAATCCAAAATACTAACAATATCAAATGCTGGTGAGAATGGGAGGCAATAGGAAATTTTGCTCATTGCTTCTGGGAATGAAAAACAGGACAGCCACTCAGGACGATGTTTTGTCTGTTTATTGCAAAACTAAATGTACTCTCCCTCTTTGATTCAGCAATGGTGCTTCTTGGTATTTACACAATGAACTGAGAACTTATGTCTACACAAAAACCCGCACATGGATGTTTACAGCAACTTTGTTCATAGTTGCCAAAACTTAGATGCAGTCAAGATGTCCTTCAGCAGGTGAGTGGCTCAATAAACCGGTACATGCAGACAAGGTGTTATTACACTGTATTAATACAATGCATTAATGTATTGAATATTATTCAGCTGTAAAGAACAAAGGAGCTTTCGAGCCATGAAAGGACCTGGAGGAAACTGATAGCGGGGGAAGCTTTTGGGAGTGAGGGATACGGAGGGGGGAGTGGTTCCCTGTACTTGCTGCACAATTTTGCTGTGAACTGCTTTCAAACTGATCTAAAAAAATAGTTTCTTAATCGAAAACAAGTTTTAAATGACCGAATTGCTCCTTCCTCCTGTTCCCACAGTCATGGCTTGAACTTCTGTTTTTCCATCCACATCATTTCATTCAGGGTTCTAGTTTCACATGGCTTTTTGGTCCACAAACCATGAGTGCAAAGGTTCTCCACCCTCTGCTGGAGTTTCTGCTGAACTGTCATGATGAGGCAAGAGTGTAAATTTCCAATCTTCTTGTTTTAATGTTCATTTATTTATTTTGAGAGACAGAAGAGAGAGCGAGCCGGGGAGGGGCAGAGAGGGAGAGAGAGAAAGAGAGAGAGACAGACAGAAAATCCCAAGCAGGCTCCACACAGCACAGAGCCTGGAGTGGGTCTTGAACCCACATACTGGGAGATCGTGATCTGAGCCGAAATCAAGAGTCAGGTGCTTAACCGACTGAGCCACCCAGGCGCCCCTCCAATATTCTTTTATAGGCAAATACGGACAAATCAGATCCTCGTGTCAGGACGAGGTCACAACGACGAAATCAAAGCCACTGGCTTCAGTAAGAGTTTGGGGAGGCCATCTAGGTCCCTGGCTTTCAAATGGGTCTTAGCATCAGAGCCCATTTTCCAAATGAACTTACACAGAGTCCCAAAACGTAGAAGGGTTTCAAACAAAACGAAACAAACTCAACAAAAACTAGAGCTGTCCTGGCACTCGATTCTGACACACTGCATTTTCAAATACAGTCATTATTCCTCTCAGCACATCAACCGAGAAATGTGTAGACATCCTTTCCAGATTATTGTCCAAATAACTGGTGACAACGTTGAACAGAACAGGGCTCAGGAGCAAGATGTAGAAACTTCCCTCTCCTTTCACATATATAGACGCATTTGCAAAGATGTAATGATGTACTTATTTTGGACATTCTGCTGTAAAACTTTCCAAATGCACAGGAAAGTAAGGGAATAGAACAGAAACACCTACATCTGGATTTTACAGTTGTCATTATTTTTCCGTATTTCTGTCACGAATATAGCACTGATTTTTTTTTTTGTCTCCTAATTTGGACAAACCAGCTATAAAAGACCTCTGAAGGACTGTCGAAGGACATCTGAATTTTTAAAAGGCAATTCTGCCAAGTTCAGAGCTCCTGGGAACTTTTTGGGACCCCCTGGTCCAGCCTCCCTTGTGGTTTGCACATGGGGATGCTGGGCTCCAAACGAGGCCCGAAAAGCCTTCAGAAAGGTCAACAGCCTGGCTTCCGTTTGCCCCTTTAGCTCCTGCCCTGTGCTCCCCAAAAGGCATTCTGCGTTCCAACTGCATCACGCCTGCATTCTTGCAAACATGTCACAAATGGCATGTGCCTTTGTTTTACCTTTAAGGTGAAGCTGAGGCATCACTTCCTCCAGAAAGCCTCCAGGTAGCCTTGACCTACCTCGCCATTGCGGGGTAAGGTGGACGAAGGTGCAGGTATGACAAGCAGAAGCCAGCACCCCCTAGCATGGATAGCTACCTAAGAGCCTAGGTAGGCGGAACCAAATCTGAACCTGCAAACCAGCAGGGAGGTGTTAGGAGGGCCTGGGGATTGCACCTATAAAAGGAAACTCCAAACGTGAAGTAAGTATTGCTAAGACCCTCAGTCAGAAGGGGGTTGGGAGGACATTGAGGAAGCAGGACCCATGCAGGGGCTCCTGTTTCAATTCTGGGAACACCATGAACTCTCCCTTTGTGGCAATTACAACGTGGCCAGCTCTTGGAAGGCCTCCTCTACTGAGGACTGAAATAGAGACAATGTAACACCTGTTAGCTACCTAGTCAATCCTGCATCCGTGCTCAGTGTAACTCCCTCAGCAGGGATCATCATTCCTTCAGAAGTTTGGTAATCTTGTGGGTTCTGCCTTTAGAAGCCTGCCCACCCCACCTGCAATTCTGAGCACAAGGTCCATTTCTGCCCTCTCTGTCTCCCATGCTGCAAGTCCTACGACCCCAGATAAACACCTTTGGTTGCTTTACAGACTCTTCTTGATTGATATAACCTAACGACTTGATTCCAGACCGAAACAAAAGCCAGACAAAACAGACACCCGAATGACCACTAGCGGTAATGTAAAGCCATAAACCCAAAAAGAACAGATCAAGAAAATGTTTATGCATAAGGTCTCTCCGTGGCTCTGTGCCGAGGATAAGATCCTCAAGCACTGGCCCCTGGAAACTCCGGAGACCCCTGTCCTTGCCCTGCACTCTCCCAGGACCCTCCAAGGCAGGGAACTGAACCCTCCACATTGTCACCATTGTCTGTTTCTGTACCTCCCATCCTCCCCTCACTCCTCCCCTCGAGGGCAGAGGCTGGTCTCACTCCTCTCTCTCCCTCTCCTAGGTCCCAGTGTCCCGCAAAGGGCTGGCACAGAACCAGCCTGGGAACACTCCCGAAGTTTTCCGCGTGGCCGCAGCGCCCTCTGCCGGGCGCATCCGGCAACCGCGGGGCACTCACCAGAGTTGGGGCGTTCACCACCGACAGGTTGTACCCATAGAGGAAGGAGGAGCCGAAGGCGCCCACCAGAGAGGCCACGATGAGCCAGCAGGACCAGTCCTGGAAAGGAGAGGACAGCATGTCAGATCTGGCCGTCGGGCACAGAGCTAGGGGCCCACAGGACACACCTGGGCTGTCCCCTTGTCTGGGGAAGGGGCCCTAGAGAATTGCCCGAGTTCCCGGAACCCGCTGACAGGTGGGATCGCTGTCCACGACCACTGCGCAGGCGGACACTGGGGGAATGCGGTCAGCCCACGGAGTTCAGTTTGCTTCTGCCTGCTGCCACAGACCTGTGACTCACAGACCCACAGTCCTTAGCAGGTGCTCTGTAAGCAGCCACACACTATTATTTTAGCTGAATGTGGCCACTTTCTGGACCACATAGGAGCAAAAAGCAAAGCCAGACTTAGCCGCCAATGGTAGCGCCTGGCACTTAACAAGAGGTATGGGCCAGGCATTGAGCTGAGCCCTTTCAGGATATTATCTCACGGAACGCTCAGATCAGTACTATTTCATCCCGATTTGATAGGTGGGGAAAGAGACGCGCCGAGACATCCGTGGTGCTGTCTGGGATAGGGGCTGGAGCCCATGCAGTCACCCGCTGCACCGCACTGCCTGTCCCCCAGTGCCTCGTCATCTGGGAACAGTGTCTAGGGGCCTGAGGCTGCTCACAGCTGCACAGGTGCACACACGTTCACATGCACGCATGCACACCACTGCACACGGCCTTCCAGGCCGAGCTGTCAATCTCCAGGCCACCATGAGCACCGCAGGACAAGGACGTGCAGAGAGATACAGGGTTCAGCCTGGAGAACAGGGCATCTGCCCCCATGTGACCCTGTCCTTCGTCCGAGCGTGGTCACAGTCAGGACAGGACCATGCAGGAGAAACATCTGAACCCCCTGGCCAGAGCTGACCAGCTGGCAGGGGCTGGAGGCAGAAGGGGTTCCCATCCGAGGCTGGCCAGCGGAATGTGGGCCACTCTCCGGATGGAGGGGACCCAGGTGCTCTTGGAAGGCACCTTCTCTGTTATCATATAGAATGTGCGCGTGTATCGGGCCAGGCCCTGTTAAAGCTCTAGAGATACAGCGGGAAACAAAACAGACAAGGTCCACAGTTCAGGGAACTGTGTCGGTCAAATACTGTCTGGAGGAGAGAGCTGGACCCCGATAGCCAACTCCCGGATCTGCCCACGTCAGTAGTCTCCTCTAGCAGGGGACACGGTGATGGACGGCTCTACCAGTCAGCTGTGGGAACCTGAGCCACTTTCTTCACCTCCCTGGGTCTCATCTTGCCCAGCTGTAAAATGGATCTAATAACAACACTGGCCACATAGGGTTGTTGAGGAATCAATGGGCTGCCGGATGAGGATGTTTAGAATGTCGCGCGCACACAGGGAGCGTTCGGAAAGGCCGCTTACTCGTTTTACTTTGCCTCTGGCCCCGCCATACAGAACGGCTGTTGTTCGAATTAGGTGCCAAGCTGCCTCTTGGCCCTGCCCGTGCAGATACATGTGCCCGAAATTCCCCTTCTAGAGACTTTGGCACCTGCGACCCTTTCCCAACGCCTTCTCCTCTGAATGAAAACTCCACCCCCTCTTTGGTTCAACTCTGTCCTACCCCCAGCTCTGCCACTTAATGACTGTAACCTTGGGCCAGTGGCATAACTGCTCTGTGACTCAGTGTGCTTATCTGAAAACAGGGATGATAATAGACCCCACCTCACAGGCTGTTATGCTGAAGAAAAGAGTTAATTAAGGCAGACAAGGCCTCTCCTGTCCTGTGGCAGGTGCCTGTGAGCATTAGCAGCAGAGTTGGGGCAGTGCCCAAGGGTCTTACTTTTTGAGGGGAGGGGGTCTTGCTTCCAGGCACCGAGCCTGAGGCAGAGAAGGTATTCAGTAAATGCCAGTGAGAGGACGGAGGGGAGAAAAAGGGTTTATAAGCCACAGGGGCGGACATTGCCAGGTGTGGGGTCAGAATGGGTTTCTACAGGAAGAAGAGCCTGAACTGAAAGAGATCTTTTATCTCTTTCCGCCGTCTTTTATCTTCGCACTTATCTTCTGGGTCTCAGCTCACATGTCACGCTGCCTGACTCCCTGGCCCGCCCCGGACACCTTCTCTTCCTGGACCCCCTTGCCCTGTCCCCTTGTCTGTACCCATCAGAAGCTAGAGAAAGGCAGGTGGGTGTCTCTCCTTGGAGCCCCTGCCGCTGCTTGGCCAGCCCTTGCCCACCGCCTCTCACCACCAGCCCCGGGGGACAGAGGTACCTGCTGTGGGTGTGGGGAAGGAAAAGGGGACACCACCCAGCACCTGCCAGGCTGTTCACGAGCACGGCCATGTTGCCAGAGCTGGAACTCCACGGCCAAGGTCACGGGGACCGGGGTGCCGGCTCTCACAGCAGGCTTCTGTGACCCAGGGCCCCAGGCGGCGGAGGCAGCCGCAGCCGCCCACGCTGGGCCTTCCCACCCCCTGGCAGGTCCTGAGGCCGCTTTCTGCGTTTACCTTTCTGGTCCTCCCGCCCGGCGTCCCTCTCAGGGCGCGGCCACACTCAGCGGCCCCCGGATGGCCGGGGCTGCGCGTCAGGGGAGCCCAGGCCCGGGAGTCCATGCTCCCGCAGGCCATCCCGGGGCATCTCGGTGCAGGAGGCAGAGTCCACGAGGGGGCGGGGGCCTGGCAGGAAATGCGGCCGCTCTGTCTTGTCTGAACAGGAAACGGGCACCGTGCGCTTTCCCCCCTGCTGTCATAGCAGCACCGAGGAATCCTGGAGGGAAACTGGCCTTCTCGGGAACCACCACCCCGGGTATGGATTTTTCCTTTGGCATCAGCACCTTTCATTTTCCTGGCCAACGAGGCCAGCGAGCCGGG
Organism: Acinonyx jubatus; assembly: GCF_027475565.1. Classification (NCBI taxonomy): domain Eukaryota; kingdom Metazoa; phylum Chordata; class Mammalia; order Carnivora; family Felidae; genus Acinonyx; species Acinonyx jubatus. Next base: position 194,776,041 of record NC_069382.1, on the reverse strand, counting down.
AGGGGAGCGCTGGCCATAAAGCCGGGGCGCCTCTCCGAGGATCGGCACAGAACGCCAGGTCACCGACGGCAGGGAAAGCCGGCTGGGGTCCCCACCCTGCCTCTCTAACTGCGTGGCCTTAGCCTGGTCACTTGGCTCCTCTGAGCTGCTGCGTTTACGAGGGCAACATGGAAGACCGATCCCTCCTGGACTGCCCTGCAATTCCTCTGAGGCTCAGGTAGAAAACACACAGCCCCGGCCAGCGTGCTGGACATAGGCGTAAGCCGCCCTTAGCTCGGGCACAAATGGGGAGGCTCTGGGTTTGGAAGAAAAAGAACCTGCCAGTCGGACATTCCTCTATGCTTCTCATTCAGCATTGGCCCAGGGAATACCTCCCACGTGCCCGCCCCGGGCTGGCTCAGCTCAGGGAAAGCATTAAGGAGGCAAGACCTCTCATGCACACCAGATGTCATGAGAATTTGTTCACCACGTGGCCAACTTGCCCTGGATGTCGGAGAAGTGTACCTTTAATCGTGACAGGTTTAGGACAGCTTGTGTCGGCCATTTGCACCCAGAGGCAGAGAGCAGGGGCACAGGCCGGTGGGCAAGGGCCTGACTGGGGAATTCAGAACCCCTAGGAGGCCAGGGAGGCCTCGAGTCCGCAAAAAGAGACGGGAAGCAAAGAAACTAGGTGTAGTGGAACACAGGCATTGAAACTGGGGCTGGATCACGGAAGACTTTCCGGAAGAGGTGATTTCTGAGTAGCCCTGGGAAGCATGCAGGCAGAGGGTGTGGGGTGGGAGGGCATCGAGCCAAGGCCTGCAGGCACAGATACCCTGGAGTAGGCGGGGGAGGAAGGTAATTGAGGATGGCTGGGCCCTGAAGGACGGGAAGGGGCAGCAAAGGGACAGCTGCCTCCCTGTGTCGTGAAGACCCTCGCTGTGCTGTCTGGATGGGGGCATTATACTCACCGTCATTCTTCCTCCCCTACCCCCTCTTTAGCTCAGGCCCTTCCTGCCTGGCTTCATCTGTAACAGGCGGTCTCATCTGATCTTGCTAAAACTCAATCTGAATCAGGTGCTCTCTCCCCACCCCCACCCCCCCCCCTTGGAAATTGTTCTGTGCTTCCTCATTGGGGCTGAAAACTCAGTAGGCCCCAGGCTCCAGGAGGTCAACACAAATGTACACAAAGTAGGAGGAAGGGGGGGTGGTCGCTGGTGTCAGGGACGCCCCTGCGCTATGAAGGCTTCCAAAGTCAGCAAGCATTGTCCACCGGCCAGCAGGTACCCCGGGTGTGGACTTGAGGCCCCCCTCAAAGCTGTCCCTGCACGCCTCTCCTGCCTCAACTTTGCTGCCCCAAAACCTGCTGAAATTGAGCTCTGAGGGTAGAAACCAGAGGGGATGCAGATCCCAGGGGTGGAAAGAGACCAACTGCCGGGGGCCGCCCCGGCCCCAGCCCTGCACCTGTCCCAGAACCGAAGACCGGACGCACATCTGTCCAGCCACACAGCAAGGCTTGTGCAGACTTCACTGTCCTTTCTGTCCCACAGTCTGGAGGCAGCGCTTGGCCTGAAGAGCTCCTCTTATTGGTGGAGGTAGCTGTCCATTAATTCCCTCCCCGGCCAGCCCGCAAACCAGCCCAGAGGTGAGCAGCGACTTGGCCAAAGTCACACAGCAGTGTCCGGGCTCCAGCTATGCCGAGAGCCTGGCCTTCAAGTCAACTGCACCCCCCTTCCTTCAGGCAGGTAAGTGATCCCAGCCCCCCGGGGCTTTTCAGGGTGACCCAGTGAACGGCTCTGATTTCTGGAAACGCTTGGTGAAGCTGATAGGAGCGGCCCCCTCCCTTTGCCCCAGCTTAGTGGTTCAAAACCGCCTGGGTTTGAGCCTCCGCTCAGCCACTTAGGCCGTGAGCTCTTGCACGAGTCACTTGGCCTCTCTGTGGCATCATGTCCTCATGTGTAGCATGGGCATGATAACAGTGCCACCACCTCATAGACCTGTGGAAGATTCCATGAGTTTATACTGGAAAAACACCTAGAATCGTGGCATCTACAACACCCAGCATACGATACAACGAACACTCATTATTTTTTAGATCACCTTGTCCCCGGATAATGTGTTCTATCTGGACCAAATGTTCTCATCCCTTTCTAAGTCAGTGCCATCACGCAAACTCTGTGGACAAAGATTTGCCCCCCTCTAGGGAATCAGTGTCCTCAGCGGTAGAAGGGGAGGTCTGGGGCCATTTTGACGCCACTGGACAATTGCTAGGGACTGTTCTAGTGCTCGAGTTTGGTCTCTTGGTGGTGAACATGAAGTGTGGTAGATTCCTGGACCGGAAGGCAGTTAACCGGGGCTCCTGATTACCAGAGCACCCTCCTCCTGCCCCTCATGGAACATGTCTACACTTGGCCAGGTGTGTTCACACCCACGATATCACCAGTGGAGTTGGGGAGAGCTGGTGCCATCCCCGCATTTGCACGGCCTGTGGCCCCATGCTTCCCGGCAGAGCCTGAGAAGATGAACTCAATTAAGGATGTGGTCATTAGACACGTGTTCCCAGGTGTTCTGAGGCTGGGGCACCATCACCCTCTTCTGACACCTGTTCTGGCATGCACACACCCATTCACCAATATTTGTGGAGTATCTCCTCGTGCTGGTTCTCCTGGCCCTTGCTCAGGCTTCTCCTCTGAGGACCCTTAATTTGCTCATCCTTCAGTACTCAGTCCCCTGACCACCTCCTCCCAGAATCTTCTCTGGGCCTCTCTCTGCCCCTCTGTGTTCCATAAGCTGCTCACAGCTTTACTGTCTATGACCGCCCGTACTTATAAGTGTCTATTCTCATGTGTGCCTTTCCCTCTGGACAGGAGCTCACCAAGGGCAGGCATTGTGTGTGTGTCTGGTATTGAGTGACCTGTGCCCCTGCTCAATTCATATGGTGAAGACTCAACCCGCCACCACCTCAGAATGGACCGTATTTGGGGACAGGTTCTTTGAAGAGGAGAGTGAGGTGAAGTCAGGTCACTAACGTAGACCCTAATCCGATACGACCAGTGTTTTTACAAGAAGGGCTTAGGACAGAGACACACATAGAGGAAAGTCCATGTGAGGACACGGGGGGAAGACAGCCATCTTCAAACCAAGGAGAGAGGCCCCAGAAGGCATGAACCCTTCTGATGTCCTTGATCTTGGACTTCCAGCCTCCAGATGTGAAAAACGTGTATCACTGTTGCTTAGGCCACCAGCCTGTGGTACTTTGTCATGACGGCCTGAGCAGGCTAATCCAGTCTCCTGAGCCTCTTAGCATTCCCAGTTTTCTTCCCACCTGGCTCAGGGCTGGGACCCGGTAGATACTTCTGGCACTGAACTCAAACTGTCCTCCGGATGGTATTCTGAAGCTAGAAAGTCAGCTTGGACAAGATGAACATTTTCTTCCAGGACAGGGCAGGAAAGGAAAAAAGGGGGCGTTTTCTATTGAATATCATTTAAGCAGAATAATTGAGATGACTACAGCTCTTCATTCATTACACCAAATGTCTAGACAGCAGAGCCTTGACTCAACCTAATATGAGCACCGAGAAAAATATAGTGTCCGCGTGGAGGGAATCGCTGTTTATTTAACGTGACTCCGCCATGTCCCCGGATGACCTGAGGAGGTGGCTGGGCCTCCTCGAACCTCCATTTCACCCCTATGGGTGGGGACAATCACTCTCAGTCTGCCAATTCCACACTTCCCTGGCAGCTTGGTAAATACACCTGTGTGGATCTTTTCCTGCTAAATAAGGTTTATTGAAAATATGGACATATATTGGGGAGTCTGGGTGGCTCGGTGGGTTAAGTGTCTGACTCTTGATTTTGGCTCAGGTTGTGATCTCACAGTCTATGGATTTGAGCCCCCCTGTCAGGCTCTGCTCTGACAGCATGGAAACTGCTTGGGATTCTCTCTCTCTCTCTCTCTCTCTCTCTCTCTCTCTCTGCCCCTCCCCTCCTTGTGTGCTCATGCTCTCTCTCAAAATAAAAAAACATTTAAATAAGTAAATAAATAACTATCCAAGGACTCCTGAGCAGTGAGAGTGTCTCTAGATGCCCAGGACATCCTGGAGGAGGGACAGAGGACTGAGCCTCGTGGAGGATAAGGGGGGAGTTTCAGTGTGTCCTAAGGACATCAACATCATTGCTTTCACACATCGGTGTCCCCCTGTTGCAAAATGACTTTTGGAGCAAAGACTCACCCCCACCCCCCACAACAAGTCCTGAAGGCCACCAGCAGGTGATATGTTATCATCAGCCAAAGTACAATGCCATCAGTGGCCTGTGCCTCACGACACATGCTTTGTGGTTCACAAGGCAACCTGCCATATGCCTTTGCTTTTATCCCCTGCTGTCTCTTCTCTGCCTGACTCGCCGCAACCTACATCTCCCTGGAAGCAGCGAGGGGGCCAGGAGGGACTGCCCCAGAGTCACCAGAACAGGGACAGATAAGGAAACCAGGACTGACCAATTTCTCTTTCACCGAATCACTTTCTTTGGAATCTGTGGAGTCCTGTTCACTGACCGTCATGGCTTATTTTTCAGATTTTGGACTAGGTTTCCTTGTTCCTGAGAAAGAGAAAAAAGGAAGAAGTCATTAGGCGCTTGCTGTCACTGACGGGTAATTAGGGGAGGCGGCCCAGATGAGGGGGCATGGTGAGGACACCAGGACGGGGGTGCCCGGCTCCCCCGGAGACCTAAGCAGCTCTGTGCTCCTCTCTGGACTCGGTGTCTCCATCTGTGAGATGGTTGTGTTGAACTACCTCCGTGTTTTCCACACTTGCCACGTTGCTTATTGGATACAGGCCCCTCCCCAGAACATTCTCATTCAGACAGCCATTCTCATGGTAGGGCACATCTTGGAAATACCAAAGTTTCTGTTCCCAAGATGGGAAAATAAAAGCGGTGTAAATCAAAACCAAGTGCCAATCTCCCCTGTCACCAAAATTGTAACAGAATCACTGGCAGGACAGACCTTGAAAACTATGCAGCTTTCCTGGAGTTTGGAAATAGGTTTCTAGAGGCATAAAAATATTTAGGCCCTTTGGGCCAACTACTCCATCTATAAAAAGTTATCCTAAAGCAGCGATAAAGAACGTGCACAAAGAGTCCAGCCTTTTCACGTTAAAAAATGGTCCATTTTTCATGTTAAAAAATGGTATTCACAAGAGAAAAAAAAAAATCCAGCAGGGAAGTTTAAATAAGTTATGGTACATCCGTATATGGAAACTCATGTAGCGATTAAAAACTGTGTTAAAGAACATTTCATGTCAGGGTGCCTGGGTGGCTCAGTCGGTTAAGCGTCCAACTCTTGATTTCGGCTCAGGTCATGATCTCATGGTTCATGGGATAAGGCCCCACACCAAGCTCTGCGCTGACAGCATGGAGCCTGCTTGGGAATCTCGATCTCTCCCTCTCTCTGCCCCTCCCCCCCTTAAAATAAATAAACATTTTTTAAAAGAACATTTAGGGGTGTGTGGGTAGGGCATCTGACTTCAGCTCAGGTCATGATCTCACAGCTCATGGGTTCGAGCCCCGCATCGGGCTCTGTGCTGACAGCTCAGAGCCTGGAGCCTGCTTTGGATTCTGTGTCTCCCTCTCTCTCTGCCCCTCCCCTGCTCGAGCTCTGTTTTGCTCCCAAAAATAAACAAACTCTTTAAAAAAATGTTTTAAGTTTATTTACTTATTTTGAGAGAGAGACAGAGACAGCACAAGTGGGAGAGGGAGAGAGAAACCCAAGCAGGCTCCATGCTGTCAGCTTAGAGCCTGATGTGGGACTCGACCCCACAAAACGCGAGATTGTGACCTGAGCTGAAACCGAGTCGGGCGCTTAACCGACCGAGCCACCCAGGCACCCCTAAAAAAATTGTCTTAAAGGTTTAAAAATTTTTAAAAAGAATATTTAATGTCATGGGAAAATGCTCATAATCTTCCTTGACAAACAGAGGAAGATATGTTAAAGTCTATCCACCAGTTAACGTTGAAACTAGATGTACTTAGGAATAGACGCGTGCTCTTAAAGGATGTATGTACTTAAACTGTGCCCATGCGTTTTTTAATATGAAATTCAAGGTTTCAAAATCTTTGTACATCACGTTGTTCATTCAGCAGGTATTCATTAAGCCCCTAATGCCTAGGTAAAAGCAAGACAGACTTTGGCCTGCCCTGATGGAGCCTGCACTCTAGGAGACTATATGGTCTGTTCCTGGGGCACACGGAAGGTGAGCGGCCTGGGCCAGCACAGGACAGGAGAGCAGGAGGGGACTGGGCCGCAGAGGGGAGCAGAGGACAAATCACATATTTATGTACAGAGAAAATAGACTCCCTGGAGGCGGCAAGAGAGACAGCAGTTTCCCCTTGGCCACTGTCTTTTTAGCCCATTTTTATCTGGTGTGTTTTCCTAGACTTCTCCGATTTTTGACACTGAAAAAAAATTTTTTTTCTATAACTAGAAAAGCAAGTTTTAAAAGTTGCTTTAAGTTTAAAAAAAATGTTTCTGTTTTGATGGAGTCCTTAAGGTGTTGGGTAGCCAAGGAGACATAAGCAATACAATTCTGGAAAAATACCCAGTCCTTATAGGATGACGGGCTCTGCGATCCAGACGTCATCTGAGCCGGTCTGACGAGGATGTTGGTTGGCAGGCTTCCATAGTCAACACTCGAGTGTGACATCCGAGGCCCTCCCCTGAGGAGGGCCACACACTCAGCACATGCTCAGGGACAGTCCAGCCCACCGGACCTCCATTTCCAGGCCATTCTTGTGTTCCCTGGACTGTCCCTGATCCTAGAATGCCTTTCCTCCTTCCCATGCACAGAAGAAAGTGATTCTGAGTTCTCAGAAGGAACAGTCAGTCAAGCGGAGGTGAGCCTTGAAGGTGAGATTCTGTGCCCACCTGCCCAGCACAAGGCCAAAGGCAGACAGCTTGCACCCCAGGCAATATGGAGCCATGAGTTCAAATCCCAGCTCAATAGCTTACTAGCTGTGTGACTTGGGGAAAGTCACTTAACCTCTCAGGGCCTCTGTTTCTACATGTCAAGTAACGAATAGTAACAGGACACATCTCATCGGGCGTTTGTGAAGATTAAATGACTCAATGTGTATGAAGCACATAGTAAATGCTAAATGGCATCATCATCATCCCCGGACTCCCAGCAAATGGCCCCTGTGGAGCACGGATGAGGCATTTCATTTGTAAGGGCCTCACGGAACAACATTCTGAGATGGTGTATTAGAACTGGTTACGAGAGGGGGAACCATTGGGCATGCGAGCAGAGAGCCCTAAACTGCTTCAAAAGAATCCTCTAAGGCTTAAATGGAATCGTGAATAAATATAACACCGATATCCGCTCTGCGTGAAGTTCCAAACTTGCCAGCTCCCTATCTTTTCGGTCCGCGGTAATAATACAAAACGTGCTGCTGTTCGAGTCTAACACTCTGGTGTCCACTCGTGTGGCCATGCCAGTTCTTAGAAGGTCAAACGACCGTAGCCATTGGTGAACAGCCACATCCCAAGCCCCCAGAGTGCCCACCTGCCACAACCCAGCAGCTACAGAGTTAACGTCTACCAAAACCGAGCCCCAGGACTCTGTTCCTGGCAATCTGATTGCCCTCCACCTAGGTTGTCCCTGGGGTTAACTGTTTAGAAGATCACCTCGCTGCCGATAAGAAAACCTTCGCGGTCGCCATGTGTCTGTCGCTAGGGCCAGCCATGTTAGAAATAAAGTAAGCAAGCCTTAGGGAAGTATCTTTACCCACCCAACCTGTCACAGAGGGTGGGTCTGAGCCCAGACAGCTTCTGGTCAAATCCTCACTCGCGAGCTTGGGTTGGCTGGAAAGACAGAAGCAAAGAAAAGGCGCTGTTGACATCCGTAGACCTCAGAATGTCAGCGGACGGCCCAGGTGGACTTGTTCTCCTAAAGCTGGGGTCACCTCCCTTGAAATGCCTGCAGGTGCTGCTATTCAGCCTGCCACACGAGCCCAGTGGTGCCAACCAGCACTTGGCTCACAGCTCTGAACAGGAAATGCCACATACTTCCTATTCCCCCCACGTTTTGATTGAGCAATATTTGGCTAGGGCTTTATTCTTTATTTCCAGGGTTAATTCTCTGCTGACTTTGGCATGGAGCTAAAGCTAACCCTAAAACAACATCCTGAAAGGAATGTGGAAGATAGAGCAGCTTTGAGAGAGAGAGAGGAGGAGAGAGAAGGAGAGAGACAGAGAGGAAGGAAGGCAGAAGGAGATAACTGGGTTATCAGCCATTGGAATAATTGCCTTAGCCATGATCACTCATTATCCATTTCATTTTATAGCAGCATTCATCAAACCCCACGCTAAGCACTTTATGTGCATTTTCTCACTTAATCTTCACCTAAATTGATGTTCAAATCCCTGACTTTTCAATTCCCTTATTCCAGCTGCTCTCCGAGAGTCTTAGAAATTCTTGAAATCCTCCCCAAAGCTGGTCCATGTCTGTGAACATAACTCACCTGGTTTCTGGAGCCCCCCTTGCCTGTTACGGTCTAAAGAACAAACAGAATACGCTTCATAGATAAATCAGCTCCCCCATATAATCAGATATAAGCCTGGGAAATTGTGAAAGAAAACAGCACTAATGATTAAATGGCATCCAGCTATTACTATAAACATTCCTTAATGTCTATCCCCACGAGAGATAAATGATTAACAGCCAACTATTGATGGCAAGCTCAGCTTATTAAAAACATGCCAGGGGTCAACAAGTTCTGGACCAGAGTCAAAGGCAGAGGTGTTCCGGCACAGCCACTGTTGAGTATCGGGCTGACCTTCTTGCGTGTCCGATGGCTTCCTGCTAATGCGAGGATATGACCAGCGCAGGATCTGCCCAGGCCACGGTGAGGGTTAAGTGACATGACACACGACAGCTGTAAAGCAGGACATGAATGGTGCACGTTGATTGGGTTCTAAGCCCAAATGGGCAAGATGAAAAGTTTATTCTTGCTACTCTGTCAATGTCAGAGTATAATCAGCCCCAGGAGAAATACGGGAGAGCCGTCAACTCTGAAATGCTGCACCGGTGGTCACTGCTGTTGGTGGAGGTTTACGATGCCACAACGTCCCCCCGACCTGTCCCGGTAGCTCGAAAGAGATGCCCATGTGCGAGCCCTACTCTATCTTCAGGACTCTGAGATAGACGGAGGGCTGGAGCAGCAGAGGGGTGTGAGGAGAAGAAGTGAGGAATGCAAGAGCATGGCTGAGCGGCTCAGGGCCAGATCCAAGCTCGGCCAAGGGCATCAGAGCCTCCTCCTGACCAGTTCACAGAGAGAGCTGAGGGCCTGGGGAGTACGGAACGGTTCTGGGGTGAATCGTAGAAAGATGGCGCCTGGGAGTCCTACCCACCACAGAAAAGGGACTCTGTGGCTTGGGCCCTGGGAGGTAGCACCGTTCGGGGAACTTGGAAAAGCCCTTCTGATTCCCTTGGCATCATCTCCGAGCACCCAGGCAGCCTTCTCATGGCTAACCCCATCTCCCCAGTTTCCCAACCTTGATGTTGACAAAACAGTGGACTGGAGAACGGGAAGAAACCACCTGATCCCCAAGAAGCACCTACCCCAGGTGCCTTTATCAACCAACCTCCAGTGTCGGACCCAACCTGCACATCAGGAAGATGACATTGCTGTGCCCGGGGTGATTTCAGCTGTGCTCAAGGAAATGCAGACACACCTGGGCAATGCAATGGCTCCCCTGGAGTTTTCAAAGCTTCCACAATTATCCATTTGGTGACCAACCCTTCCTTTTCCCAATCAGTCACTTGACCTCTCTCTTGACATGTTTTTAGCTGCGGCAAATCATTCTCAGAACCAGGATTATTCAACCATTGGTTTAGCAGCGTCTAGGTGGATAGTATAATACGATGACTAAGCCTGGGATTTCGTGTCAGACCTCCACCCCCAGCCCGTCCCTCCCCAGCCATGTCATACAGGACAAGTCACCTGTCTGCCAAGTGGGGATAAGGGAGTACTTGTCTCAAGGTCATGTCATGTAGACCAAACGAGATGTTGCCCTTGGAAATACCTGCCATGTAGCAAGCACCCAGTGAATATTCACTATGGCTATTGTTTTGGGAAGTCTCTTTCTTGATCACTATTTTTATTCTTTATTCTTTCTTTCTTTATTTATTTATTTATTCTTTTTCAAGTGTTTTATGGAGCACCTACTATGCGGCCCACATAGTGCTGGAACCTGAGAAGGCTGCAAAGAAGGGTTAAACCTGTTACTTCCATTGGGTAATTCACAATGGAGTTGGAAGGATGAGCCAATGGACGATACCCGCATTTAGTAAGCACCTACTGTGTGCCAGGCACTGGTTAGGCAAAGCCTCATTTAGTCCTGAGAGCAGCCACTAAGCTTTTGTTATCTCCGTTCTGTGGCCGAGCGTACTGGGGTCCCACAGGTCACCCCACTTGCCTGAAGCACCACGACTTATGGATGAGGACTGACGTTTAAAGCAAGACCACCCACTCCGCACCACTCTCCCCGCCATGTTACCGTTCACTTCTGCTCTGTGGGGAGGCCCCCCACCCCCCACCAAAATCAACAAGCCCATTGGAGCGAGCCTAGGGATCTTGCTGTCAGACACGCTTCTCTTTTCACTTGCTGGCCATGCGTAGCCGTGCAGCATCCAGAAAGACTTCCCACTTGGGAGGCTCTGCCATGGTGGGTCTTGTGGGCACATCCCTCTTGTCAAGGGTCTTCTTCCAGCCATTATCCCGTTTTCCTTTGCCATCATCAAGTTCTCCTTCTCCGTCGGATCGCTTCAGGCCATACACAAGGGTGTCTCCGTGCCATCAATTTAAAAAAGGGGTTTGAAAGGAAGACGTGTTGGCGAGGATGTGGAGAAGCTGGGGCCCTCCTACATTGCCAGTGGGAATGTAAACTGGTTTAGCCACCGTGGAAGACAGTCGGGCGGTTTCTCCAAGAGTAAACATAGAATCACCTTCTGCCCCAGCAACGCTTCTCCTGGGTACAGACCCAAGCGAACTGGAAACAGGTGTTCAAATAAACCTTGAACACGAACGCTCACAACAGTGCTCCTAACGGCAGTTTGTAGTGTGGACACAGTCCAAATGCCCATTAGTTAATGAATGGATAAAGAGTTAGGGTCTCCCATATAATGGATTGTTATTACTCAGACATAAAAAGGAATGAAGTCCTGACACACGTTTACAGTATGGAAGAACCTCGAAACCCTTATGCTGGGGTTAAAACGCTGGACACAAACAGTTACGTGTTTTCTGATTCCACTTAAATGGAATGTCCGGGGGGTCGGGGGGCCCCTGGGTGGCTCAGTCAGTGGAGCGTCCGACTTCGGCTCAGGTCATGATCTCGCGGTTCGTGAGTTCGAGCCCTGCGTCGGGCTCTGTGCCGACAGCGCGGAGCCTGGAGTCTGTTTCGGATTCTGTGTCTCCCTCTCTCTCTCTGCCCCTCACCTGCTTGTGCTCTCTCTCTCTCAAAAATAAATAAACATTAAAATAAATAAATAAATAAATAAATAAATAAATAGGATGTCCAGAATCCGCAGAGGTCGAAAGCGGATCCGTGGTTGCTAGGGAACCACTCTTTTACAGGTGAGGGGTTTGCTTTTGGGGAGATGAAGACGGTTTGGAGCTAGACGGAGGCGGTGTTGCACAACATTGTGAACGCACTCGATGCCACCTAACTGTTCACTTTAAAACGCTTCGTTTGAGGTTAAGTGAAGTTCACCTCAGTGGAAAACAAGACTTCCTTTGACTCCGTGACCTCCTGTTACCACCCCATTTCCTTGCTCTTTGTCACAGCTAAAGTGTCCCAAAGAGAATTCACGGTCTCTCCTTTGCCCTGCCCATTCTCGCTGGTGCAGAAGGTTTTTGAGCCGCCACCCCACCCAACTTGTTCTTATTGAGGACATCAACCATCCAAAGTCACTAGTCAATTCCCTGTAACCTCCCAGCAGCTTTGGCGAAGGTGACCACTCCTCTTCCTTCTGGGTCCTTCTAGAAACTTCCTTGTCCTGTCTTCCAGCCAACACGCTGGCCTGGTTTTCCTTCGCCTGCTTCTTCCTTAGTCGGCTCAGCCACTCTTCCTTGCCTGCGAGGCCGCTGATGGCAGAACGTCCCAAGACTCGGCCCATTGGCCTCCTCACTGCTCTGCAGACTCATCCAGACTCGTCCATCCACAGCCTTCAAACCATCTGTACGATGTCGACTGCCCCGACCTACCCCTTTCGCTCGGACCTCTCCCCTGAGATCTAGACTCATGCGTCCACCTCCTCGTCAGTGCTGACGCTTGGCTAAGCTTCTCAAGCCGAACAGGTCCCAAACTGAAATTCCGACGTCCCTGTCCAAATGCCCTCTTTGCTCCGGCCTCCCCGTCTCCCCTATTGCGGCCCCCATCCCAGTTCCTAGGCCAGAGAGCAAGACTCCCTCCTCCCTCTGACTTCCCTCCTAGTGCCAGTTGGAACCACGACATCTCTCGCCACGTCAGCTCTCAGTTACACCCGGGCAGATGGTGCATCTCTCCCCGGGGACACCAGGGACACGGCTTGCCACAGCCTCCAGACAGCTGCCCTCCTCACCCCACATTCCAGACCCCCTCCATCCAGAGGTGGCCAAGGCGACTTTGTCCGCAAACACCCAGGCCGAGGGACCCTCCCTGCCCCGAGCCTCTGGTGTCTGTCCTAGATCGAGTCCTGACTTGCTGCTCCCTTCGCCCAGAGTCAGACTCCCCTCCTCGTTCCCCCATGTCACGCAGCGAGAGCACCTACCGACGTGGGTTCCAATTCTGGTCCTGCTGCCGACCAACTGTGGGATTAAACAGGTCATGAGGTCCTTGGTGACCAGGCCCATGTCTGCCTCTCCAACGTTTCCCTCCGCTCTGTCCATCCGCCTCCATAGGCCCCTCACCCTGGCTTCTCCTTTCCTCCCAAACACCCAAATTCCACCATCTCGGGGCCTTTGGACCTGCTGTTCCTTCTGCCCAGGGGTCCACCCTCAAACCACTTATGGCTCTTGTCCTGTGGGGTCTTCTCTCAAACGTCTCCTTAGAGATGCTCTCCCTCTCCTCCCTGGCTGAACCGACCCTGATGAGGGAATGTAAGGCAAACTGAGGGCCATGCACAAGCTAACCCCCCCTCCCCCCAGGTGGGAGGTGTGTGACATTCCTCAGGCTCTCCCAGCTGCCCAAGAACAAAGGAAAGGGGAAGGCAAGAGGTTAACTGATAGAGATCCCAGTCGTGTAGGACAGAGTCTCCATCCGTTTACAAATAGCTTAGTAAATTATAAGGAAAAGGCAATCGTAACAATAACCCAATCTCCAGAAACCTACAGATTGGGTTTCCTGGAGCCCCAGCATCACCCTCCCCTCCACAGTGATGTGGGGAACAGAGGCAAGAAGGAAATGGCAGGTAAAATTAAACTTCCTTATAACCTGCAGCCCCTTGACAAATACTTGAGGCAAAGAGAGTATATCCCTTCCCCAGGAAACCCTACTGTCCTAATGTTAATGCCTTACTAGAGGGAAAACAACCTTGGCTTGACCACAGCAATGCCTCCGGTGTCTCCTGAGTCCTCTTTAGCACATGAAAGTCCTTCTGGGGGCCTCCCTTTGACTTTACCTCCCCAACTCCATAGTATATAACCAGCCACTGTTCACAACCCAGTGTAGCTTTTCTGCCCATGGACCCTGTCCCCGTGCTCTCATAAAATCACCATTCTTGCACCAAAGACGTCTCAAGAATTCTTTCTTGGCCGTCGACTCCAGACCCTCACCACCCCAATACCCCATCAAACCCCACCCTGACCCCAAGTCTGCCGGCCTGCCTGTCTGTCCGTCCCTCCCTTCCTCCTCTTCCTCCTTTCCCCTCTCCTGCTCCTCTCTCTCCCTCCTTCCCTCTTTTTCTCTCTTCCATTACCTTTTATTTTCTTCCACATACTACCTGAAGTTACCCTTTTTGTCTATTTGTTTTGGGGGCTCTTGTCTTTCCTCCCCTGCAGAATCCAACCCCATGGCGGGGTGAGGGGGGCAGGGACCTTGTCTCTTATCACTGCTGTTGTCCCAGTGCATGGAACAGAGTTTGGCACATAGTAGGCACTTAATGCATATTTGGTGACTAACTGACCAGAAAAGCCACAATGCCCGCTGAGCTCTCTCTTGCCCTCAGAAAACTCCCATAATAGTGCTCAGCCTGGACTGGCTGCGGAGGGGCTCCTGCCAGCCTGGCTCCCCGGGGCCGACACGGAGCGACTCGAAGCATTCTCTAGCCTGCGTCTGGTGGCGATGGCACTGAGCGTCCAGCAGCTGTGGGTCAGGGACCCTCCTAACCAGGCTGTTCTCTCACTGCCTGCATCCCACGCTCTCTGTGTGTTTCCAGAACCTGGATGCACAGTCTCTCCGTTGATGCAGTCACAACCTTCCAGGGGCCACCTGTTACACAGCTTTTCTGCCCCAGTCCATGCCGGTATGTGACCAGTAATCACCCTTGTCCACTTGGCCCCTTCTAGCGGTTGCATCTGGGCCTCCCCACACCCGGCTCCCTTATCTGGAAGGTCCACCAGGAAGCCCCCAGGACTGGGCTGGTCCTGATGTGGACAGTTGATCCCCCAAATGAACCCTTCTTGATGAGAAAAGTCAGTGAACTCCAATGCAGCACCAGAGATGCTCTCAGAATTTGAGTCAGGGAAATAATCCAGAGAGAGACAAATACCATAGGATTTCACTCATATGTGGAATTTAAGAAACAAAACAGATGACCACGGGGGAAGGGGAGGAAAAATAACATAAGATAAAAACAGAGAGGGAAGCAAACCATGAGAGACTCTTAACAACAGAGAACAAACTGAGGGTTGCTGGAGGGGAGGTGGGCAGGGGGATGGGCTAAATGGGTGATGGGTACTGATGGGCATGAAGGAGGGCACTTGTCGGGATGAGCCCTGGGCGTCATATGGAAATGATGAATCACTTGGTTCTACTCCTGAGACCTATACTCCACCGTCTGTTAACTCACTTGAATTTTTTTTCTTTTAACGTTTATTTATTTTTGAGACAGAGAGAGACAGAGCATGAACGGGGGAGGGGCAGAGAGAGAGGGAGACACAGAATCGGAAGCAGGCTCCAGGCTCTGAGCCATCAGCCCAGAGCCCGACGCAGGGCTCGAACTCACGGACCGCGAACTCACGGACCGCTAGATCGTGACCTGAGCTGAAGTCGGACGCTTAACCGACTGAGCCACCCAGGCGCCCCTAACTCACTTGAATTTAAATACATAAAAAAGTAGGAGAGTTGAGCCTTCACCGAAGACTAGAGCTAATTTTAAGTAACATACAACTTCTACACTCAAAACTAAAGGCAAACAAGGGGTTCCGTTTGTCACTGAGAATACTTCCAGAAGAAAACTGATAGGAGGGCTCTTTACTTTTATGAAAGTCAGAAATTAGGGTAGAGAACTTGAAAGAAAGAAAGAAAGAAGAAAGAAAGAAAGAAAGAAAGCTCAAAGTTTAAAGAGGCTATCTCTGCTTATCACACGGTGGCTTGGTATCACTTTGGGTTTTACCAGAGCCCTCGTGGGACTGTTACAAGCCCTTTAAGAAGAAGCATGGTCAGGGGGGTCTGGGTGGCTCTGTCAGTTAAGCGTCCGACTTCAGCTCAGGTCATGATCTCACAGTTCGTGAATTAGAACCCAGGGTCGGGCTCTGTGCTGATAGCTCACAGCCTGGAACCTGCTTTGGATTCTGTCTCTCTCTCTCTCTGCCCCTCCCCTGCATGCTCTCGTTCTCTCTCTCTCTCTCAAAAATAAACAATAAACATTAAAAAATTAAAAATAAAGAAATAAACATAAAAAAAAAGAAGCATGGTCAGACCCATGCATGGTTTAATTACCACTGTGAAAGAAGTTTGAAATATCGAACTTGAAAAAAATATCGTACTTTGAAAAAAAAGCGGGGGGGTGGGGAGCGGAATGTTCTAAGATACAAACCCTCATCCTGGCTCACGGGTCTGGTTGAAGCTGAAGGAACAGGGCTCTGGCACCCACACAGTGACCCAGCTTGCCACCAGCCAGCAGTGTGACCTCAAACTACTCAACCTCTCTGAGCTCAACTTCCTTACCCGTAATCATAACCAGGACACCGTGTCCCTCCGTGGAGATCAGTAACATGTGGACATAATACTCAGCACCTGAAACTTGTGCCTATTTTTAACACGTCCAAGTTAATCATTTATGAAATTCAGCGAGTCCAAGCAAATATTTATACTTAGCTGTTCATTCAGAGTTTCTCCCAGGCTGGTGTTCAGCTCGAGCAGAGTTGACCAACGAGAGCAACAGCCTTCGGCGGCCCGGAGCAGGTCTCCGTGAGTTTGCGTTCCCCAAGGAGACTCAGCATGTGGCTTAGATGTCAAAGGACAGGCTGTGGACCAGACACCGGTTGCTTGGATTTTCCTGAGACCCGGAAACGCTCGTCGGAGCTGCTCGCCGAGCCACTGCTTGGTTCTCTCCCGCGTCTCTGGCCGCCTTCCACATTCTTCTCCGGGGCCTCCTCCCCTTCCCCGTGCTTATTCCCTCTGCACTTGCTGCCTGGGCGGCAATGCTCCCACCTGCCTGCTGATGACGCCCAGGTTCTACCCCAGCCCAGGTGTGCCACGTTCCTGGCCAGCCCACAGGACATGGGCACTTGGGTACTGAGAGGAACCTCAGAATTAAGTGACCAAATGACGCCAGTGGAGCGGCCGGGTCGGTCTCTAGCACGGCAAGTGCTCGGAGACAGTCATGCGTCTGGAGCCAGGGCGGTCCCCCTGGGCTGGCTGAGCTCCCACACCTGCATGAATAATTATTATCTCAGACTTGCCAGGTCCCCAGCCTGCCGCCCTCCCTCCCGCCCTGTCCAAACCAGCTCCTCCACGGTCCTCCCGTGCCGGTCAGTGGCATCACCCTTCCCAGGAGGACCTGCTGTCCACACCCTTCTTCCTGGATGCAGAATCTGACCGCCTCCCATCAGTTCTTGCTTCTCAGCCCTAGTCCGAGCGGTCTTGCCAGCCCTGGGAGGAGCCACTGCCTCGGCCTCCCCTCCAGCCTGCTCTCCCTGCCCCTGCCCCTGCCCCCCCCCCCACTCCCCCACAGAGCAGCCAAGAGCTCCTTATAATGTAGGTTGGATCTCCTCCCTCCTGTGCTCAGAAAATGCCCCTCCCCATGGCTCCTGACCCTCTCAGCTCAGGATTATGTCCTCAGGCCTCAGCAAATGCTATAGCCTCTGACTCTGATGACTCGCGCTAATGCTGTTCCCCCTCTCTCTTCCCCCTGCCCCTCCACTCTGGCCAACTGGATCCCTTTGGCTCTAGTACACTCTTGTCTCAGGACATTTTGTACCTGCTGTTCCTCTGCCTGGAACATCTCCCGCCCCCCCCAACCCCCCAGATCTGCAAAGGGCTCACAGCTCACTTTGCTCTGGTCTGCACCCCAACAGGGGTCGTTGGAAAGGACCCCCTGACTACCCGATATAAAATGCAAGCTCGTGATTAATCACCCCCATAATCTCCCATCTATCCTGCGCTGGTTTACTTTTGAAGGGCTTCAGTCACCGTCCGATGAGCGTTTACCTGTTCGTCGACCTGGATCCTCCGGCTAGAATGTGTAGCCCAGAGAGCTGGGATCGGGTTATGTGCTGGCCACCCTTCCTGCCCCCGTGGCTCCAGTTCCCACCTTCCCTGTCCTGCTCTTGCCCTGGGACGCCGGCCCTAACGGACAGCATCAGCTGACTCCCTTGCAAGAAGCCATCGGCCCAAGGGAGGTGTGGGCAGGAAGTCAAAGGGTGGGAAGACAAGGAGGTCGGTCATCTCCCCTGCGGCCCAGTCCCCCCAGTTCAGCAGCTCTGGCGACATTTGTACCCTCCCCAAGTGGAGACGGCCCTCCTCCTTCTCAACACCACCTCCTTCCCTTGCACCCAGAGTGAGCCTCAGAGAGCCTGGCCATTGTCCATCTGTTCCTTTACCACTCCCCACACCTTTGTAAGTCCCTAGACTTGTCTGGGGTGGGTTCTGTTTCCTCCCGAAACCCTAGCCCAGCCACCCAGTCACGTTGACTGCTGTGCCTGCCACCTAGAATGCATTCTGAAACACGGTGCTCGATAAATACTTCCAATGAATTCATTAACTAATGAATTAATTAGCAGAAGGATGAATGGGAGGAAACCAATATGCTACTTAAAGGAATGAACAGATCAATGAATAGAGCAGGCCGCTTTGTTTCTATGAAGGAAAGAATGAATGAAGCCAATGAACTAACTTCCAAGGAAGCCTAAACAGAAAAAAAAAAAAAATTAACAGAAGCCATGTGTTCCTTTGAATTGTGTGCTTAGCAGCGTTCTGAATCTGTCTCCTGCACTGGCTCTTACCTCGAAGGGTAAGATTACAGGCCCTTTCCCCCCCCAGCCAGATGGATGAGGGTTCTGAGATCCCCTTGACCCTGGAGCCCCAGCTGCCGGCCCTACTCTCCCAGCCTGGCTGCACGCAGGCTGAGGTCGTGCATGGACCATTCAGGCTCACCCTCTGTCCAAAGCAGCAAAGACTCTTCCCTGCTCAGGAGAAGTCTGCAGGGCCCATGCCCCTGCACCACAGAGAGGAAATGGACCCCAGCGGCTTCTGCAGCAAGAGAGGACCTCGCCCGCTCAGCAGGAGCGCCGGCCAGACTCCCCCATTCACCCTGCAGCCTGCCGGCAGGCGGTCCTTTCCTGGCTTGTGACAACTCTAAGGCTGGAGAAGCAGCAGTGGATTTGGAAGAGAGACCCACAAGCACCTTAGCCTTCCAAGGCGGACCGTGGCTCTCCTGGGTCTGCCAAAGCTTGGGCCAGAGCGAGGGGCCCGGGGGAAAAGAACACAAAATGGCACATCCATGTGCAGCTGGGCCAGGAAACACAGGGCGTGGACAGTGAACTTGAAGCCGGTGCCCTTTTCTGTCTCTCTGTTCCCTGAGAAGCAGCTGCTGGGGACAGCTGAGCAAACAGAGGCTCTCCCTCCGCGGGGCTGGGGCCAAGAGGCCAGTTTCTTGCACAAAGTCAGGGGAAGTCACGTGCTCCATCTGGCGAAGGGAGAAGGGACAGGGGCAGGACTGACCCCCCGCTGACGTCACTGTTGTGCCCAGGCTGGCCGGACTTGACCACTTAGTTCAACCTTTACAGCCCTGCATGACCTGTTGGGGCTATGAATGTGCCAGAGGCTATGTCGGGGGCTCATGCCACCCTGAGAAGCAGCCACAGGCGAGGCCACAAATGGACACTTTTTCGCTGCATTTGGCCACGCAAACCCTGCTCATGCGCTCATTTGTTCGTTCGCTTCCTCGTTCATTTCTTCGACAAAGGCTTCCCGAGGACGTACTAAGAGCCAGGTCCTATGTTAATTGCTGGAGGTACAGAAACGAATCAGATAAAGCCCCCTCCTGTAAGCCCCCGGTTCACACTCGGAGGAGGGAGACAGACACACAGCAGTGGGGAAGGCTCTGTCATTCATTCGGCAGGCACTGATGGGAGCATGTGCCGGGGTCCCGGCACTGTTCCAGGCACGGCGGATGGAGCGATGAGAACGCACGGACAAAACTTCCTGCCCTCGTGAGCTGACGTTCTAGGGAAAGGAGTCAGATCGTAGACCACGCATGTAAGTAAAGTCAAGTCTAATTTATTGGATTTGGATAGGTGCCATGGAAAAAACAGAAAGTAGGGGGTATGGAGGGCTGTGGGTGTGGGGGGGGACATTGCAAATTTTAAAAAGATGGTTCTGGAAGGCCTCACCTGGAAGGTACCCGTGTGAGCAATGACGTGAGGGCAGGGAGGGGTGGAGCCATGTGGACAAGTTACAATACTTACAACGTGTGTTACGATAGCCACACACACACACACACACACCGGAGACTCACTCCCCGGCAGCCCAGAGGGACAGCTCCCTGCGCGTGAAGCAGAGGAGTTTCCAACAGAAGGACATTCAGTGGGTGAGGAGGATGACGGATCATCCCAGAGAAGCAAGTGGGGTCCTTGATGGCACCTCCCAGAGCAGGACGTTTGCAGGAGAGATGATTTGCCCTTCGATCGGTGCCTGACCGCCCCCCCTCCCCCGCCCCAGGCACACTGGCCATCTTCCCGGCAATGTGCTGGAGACGCGGACACGGACACAGGTTTCCACACGCACCATCCACGGTAGGCTTACCCTAGAGCCTGTGGGGTCAAGGGGCAAAGCTTGACCCTTGAGAAATCTAGAACACCAGAGGGCAGCAACAGCAAGACGCCAGGCATTGCTACCACCTGGAGAGTTTCTCAAAAACATAGATTTTCGAAACTTAGACCTGCTGATTCCGAAAATCCCGAGGAAGGGTCTGACTAATAAGCCATGATTTTAGGGGCGCCTGGGTGGCTCAGTTTGTTAAGCATCTGACTTCGGCTCAGGTCACGATCGGATGGGTCGTAGGTTCGAGCCCCGCATCAGGCTCTGTGCTGACCGCTCGGAGCCTGGAACCTGCTTTGGATTCTGTGTCTCCTTCTCCCTGCGCTCCCCTCTCAAAAATAAATACACATTAAAAAAAATAATCAGCTATAATTTTAATAGGCGTCCCAAGAAATTCTAACTAATGGCAAAGTTGACAAATACTGATCCGACACAACTCGTTCTCTTTGCAGACGGGAAATGTGCTGTCCAGGGACTTGCCCAAGGATGCACAGCCAGTGTGTGCAGTGGAGGCAGGGCTGGGCATCGGAGCCCTCGGTTCCCGAGGGCATTCATTTCCTCAGGCCGCATAACAAAATTCCACAAACGGGGGAGTTTAAAACAATAGAAACCTACTTCCTCACAGTTCCGGAGGCTAGAAGGCTGAGATCAAGGTGTTGGCATGACCATGCCGTCTTGAAGGCTCTAGGGGAGAATCTGTTCTGTGACTTTCTCGTAGGGTCTGGTGTCCTTGACCATTCTTGGCATTCCTTGGCTTGCAGCCATAACTCCAGCCTCGGTCTCTCTGCGTCTTCCCTCGGCCCTCTCCCTGTGCCTCCTCTCCTTATAAAGACATCCACCATATTGGATTAGGCACCCACCCTACTCCAGTATGACTTTATTTAACCAATTAGATCTGGATTGGCCCTATTTCCAAATAGGTTCACACTCTGAGCTATGGGGTGGCTAGGACATCAACACGTCTTTTTGGAAGATGCCGTTCCGCCCACACCACCCAAACCTTGGTGGTTCCCTCCACGTACGTATTTGTTGTTATGACCTGTCTGATTCTGGGAAGATTTGAGGGTGCTGGCATTAAAATAAAACAGACAAAACAGGACTAATATGCTAAGAAGTAATGAATGAGTGATGAGTAAGACCCATCAAGTGGAGAGGGAGACAGGGTTGTAGCAGACATTTCCAGTAGAGACAGGGTGCAGGCACAGAGGACGAAGTTCACCAAGTGCCTGGACTCCTGTCTCCCATGGGAGCTTTTCGCACTTTCCCTGTATCTTTACAGGAATGTGGCTGGGCTGCCTACAAAGGACCCCATCAAGCAAAGCTCGCATAGCGATGTGGGAGTGTGACTTCGGGACCTTCTGGGCTTGGGGAGGCTCCTCCCTGTTGCACAGATTGTTGTGGGGAACCAATGATACAATGCAAATTAAGTGATAACTGGGGGGGAAAAAAATCACAGTTTTAGAGAGTTGTGCAGTTTACAGAATGCCTTCACATTCATCATCAGAGAGAGCCCTGCCCAGAATTTTGTGGGCTGGATCGACCCGCACGGTGTACTGGTGAGAAGACTGAAGGGCAGGGAGGAAACTGGACTGTAAATGAGTCACAGCTACACTGGGCGTCCTGGTTCTCAGCTCAGGACTCTCCCCACTACTTTTCCCATGACAGTGAGGCATTCACACTCCCCATGGCTCTTCCCGTCTGCAGTTCTCAAAGTTGTCACACTCAGTCCATCCTCCCCCCGTCCGTCCATCCATCCATCCATCCATCCATCTGTAAGTATATAAGTAAGTGGCTATATTCAATTACATTTTTATTCATTCTGGTTACTAGTTCATTTGCATTGTCTCAGCTGTTTTCAGCGAGAGCCTGTGAATGAGCCTTGGCAAGTGTCCCCCCGCCAGGCTGGAAGGCTGGAATAAAGTCAAGAGCTGCCACCATCCCTGCCCGGTGGGGTTCTACTGGACCAGACTCGGAGCAGGGATGCTCAAAGGAACAGGGGACCCCCCTGTCCCTCTTACAGGCTTCAACCTCGCCCCCCCAGCTGGCTTCCTTCCAGCCACGAGAGGCTACCACTTCCTGGAGAGCTCTCAAGTCAGAGTATCTTGAACGGAGTTGAACGGAAAGGGTCATTGTTTACAAAACATCTTTTTTTTTTTAATGTTTTAAATATTTATTTATTTTTGAGACACCGAGCGACAGAGTGCAAGCAGGGGAGGGGCAGAGAGAGGGAGACACAGAATCCGAAGCGGGCTCCAGGCTCCGAGCCGTCAGCACAGAGCCCGACGCGGGGCTCGAACCCATGAAGCGCGGGATCGTGACCTGAGCCGAAGTTGGACGTTTAAGCGACTGAGCCACCCAGGCGCCTCTGAAAGGGTCACTTCAAAGGCATTAGAGAGAGCCCCTGAAATGAGTTAGCTGGGCTCTGCAGCCAAGCCAGAGCTCAGTGCAGAAGCAAAGGTGGACATCAGGATGCTCCAGGTTTGTCCTATGACAGGCAACCACGTGTTATTATCAGGAGCCTATCCTGGGCCGGGGCCGAGATACACTCTTGCATCCCATCCCCCCCGACCATCCTGTGAGAACCCATCTTCGAGATGCATACACTGAGACTCAGAGGCTAAGTGGCTCGGCCGCGGCCTTTGGTGTAGACCCTCGCCGGCGGCAGGGGGCGGAGGGGGTTGCTCAGCACGCAGGGGTTTCCTTCCTCTTGGGTCTCTCCACAGTCTCCCAGCGAGTACTGCGACCAGGCTGCAGGAAGAGCGGGATGAGTAGGTATGGAATTCTCCAGATGATCCACCTGTGCCTTCTGGGCAGCAAATATTGGAGGTTCTAGACAGGGAGTGACTCACCATCCCGCTACCCGTCTGAACACGAAGCTTACCCGCAAGTTACCACCCAGGAAACACTCCTGCCATACGGACCCTCCTGGACCTACCACTCTCTGTCTCCTTCAAGTCCTAGGGACCTGGTTGGACATACTCAGAGAAGCCTCACCACCCCTCCTTCCCCAAAGAACCCCGCAGTGCACCCAGAATCGCAGCCTCGGTGCAGGCCCTGGCTGCCTGCAGTGAATGTAGGCTCAACCCTACAGTGGGCAGTGTGACTAACTGACATTGGCTGGTCAGCGTCCCCTTCTCTCCACTGTCGGGCAGACCACGCCCTGCCTCCCTCCCTCCTGAGCGGGGCCTTGACCTTCACAAAATGAGTAGCTCCCAAATGCCCTCCAGAGAACCAGGGCCAGGCAGACTGACGGGAACACGGGTCTTCCAGGTCCACACCTCGCGATTCTGACTTAACGGACCTGGCAGGGGACAAGCCATCTGAAACTTCACAAGCACCACTGCCCGCCCCCAACCCCTCCATCCGCAGATGATCCCAATACGTGGCCTTCAAACAAACCATTGGCTGATTCGTGTTTCCCAGACTTCAGCCTTAGCTTGGCGCCTTGATGCTATGTTACTTTTGAGTTATTTCTAGTTTTTACCCAGTTTTGCCCTAAGCCAATCGTTCTCATCCTGGCTGTTCACGCTAATGGTGCTCGCAGGATGTTGTATAAAATCTCAAAGCCACGCCCCTCTGTGGGCCGGAGCATTTTAAAGACTCCCCGGGCAATTGGAAGGTGTGGTTATGGTTGAGGACCACCGCCTGAAGCAATGATAGGCAAGCAACCTAATAGGCATGAAAATATAGGCATAAACACGTAAATAAAAGCATGCTCGAGCAGGCAACCAAGAAGGACCCTGAGTTCCGTGCTTTGAGCAACCCTGGACTAGATGTAAAGGCCCTTCTGGTCTTTTGGGTCCACGTCCAAAGAAAGACAGAATTCTTCTCACTGAGCATCCCGCATGAACTAGGCCCCCCTGGGCCCCATCATGTGAGTGACCTCGTGATCTCCACAGCAACTCGCTGCGGGAGGCCATTATCATCCCTATTTTACAGATTTGGAAACTGAGGCTTACAGGACCCCAAATCCCGACTCTTGCACTGCTGGGAAGTTAGTTCAGCGGCTGGATTGGAACATCACACTTTCTCTGCTGTGTCTGGGGCAGAGAAGTGAGCCACCTGCCTCCCAGCGACGTTGGACTGAGGGGTGTCGGGACTCTAGATGTGCACTGGTTTGTGACAGCAGCTGAGGAAGAGGCTTTCCAAAGGCTGGGCATCAGGGTCAAGTGCGTGTGCGTGAGCACCCCCCATCCAATCTATCTTCACCATGCTCACCCCTGCCGTTAGCTCCTTCTGGTTTCTTGTAAGATTAGAAAAGAAGGAATAAAATTCCACCTCTATTTGAGAAGCCAAGTTTTTAATCAGCATTAGGAAGATCAGATCTGTCGTCATTCAATCACTTGTGTAGCTAATAGGTCAGCGCATGACCTTGCCTTTCCTGGCAAAGCCTAACTGCAAGAAAGCAGTTTGCAAGGGGCGCCTGGGTGGCTCAGTCAGTTGAGCGTCCGACTTTGGCTCGGGTCATGATCTCAGGGTTCGTGGGTTCGAGCCCCGCATCGAGCTCTGTGCTGACAGCTCAGAGTCTGGAGCCTGCTTCGGATTCTGTGTCTCCCTCTCTCTCTGCCTCTCCCCCTCTTGTGCTAGCGCTCTCTCTCTCTCTCAAAAATAAATAAGATGTAAAAAAAATTTTTTTAAATAAAGCAGTTTGCAAACAGGCTGCCTTGTTTGCTGAGCCTAATCTAATTAGCTTCAGATTTCCTGACCAACTAAGGACCAATGACCAATGACATGCTGTTGTGGATTTTCCAAAGCAAATGCGGAGGCCTCTCTGCTCCCGGGGTGGCCCAAGACAGCTGCGTTTTGGAGGTCGACTCTCAGAGGGGTTCCAAAGCCTCTGTTGACGGGCACAGTAGGACCCTAACAGGAACTGCCAAAATGATCTCATGTCTAAAGGAAACAGTGAATCCTTCTGGTTTTGAAAGCCTAGACTATCAGCCCTAGTAATTAAGGGATCAGGGGAGTCACGTTACAGAACTTCATTTTAGAAATAAAGACACAGATGACTCAGAGCACCGTGGCTGGTTCCAGAACTGGGGAAGGAAAATACCACATACTCTGAGGCCGACTTCATTCTCCATTCTGAGAGCCGTGGATACTCAGATGAATAAGGCTTCGTTCCTATCCCCTAGGATGCACCGTGGATGGGGGTGGGGGACAGTCACAGACAGAGAATGTTCCAGCATACCTCAACAGAGGTAGAGCAGGGTCTTGGAGAGGAGGCGTGCAGCTGTGCTGTTTGAGGGTCACCCATTCATGCATTCGTTTATTCACTCACTCATTCATTCAACGGTACGGACTGATGTAAGTGAGCCTCCGCTCTGTGTCAGGCCCCCTCTATGGGCCCAGAACCGAACCAGGAAGAAAAGGGGCCTGCCTTCCTGGCCCTTACACATCCTGGGGAATCAGACATTAAACACGCACACGCTTGAATAGATGTTCAGGTGCGATTATGGAAAATTCTAGAAAGTGGTGTAAGGTGGTAGGAGGGGCCATGGCAGGAGATGCTGACCTGAGCTGAGGAGTGTTAGTCTGACATGTGTGGATGGGGTGGGGGAGAGGGTTTGAGGGACCGACTGTGGGGCTGGGCCAGGCCTGCCTTAATAG